>NC_090874.1:9035125-9042625 GCF_036669935.1 Montipora foliosa | reverse complement strand
AGAATTATCTTCGAAGGTGTAAGAGCTGTTAAGTTTTATTCCTCAGTTATCGAGTTCCATGAGTATAAAACTTAAAAATGGTTTGCTTTAAAATCAGACAAGAACCAATTCACCGTTGCTGTTGAGAAAAGTGTATGCCAGGCAAAACAAGTTGCATCTCGGTAGCCTGCTGAAAGTTAAGAAATAATTTCCCTTTGTTTAAATTAACAAATACACCAATACATCACTAACGTTTTATGTTTAACCGGAGAATTATGTTCGAAGGTGTAATAGCTGTTGAGTTTTATTCCTCAGTTATCGAGTTCCATGAGTATAAAACTTAAAAATGGTTTGCTTTAAAATCAGACAAGAACCAATTCACCGTTGCTGTTGAGAAAAGTGTATGCCAGGCAAAACAAGTTGCATCTCGGTAGCCTGACAGTTAAGAAATAATTTGCCTGTGTTTAAATTAACAAATACACCAATACATCGATCAATAACGTTTCATGTTTAACCGGAGAATTAGGGAAACAGATGTTCGAAGGTGTAATAGCTGTTGAGTTTTATTCCTCAGTTATCAAGTTCCATGAGTATAAAACTTAAAAATGGTTTGCTTTAAAATCAGAAAAGAACCAATTCACCGTTGCTGTTGAGAAAAGTGTATGCCAGGCAAAACAAGTTGCATCTCGGTAGCCTGAAAGTTAAGTGACAAAATAATATGCCTGTGTTTAAATTAACAAATATACCAATGCATCACTAACGTTTCATGTTTAACCGGAGAATTAGGGGGAGAGAAACGACCGCCGGAAATACGTCTGCGTTCGCAGGCAAAATTGGCGACAGGTGCGCTGGAAAATGAGCGACAAAGCGACATCAGAACCCCCCTGGAAGGCCTCATTGGAGACTTGAGCGGTCTTTGCACAACACTTCAAGAAAAAGAAACTCAAAAGCTTTGGAAAATAAGCTTTCCATCACGATGGAAGCGGTATTGTACTGGTCCACCATCCCCAACATTGTCTTTAACGCCGTATTGTGTTTTACTGCCTTAACCTTGAATGGTGCCGCAATCTACGCCTTGAGAAAAACTCCCTCTGTTCCAAAGCCCTTGAAAGCATTGCTACTGAGTTTGGCCTTTTCTAATCTTGGTGTCGGCATACTGGGTCATCCACTGTTTATCACACGTCTCGCCCTAGAGTCACGGTTGCAAGCAGATCTCCACACAAGCTTTCCAGCTTTTTACAATCTTTGTAAATTTGTAACCGTTCAATTCGCTTATGCTTCGTTCTTCGGTGTTCTGTCTCTAAGCTTGGACAGATTCTTGGCGATCCATCTACACCTCAGGTACCAGGAACTTGTGACTTACCAACGAGTCGTAACAGCTGTGATCTCCGTTTGGGTCTTAAGCGGACTTATGGCGTTAATTTTGCAGCAAATCTCGCTCCGTATCGCATATGTGTTAATTGCCATCGTCGTAGTATCGTGTTTCGTAGTCTCGGGAGTTTTAAACTCCATGATATACGCCACCGTGCGACGCCACGCTCATCAAATCCATTCCCTTCAAGTGCAGCCCACAGTACAAGAAAACGCGCCTAATATGACGAACGCCAGCACGATGGGGAAATCTACCTTCATGACAATTCAAGTCTACGTCTTGTTTTTGGTATGCTATCTGCCACGTGTTTGTTCTCAGGGGTTTATCCGCCGTTATCCTGGTCTCGCTGTACTGAAGGAAGTTGACAAATACGCTATTACTGTGGTGTTGTTAAATTCATCTCTGAACCCACTAATTTACTGCTTAAAATTGAGAGGTGTTCGACAAACTATAATGAACACGCTGCTAAACGCACTTTCCAGACAAAACTGAAGCTCTGACTTCTACAGAGTTGTTCAGAATTACAAATACATCCCAATGGATGATGACATAAAGCAAAAAAGGAACGATAAAATCCGACTCGACACCGTTGTCAAATTGACTTATGTAAACAACTATTTTTAAGGCGTGTAAGCCCTCGAAGAAAACTCTTGTTCGTATCTTTAACAACTGGTAAGAAAAAAAATCATCGTGTCAATAAAAATGGTATTTGATTAGTAGTGGTAAATTATAGGACTGAGTGAAGTCCAATTCGGTCTGTAATCGTACGAGTGAAAACAAAATCGGACGACCTCGCAGCGGGAATCCGAGTTGTTTATCACGAATATGATTACAGACCGAATTGGACGACCCGAAGTCCTTTTACCAATTAATCATAAAAATTACAATTTCGGAGAAAAGAAGGAGAGCCAAGTTATGAAAGAAATGGAAAATTTACAATTAAAGACTGACAAAGGAGGCGTAAATTGTTCAATGCCGCTCTGAAAGAAAGAAAGAAAGAAAGAAAGAAAGAAAGAAAGAAAGAAAGACCCAATTTAGGAGTAAATGTAAATGTAAAGGTTTCTTTATAGTGGACTTACACTTAGCTATCAAGCTAGTTTACAGGTACTCCACTGTCTGTACACTGTTTCTATGGTGATCGAAACCAAGGGCCAAGGTTGTGCTTGGTTGTGCTTGGCTTATTAAACTGTCCGATAACAAACTGTCTGACAACAATTTGGAACGTGAATTAGTGGGAAATAGGAATTTTTTAAACCAATCACAATCGAGGAAAGTACATTTATTATGATTAAACACGAAACACACTTTCATGAAGTACGTACAACGTTTCATGACAGTTCAAGTCGAGGATTGACATAATAACCCACTGAAATTACAACAATGGAAACTCGCCGTTTTGGGTAAAAACTCTCAAAACGCTGGTACGACTTTAAAACGTGTTTAGTCCGATGTTAGAAAGAAAAATCGACAGCCATTTGTCTTAAACTTTAAGGTTTTTTGGTTTTGTTCATGGGATTTATAGTTCACAGAGGAGCACGTGAACGGTTGGAACGTACTGTACTAAATCAAAAATTAAAGTAAGTTACTAAAGAAATAAAAAAAGGCCAGAGGCCAAAATCACAGTAAATAATGATACTAGGACTGAGTGGAGTCCAACTGGGTCTGTAATCATACTGACGAGTGATTAACAAAATCAGAGAGCCTGGTTGAAACATGTTGAAACGAAGTTGATTCCATGTTGAATGAGTTTAAAAGCGTTTAAACTTTGCTTCAATAATCATTCAACATTTCTTTTGTTTTCGCAAACGCTGAATGAGTTGAAGCCGTTTGACCCCAGGCTCTTTCAACATTGTTCGGTAAGCGCGTGCGCACTAATCGGCCTCTCAATGACATATCCATATCCGTATCCACGGTAACAACCGCGGCTGCAGCTTGGGACTAAATGCAAGGCCTTATTGAATCAAATGTTGATGATGTGTTGAAACCGTTCGCCCACTCTAGCAGTCAACATCGTTCAACAAAATCGAACAGATGTTGAAGTCGAGCTCGAGCTCGAGCTCGAGCCTTAGGAGATTACAACGGCAATGGCAACGAAAACGTCACTCCAAAATATAACTTAGCATTATCGCAAGTATTTCGCGATTATTCCGTCTTGTTCACCTCAGTGTACAATACGGGCTAACTATCCTGTAACTGGATGGGTACGAACGGTTCTAAAGTAAAAATAAAAAAAATATGGTTCATTCTTATGTGCTCATGGTGTCGTAGAAACCTAAAATGTACTGATTTCACGTTAACTGCAAAAAATACACGGAAATTCGTGTAGAGCACGTGCGATTATTTTTCCTTTTAACCAAGGCTATTTTTTTAAAAGAATTATCTATTGATTTACATTGCTTAGTTTGCTCTGTGGCGTGTTGGTTGCCGCAGCCGTCGTGGTTTCTTAAACTCGCTAACGACCTGAAATGACAAAGTTTGAGGTTATGTGGATGACGCGAGCACCTGACGATGAATATTAATTTTCAATTTTCTCTCTGAATAACCACACCCTTCTCATCAATTTTATTCTTGGATTGTGCATTCACACTTTCCAAGGCCGAACGACATGGAGTAATCGTAAAATTATTACAGTAACGGGAAATAATATTTTTAGATAACGTTCTCGTAATCGTCGTCGTCGTCCTTGCGTAAGGTCCTTATTGTGTTGTGTTCTTGGGCAACAAACTTTATTCTCACGGTGCCTCTCTCCACCCAGGTATATAAATGGGTGCCGGCGAATTGCTGGGGGTAACCCTGCGATGGACTAGCATCCCATCCAGGGGGGAGTAAACTGAATACTCCAAGTCGCTTCATGCTAATGAAACCGGAGATAAGTGCCGGCCTGATGGGCCTTCTGGCTCGTAAACGGAGCCTTTACTTTTTAGATTGCTTTGTGGCGTGTTCGTTGCCACAGCCGTCGTGGTTTCTTTAACTCCCTAACGACCTGAAATGACAACATTTGAGGTTATGTGGATGACGCGAGCACCTGACGATGAAAATTAATTTTCAGTTTTCTCTCCAAACAACCACACCGTTCATGCAAATTCTATTTATGGAATGTTAACACACACTTTCCATGCCAAGCGACTTGGAGTAATCGCGAAATTATTACAAATATAGCGGGAAATAATAGTTTTTGAAGACGCTCTCGTAGCCCTCGTCCTCGTTGCTCCCGTAAGGTCCCTTTTGTCCCTCGTACTGCACAAGCAACGCTGACACAGTGGAAGCCCTTCTAACAAGACAGGGCTTGCAATTCCGGCTTAAGGAAAAAGAGTCTATTGCAAGATTAACGCTGACACAGTGGAAGCCCTTCTTACAAGACAGGGGTTGCAATTCCGTCTTAGGGAAAAAGAGTCTATTGTAAGATTAACGCTGACACAGTGGAAGCCCTTCTAACAAGACAGGGCTTGCAATTCCGGCTTAAGGAAAAAGAGTCTATTGCAAGATTAACGCTGACACAGTGGAAGCCCTTCTTACAAGACAGGGGTTGCAATTCCGGCTTAAGGAAAAAGAGTCTATTGCAAGATTAACGCTGACACAGTGGAAGCCCTTCTAACAAGACAGGGCTTGCAATTCCGGCTTAAGGAAAAAGAGTCTATTGCAAGATTAACGCTGACACAGTGGAAGCCCTTCTTACAAGACAGGGGTTGCAATTCCGTCTTAGGGAAAAAGAGTCTATTGTAAGATTAACGCTGACACAGTGGAAGCCCTTCTAACAAGACAGGGCTTGCAATTCCGGCTTAAGGAAAAAGAGTCTATTGCAAGATTAACGCTGACACAGTGGAAGCCCTTCTTACAAGACAGGGGTTGCAATTCCGGCTTAAGGAAAAAGAGTCTATTGCAAGATTAACGCTGACACAGTGGAAGCCCTTCTAACAAGACAGGGCTTGCAATTCCGGCTTAAGGAAAAAGAGTCTATTGCAAGATTAACGCTGACACAGTGGAAGCCCTTCTAACAAGACAGGGCTTGCAATTCCGGCTTAAGGAAAAAGAGTCTATTGCAAGATTAACTCTGACACAGTGGGAGCCCTTCTTATGTATCGCTGTGATAAAAACACGAGTAAAGACAGGGGTTGAAATTTGTCATTCCGGCTTAAGTAAAAGTCTCTATCACTGGAGTAGTTAAAATGTTTATTTTTAAAATATATATCCATCTGCCTTTAAAGTTTCTTTAGACGTACATTGAAAGTTTCACTCTTTTAAAATATAGGGAAACATGTACGTACGTGTCTGGAAAATTGCTGTAAATAACGTTTTAAAGGCTAAAATAGCCTTAATGCTGGATTAACGAAGTCGGTGTTTCCAAAAAGCCCGAATATGACACTCATGGAAACTGGGACAAAAAACTTTTCAGAAAAGCTAACTGAAGGGTTGCTTTCGCCATGTCTTGAATTATAGAACCATATCCACCCATTCTACAATCCCGAAGAAGGAAGAAACTTATTAAAGGAGTTTTATGATAAATCAATAAACTTGATTTGACTTGACTAATAAAAGCCTCGAATCGCCGGGAAGTCGCAAACAAGTTCACTGTCATCTTCACGTCAGTGTCACAATTTGAACACAGTTTCCTGTGCCACCAATGACCAACCGCCGTCCATCTTGTGACACATCTAAAGCTTGGACGGGTTTGCTTTCATTCTCAACACTGGAAACTACCTGTTAATGAATAGAAAATAGCAAATAATTAAATCGCTTATTATTGGCCTAAAGGCCTGGGCAAACGACTTTAAAATTTGCTTCAACATCCGTTGGATTTTGTTGAACGATGTTGACTGTTGGAGACTGGGGTGGACAAACGGTTTCAACACATCATCGACATTTGATTCAACAAACTTCACGAGAAGCCTGGTATTCAGTCCCAGGCTGCAGCCGCGGTTGTTACTATGGATACGGATATGGACACGTCATTGAGAGCCCGATTAGTGCGCACGCGCAAACCCATCAATGTTGAAACATGGGGGAAAACAGTTTCAACTTCATTCAACATTCACGGTAACAAAAGAAATGTTGCAAACTTTCTAAGGCCCGGGCAAACAGCTTCAACATTTGCTTCAACATCCGTTCGATTTTTTGAACTGGATGTTAAAAGCGTTTGCCCACCCTTTTTAACCGTGTTGAAACATGCTGAATCGAAGTTGATCGATGTTGAATGAGTTTAAAAAGGTTTAAACTTTGCTTGAACATTCATTCAACATTTCTTTTGGAGTTGAAGCTGTCCCTTCCTCCCCCCCCCCCCCCACCACCCACCCCTGTCAACATTGTTGGGTACGCGTGTGTGCACTAATCGGCTAATTGGTCTCTCGATATACACCTAATCGGCTTACTCAATGTTGTACCAATTCAAATTTCCCGGGATTAAGATCGTATTTGTATTTGCATGTATTTCATTGTATTTGCATGATAATGTAGCATTTATATTTGAATTATATGGAAATACCTGGAACAAACGTTTTATTTCTAAAGGGTCTGAATAGGGCACAACATTGAGTCAGCCGATAAGGTCTATGATGTATCCGCGTCCTTATCCATAGAAACAACAGCTGCTGCAGCCTGGGACTGAATGTCGGGCCTCTCGTGAAGCTCTGTTGAATCACATGTCGCGGTCAACATCCCTCAACAACTCGAATGGATGTTAACGAAAATGTTTCCCTGGGCCTTATAACGCTTTTAAACTCATTCAACATCGATTCAACATCTTTCAACACGGTTGAAAGGGGGGAGCAAACAGTTCAACATCGCCCGGCCACTTAAAAAAACACAATGGCTGACAAAATTTTGTGGGGCAGGTACAAAACACAGGTCGAAGGTCACTTGTTTTACCAATGCTAACATTAGGCCTAAGGTTAGCTTTAATAAATGTTTAGGATTCTTTCTGTATTGGTAAAACAATGACCTGTGACTTGCGTTTTGTACCTGCTGCCCCACCCCACTCCCAAAAACAAAACAAAATAAAGAGATTGTCAGCCATTATGTTTTTTTAAATGGCCAGGAGGGACTAGCGACGAGCAAAGATTTGCCGCTGACAAAATGGACCGGCCTGCAGGCTCAGCACGGGAAACTGCGCACGCACAATTAATTCTCGCACTGTAAGTGCACTACACATTACG
>NC_090874.1:9020125-9022625 GCF_036669935.1 Montipora foliosa | reverse complement strand
GCTTTCCAACTTTTTACACAGTTTATATAACTGTGAGCAGTCAGTTCGCTTATGCTTCGTTCTTCGGTGTTCTGTCTTTAAGCTTGGACAGATTCTTGGCGATCCATCTACACCTCAGGTACCAGGAACTTGTGACTTACCAACGAGTCGTAACAGCTGTGATCTCGGTTTGGGTCTTAAGCGGACTTATCCCGTTAATTTGGCCGCAAATCCCGATTCATATCGCATATGTGTTAATTGCCATCGTCGTTGTATCGTGTTTCGTTGTCTCGGGAGTTCTAAACTCCAAGATATACGCAACCGTGCGACGCCACGCTCATCAAATCCATTCCCTTCAAGTGCAGCCCACAGTACAAGAAAATGCGCCTAATGTGACAAGCGCCAGCAGGCTGAGGAAATCTGCCTTCATGACCATTCACGTCTACGTCTTGTTTTTGGTATGCTATCTGCCAAACATTTGTGTTCTGGGGTTTATCAGCGTTTATCCTAGTCTTGCTGCAAAGGCAGTTCACCAATACACTTCTACTCTGGTGTTGTTAAATTCATCTCTGAACCCACTAATTTACTGCTGGAAATTGAGAGGTGTTCGACAAACTATAATGAACACGCTGCTACACGCAATTTCCAGCCAAAACTGAAGCTCTAACTTCTACAGAGCTGTTCAGACTTGCAAACGGCACCCATTCGATATTCGAGGGTGAGGACCTAAACCGTATAAAGGAACTATAAAATCCGACACGACACTATTGTCAAATTGACTTATGGTATCAGATTGTAACAAGTATTTTAAGGAGTGTAAGCCCTCGAAGAAAGCTGTTGTTCGTATCTTTAACAACTGGTAAGAAAGAAAATTATCGTGCCAATAAAAATCGTATTTGTATTAGTAGTGTTAATAGGACTGAGTGGAGTCCAACTTGGTCTGTAATCATACGAGTGAAAACAAAATCGAACGACCGCGCAACGGGAATCTTATTTGTTTATCACGAATATGATTACAGACCAAATTGGACGACACGAAGTCCTTTTACCAATTAATCATAACAATTACAATTTTCGAGAAACGAAGAAGAGCCAAGTTATGAAAGAAAGAAAAATTTGCATTAAAAGACTGACAAAGCAGGCGTAAGTTGTTTAATATCGATCTGAAAGAAAGAACAAAAAAGAAAGAAAGAAAGAAAGAAAGAAAGCTCCAATTTCGGGGTCTGTACACTGTTTCTATGGTGATTGAAACCAAGGACCAAGGTTGTGTTTGTTTGATTTAAACTACAATTTTGAATGTGATTTTCTTATTAAACTGTCCGATAGCAAACTGTCTGACAACAACTTGGAAAGTGAATTAGTGGGAAATACAAGTTTTTTAAACCAATCACAATCGAGGAAATTACAATTATTATTAGGTAACTACAACGTTTCATGATATATGGTTCAAGTCGAAGATTGACATAATTCATTCATTCATTCATTCATTCAAAAACACAATACACTAGAAATTAATAATAACTTAAAGACGATAGACTACTAATGTTAAGGTGGTAATGACAAGGAAACCTATATAGAAGCCGGGGACTTATGAGCTATAGGCTTCCTGACAACATAGGGTACATCATACAAATTATGGGGACAGCATAAAATATAGAATGTATTATTTTAAAAACAAAAGAAAAGAAGAGGAAAGAAGAAGTATGCAGCTCAACAAAGAGTATATTTGACTAAGAAAGAAGGAATTCAGTTTTAAGTCTTTTGCCAAACAAAAGGATGCTTTCACTGTTTTGAATTTCAGGAGTTAACGAGTTGAAAAACATATGTCCTTGAAACCGAATTGAGAAGTTTCAGATATTAATTCGACAGGCAGGTATGTAAAAAAGGTTGCAATTTCTAGTACAATGCGAATGTAACTAACTTGCATGCAAGAGTAAACATATCACTAAAATAATTAGGAAGTAAACATAAATTTACCTATCTGGTATAAATAATGTCAGAGATTTTCAAAATCTCCTGTTCTTTAAAAAGAACATCAGTGTGAGAATCGAAAGAAAGTTTAGATATTATTCTTATTATCTTCTTCTGCAGAATAATAACGCGACTTAAATTTCTCTGATATGTCGATCCCCACACTGATATACAATATATTAAGAAAGGGTAAACTAGACAATAGTACAAACAGTGTAAGGAAGTTTTGGGGAGGCAAAAACTTGACTTATAAATAATGCCTATAGATTTTGATATTTTTCTGGAGACGCTAAGAATGTGAGGTTTCCATGACAAATGTTTATCAAGGATAACACCTAGAAATACTGTTTCCTTCACACAATCTTATTGTTGTCAATTTGAATAGATAGAACAAGTGTTTGCCTCCTTTGGCGTAGTCTAAAAAGCATAAAATTCGTTTTTTAAAAGTTAGTTGACAGCTTAGTAGCTCGACACCACTGTGTTAATTTACACATTTCAGCATTTAGGGTTTCAGAAGGTAAATTAAAATCTTTGTGAGAAAAACATACGT
>NC_090874.1:8965125-9015125 GCF_036669935.1 Montipora foliosa | reverse complement strand
TTTGAAAACTGCATAGTTGAATTTGCGCGGTATAAATAAATTTTATTATTGTTATTTTATTAATGTTATTGTCTGATTTACTACAAACGGTTTGTAGTAAAGTCAGTCGCAGAGGAACTTGTCAGCTAATTCTATTCGGACGTCAAGGGATCGAATCCAATATTACGATAAAAAAGACAACAACATTGAAAACAAGCAAATGCCGGAACGTTGCGTGACGACCATCGTGTAATTGCGGCCAGGAACCCATGACCTGGAGCCTACAACTCTACTGCGTTCGTGAAACGGCGTTTTCACGGACCGATTTATTCTTAGATTGAATTTTCCGCGAATGAGACTCCCACAGGAGCCCGATGACCAATTACAAGAAATTAAGCTGATGTCATAGGGTCACCGAACCGGAACTGCCTTTGTTTTTTTCGGCAAAGATAGTCTAAAAATAGATCGGTCTGTAAAAATGCCGTTACATAGGCCCAGTATGGGAGCTGTAGGCTCCGGGTCATGAGTTCCTCTTATGGCCCATGATATCTGTTTTGTTTTTATTGTATTGCGGAGACAGTTTTTTGCGAAGTAAACATTAAAATGTGGTTTTATATTGTGGAGCTCAGCGAGTCTTCACTGTCCCTAGGAGTTAGCATACCTTTTTGGGTAGTAGCCAAAACGCGGGGCTGGGGCCGGGGCCGAGGGCGGGGTCAGGGTCGGGGTCGGGGCCGGTGTCGGGGTGCCTTTTCTTTCCAATTTTGTTCTTGTTTCAGTTTTTGTCGTTATTCTTCTGTACTGTTGTTTTCGAATGACTGGCATCTGTCCTTCATTTATGGTGGAAATTTGTTACAAACATTAAGGAACTTACGGAAGCTATAAAAATTTTTTAAGGGACATCTCAGTTTTTTTTCTCGAAATCGGACTTTGTTTTTATTTTTGTTTTAAAATCGTAGTTTTTTTTTTTTTTGCGACCATCTCACTTAGTCTTTCCGAAAATCGGAGTTTGTTTTTCGAAATTAAGACAATTTCCGAAAATGCTGAAATTGGAGTTTATGAAATATACGCCAACTGCCAGAAACACTGATGCGGGGAGACTCGCTGAGCTCAGCAAATGTTTACTTCTTGAGGAAAAAAAACGGTATGATCGTCACGCAGTCACGCTATGTTCTGTTTCATTTTAATTGTATGGCGGAGAAGGTTTTTAAGAAGTAAACATTAAAATGTGGTTTTAAAATGTGGAGCTCAGCGAGTCTTCAGTGTCTCTGGGAGTTAGCGTATATTCCCCACAAAAACTCCAATTTCAGCCTGAAATTCTCTTAATTCGAAAAGCAGACTAAGATGTACCTTTCGTAGCTTCTGTATGTTCCATATTTTTGGACTAATTTCCACCATAAATGAAGGAAAGATGTCGGCGAACATTCGAATATAACATTACAGGAGAATAACGACAAAAATTGAAACAAAAAAAAATTGGAAAAAAAAAAGACACCGCCGTGCAGCCTTGACTTCGTCTTAGAACAGTGAAAACACGGAATTCCCCAAACGGTAAAATAAGCTCCAAAAGGCACAAGAATACACCAGTCGTGAGTCATTTTCATTCATTTTATTCAAAGAACGTTAAATTGAGCGTTTTTTTGGCTTCATAATCGACGGTATTTTATTTCCCATACAAAGTCTTATAACGCGTTAAATTCTCAACGGCTGGTGCCTGTAGTGACGCGAGCTTGGGCTGCCTATGGTTTCTGTGGAATATTTTAAAAGGGCTTCGTCCCTTTCAGAAGAAGTTGACGCATTGACGCTCCCAGGGGAGATCTACACAGCGCTGATTGGTTCATAAGTAACCCTCACGTGATTTCCAGATGACAGTTTCTTACTGAAAGGGAAAGGAATGTGCCGCTCGTTTGAGCAGATGCTTGTGGGAGAGGAACGCGTGGGAGGCTATCTAGCCATTAGAGTCATTAGAAACTAAGTTGGTCGATCTTGTATTAAAAACAAGGAAGTTTTTACTGGCGCTTACTCTTTTAATAACATGGGTGTCAAATTACTCCTTATTTTTGGCGCGAAATTTCACCGTTAATTGATGATTTCACATGTTAAATATTAATGCTGCCATGGCAACTTTTCCTACAGTGGCAAAATGGCGTCTTATGAACGTAATTTGTCACCCATGATATTTAATAGCTAATCAAATGGTCTACTCGTGAAATTAGGTAATAATTTCACGCGCGTTTTGTCCAAAATCAAATAATTTCCCGAACCTTTATATTCCCTAATTTCACTTGTCACCATTTGATTATCGATACAAATTAAACAAAATAACAGGACGCAAAAATTAAGCACGTTTAGGGAACATTTGTATTCTAGCGAAGAAACGACAACAACATTTATGATAGGCGACAGGTGGGCTGGAAAATGAGCGACAAAGCGACATCAGAACCCCCCTTGGAAGGCTTCATTGGAGACTTGAGCGGTCTTTACACAACACTTCAAGAAAAAGAAACTCAAAAGCTTTGGAAAATAAGCTTTCCACCACGATGGAAGCGTCATTGTACTCGTCAAACATCGCCAACATTGTCTTGAACGCCATATTGTGCTTCTTTGCCATAACGTTGAATGGTGCCACAATCTACGCCTTGGGAAAAACTCCGTCTCTTCCAAAGCCCTTGAAAGCATTGCTACTGAGTTTGGCCTTTTCTCATCTTGGTGTCGGCATACTGAGTCATCCACTGTTCATCACACGTCTCGCCCTGGAGTCACGGTTGCAAGCTGACCTCCACACAAGTTTTCCAACTTTTTACAGGGTTTATTCATTTGTGACCGGTCAATTCGCTTATGCTTCGTTCTTCGGTGTTCTGTTTTTAAGCTTGGACAGATTCTTGGCGATCCACCTACACCTCAGGTACCAGGAACTTGTGACTTACCAACGAGTCGTAACAGCTGTGATCTCGGCTTGGGTCTTAAGCGGACTTATCCCGTTAATTTGGCGGCAAATCCCGATCCATATCGCATATGTTTTGCTTGCCATCCTCGTAGTATCGTGTTTCGTTGTCTCGGGAGTTCTAAACTCCATGATATACGCCACCGTGCGACGCCACGCTCATCAAATCCATTCCCTTCAAGTGCAGCCCACAGTTCAAGAAAACGCGCCTAATGTGACGAACGCCAGCACGCTGAGGAGATCTACCTTCATGACAATTCACATCTACGTCTAGTTTTTGGTATGCTATCTGCCATGCTTTTGTGTTCTGGGGTTTATCAGCTTTTATCCTGGTCTCGCTGTACTGAAGGCAGTTTACCAATACACTTTTACTCTGGTGTTGTTAAATTCATCTCTGAACCCACTAATTTACTGCTGGAAATTGAGAGGTGTTCGACAAACTATAATGACCACGCTGATAAACGCACTTTCCAGCCAAAACTGAAGCTCTGACTTCTACAGAGCTGTTCAGACTTACAAATACCACCCAATGGATGATGACATAAAGCAAAAAAGGAACGATAAAATCCGACTCGACACCATTGTCAATTTGACTTATGACATCAGTATTGTAACAAGTATTTTTAAGGGGTGTAAGCCCTCGAAGAAAACTCTTGTTCGTATCTTTAACGACTGGTAAGAAAGAAAATTAGCGTGTCAATAAAAGTGGTATTTGTATTAGTAGTCCAATTTGGTCTGTAATCGTACGAGTGAAAACAAAATCGGACGACCTCGCAGCGGGAGTCCGAGTTGTTTATCACGACGAATATGATTACAGACCGAATTGGACGACACCAGGGGACGACACGAAGTCCTTTTACCAATTAATCATAAAAATTACAATTTCGGAGAAAAGAAGAAGAGTGAAGTTATGAAAGAAATGGAAAATTTACAATTAAAGACTGACAAAGGAGCTTAATTAAGCCGACTCAGGAATTCTCGGCTGGACGTCTCCTAAAGGCCGGGACACACTAGGCGACAAGTCGCAGCGACATGTCTCTGCGACAAATTGCTCCATGTGTACTACTTGCAAAACAAGTCGCTGCGACACGACGCCTGTTCGGTACACACGCATTGATCTCGTACGAGGGGGAATGTGAACTAGTCTTCTAAATCAATATGGCTGACCATATGACGCTCTCTCATTGGCTCATTTATATTTTGTCGCAACGACTTGTTGCCGGAAGTGGCACACGATGCCACAACGCTGCTTTCGATAATTTTGTCGCTGCCGCAAACTGGTTTGAATTCGTGCGACTGATCGCAGCGACAAAATTCTGCCGCAGCGACAATGATTTTCATGAAATTAACCGTGTCACACAAGGCGATTTGTTGCGGCGACTTGTCCCCGCGACGTGTCGCAGCGACTTATCGCCTAGTGTGTCCCGGCCTTAACAGTGTAGATATCCGTCAACAAAGGCTAAAAACATAACACAAAAGGTGTTTTGTATTCAGAAAAGTGTTAAAGCATTATTCAGGATCGATTCTAAGACGAAGAACACTGAAAACACGGACTTCCCGAAACTGTAAAATAAACTCCAAAAGGCACAAGAATATACCAGAGGTGAGTCATTTTGATTCATTTTATTGAATGAAAGTTAAATTGAGCATTTTTTAGGCTTCACAATCGACTGTATTTGATTTCCCATACAAAGTCTTATAACGCGTTTAAATTCTCAACGGCTGTCTGTAGTGACGCGAGCTTGGGCTGCCTATGGTTAAACCGGAGAATTAGGGAAGCAGATGTTCGAAGCAGTAATAGCTGTTGAGCTTTATTTCTCAGTTATCGAGTTTCATAAGTATAAAACTTGAAATGGTTTGCTTTAAAATCAGAAAAGAACTAATTCAGCGTTGCTGTTTGAGAAAAGTGCATGCCAGGCAAAACAAGTTGCATCTCGGTAGCTTGAAAGTTAGGATATAATTTGCCTGTGTTTAAATTAACAAATACACCAATACATCACTAACGTTTCATGTTTAACCGGAGAATTAGGAAAGCAGATATTCGAAGGGGGTAATAGTTGTTGAGTTTTATTCCTCAGTTGTCGAGTTCCATAAGTATAAAACTTAAAAATGGATTGCTTTAAAATCAGAAGAGAACCAATTCACCCTTGCTGTTGAGAAAAGTGTATGCCGGGCAAAACCGTGACAAGTTGCATGTCGGTAGCCTGAAAGTTAAGATATAATTTGCCTGTGTTTAAATTAATTTGAAATAAAGAGAATAAAGAAAAAAATTTCCATTTTTTAATTGCATGATGCTGGCCGTTGTAAACCGTGTTTTAGAAGATATTTCAAATTGATTTATTGTGCCTCTGGACCGTATTTTGACTCGTCACTCAAAATTATTTTAAAGTAATTTGAGATATTTGTCGTCATTAAAAACTTTATGACGAAGTCGGCCCAACAAATGTGTCGAGATTAACACCTCTCTCTCCTTTGTCTCTCGCTCTGCCTTACACTCAGTGTGAGTCTTGTTACAACTTCCACTGAGATTTAGGTAATTTTTTTTTACCTAAACAGCGGGGACCCACATTCCTGACCCAAGTTAAGCTCCTCATGGAAAGAAAGAAAGAAAGAAAGATAGAAAGAAAGCCCCAATTTAGGAGTCTGTACACTGTTTCTATGGTGATTGAAACCAAGGACCAAGGTTGTGCTAGGTTGATTTAAACTGCAATTTTGAATAAATGTGATTGGTTGATTTAAACTACAAGTTTGAATGTGATTGGCTTATTAAACTGTCCGATAACAAACTGTCTGACAACAACTTAAACGTGAATTAGTGGGAAATAGGAGTTTTTTAAACCAATCACAATCGAGGAAATTACAATTATTATGATTAAACACGAAACACATTTTCATGAAGTACGTACAACGTCTCATGACATATAGTTCAAGTCGAGGATTGACATAATAACCCACTGAAATTACAACAATGGAAACTCGCCGTTTTGGGTAAAAACTCTCAAAACACTGGTACGACTTTAGAAAGTGTTTAGTCATGTTAGAAAGAAAAATCGTCAGCCATTTGTCTTAAAATTTAAGGTTTTTTGGTTTTGTTCATGGGATTTATAGTTCACAGAGTAGCACGTGAACGGAAAGAAAGGAAAGGAACTTTATTTAAGTGTCTAGTAGATTTAGCGCTGGAGCACTAATTGGGGACACTGTAAAGTAAAATTAACAATTAACACAACAAGTCAAATGTTGGTTTTTGAGGAGAGGGGAAACCTGAGTACCCGGAGAAACCTCTCGGTGCAGAGTAGAGAACCAACAAACTCAACCCACATATGACGCCGAGTCGAGGAATCGAACCAGGGCCACAATGGTGGGAGGCGAGTGCTCTCACCACTGCGCCATCCCTGCACCCCAATACGGTTGGAACGTATTGTACTAAATCAAAAATTAAAGTAAGTTACTAAAGAAATAAAAAAAGGCCAGAGGCCCAAAACACAGTAAATAATGGTAATAGGAATGAGTGGAGTCCAACTGGGTCTGTAATCATACTGACGAGTGATTAACAAAATCAGAGAGCCTGGTTGAAACATGTTGAAACGAAGTTGATTCAATGTTGAATGAGTTTAAAAGCGTTTAAACTTTGCTTCAATAATCATTCAACATTTCTTTTGTTTTCGCGAATGCTGAATGAGTTGAAGCCGTTTGACCCCAGGCTCTTTCATCATTGTTTGGTGAGCGCGTGCGCACTAATCGGCCTCTCGATGACGTATCCATATCCGTATCCATAGTAACAACCGCGGCTGCAGCTTGGGACTAAATGCAAGGCCTTGTTGAATCAAATGTTGATGATGTGTTGAAACCGTTCCCCCACTCCAGCAGTCAACATCGTTCAACAAAATCGAACAGATGTTGAAGTTGTTGGCTCGAGCCTTAGGAGATGACAACGACAACGGCAACGGCAACGAAAACGTCACCCCAAAATATAACGTAGCATTATCGCAAGTATTTCGCAATTATTCCGTCTTGTGAACAACCACACCGTTCATACAAATTTTATTTCTGGAATGTTAACACACACTTTCCATGCCGAGCGACTTGGAGTGATCGCGAAATGGGCCATTTCCGAGTTCATGTCTGCCTCCTCTTCAAAGCGAGTCTAAGTGCGAAGTTTTTGTGATGGTAATTACTTCTACTTTACATATGAATGAAACCTAATTTTCATAACAAAAACTTCTCACTTAGACTCGCTTTGAAGAGGAGGTAGACATGAACTCGGAAATGGCCAATTATTTCAAATATAGCGGGAAATAACAGTTTTTGAAGACGTTCTCGTACCCCTCGTCGTCGTCGTTCTTGCGTAAGGTCCCTTTTGTCCCTCGTACTGCACAAGCAACGCTGACACAGTGGAAGCTCTTCTTACAAGACAGGGCTTGCAATTCCGGCTTAAGGAAAAAGAGTCTATTGCAAGATTGACGCTGACACAGTGGAAGCCCTTCTTACAAGACAGGGCTTGCAATTCCGGCTTAAGGAAAAAGAGTCTATTGCAAGATTGACGCTGACACAGTGGAAGCCCTTCTTACAAGACAGGACTTGCAATTTCGGCTTAAGGAAAAAGAGTCTATTGCAAGATTAACGCTGACACAGTGGAAGCCCTTCTTACAAGACAGGGGTTGTAATTCCGGCTTAAGGAAAAAGAGTCCATTGCAAGATTGACGCTGACACACTGGAAGACCTTCTTACAAGACAGGGGTTGCAATTCGGGCTTAAGGAAAAAGATTCTATTGCAAGATTAACGCTGACAAAATGGAAGCCCTTCTTATGTATCGCTGTGATAAAAACACGAGTAAAGACAGGGGTTGAAATTTGTAATTCCGGTTTAAGTAAAAGAGTCTCTATCACTGGAGTAGTAAAAATGTTTATTTTTAAAATATATATCCATCTCCGTGTCAAGTTTCTTTAAACGTACATTGAAAGTTTCACTCTTTTAAAATATAGGGAAACATGTACGTACATGTCTGGAAAATTGCTGTAAATAACTTTTTAAAGGCTAAAATAGCCTTAATGCTGGATTAACGAAGTCGGTGTTTCCAAAAAGCCCGAATATGACACTCATGGAAAATGGGAAAAAAACCTTTTCAGACTGAAGGGTTGCTTTCGCCATGTTTTGAATTATAGAACCACATCCACCCATTTTACAATCCCGGAGAAGGAAGAAACTTCTCAATTAACAGAGATCGATTATCAAAGGAGTTTCATGATAAATCAATGAACTTGATTTCACTTGACTAATAAAAGCCTCGAATCGCCGGGAAGTCCCAAACATGTTCACTGTCATGTTCACGTAAGCGTCACAATTTGAACACAGTTTCCTGTGCCACCAATGACCAACGCCGTCCATCTTGTGACACATCTAAAGCTTGGACGGGTTTGCTTTCATTCTCAACACTGGAAACTACCCGTTAATGAATATAAAATAGCGAATAATTAAATCGCTTGTTATTAGCGTAAAGGCCTGGGCAAACAGTTTCAACATTTGCTTCAACATCCGTTTTATTTTGTTGAACGATGTTGAGTGCTGCGGTGGACAAACGGTTTTAACACGTCAACATTTGCTTCAACAAAACCTTGTATTTAGTCCAACGTTGCAGCCGCGGTTGTTACTATGGATACGGATATGGATACGTCATTGAGAGCCCAATTAGTGCGCACGCGCATACCCATCAATGTTGAAACATGGGGGAAAACAGTTTCAACTTCATTCAACATTCACAGTGACAAAAGAAATATGTTGCAAACTTTCTAAGGCCCGGGCAAACAGCTTCTACATTTGCTTCAACATCCGTTCAAATTTTTTTAACAAGATTTTAAAACCGATTGCCCACCCGTGTTGAAACATGCTGAATGGAAGTTAAATCGATGTTGAATGAGTTTAAAAATGTTTAAACTTTGCTTCAACATTTCTTTTGGAAATGAAACCGCCCCCCCCACCTCAAACCTCTTTCAACATTTTTGGGTGCGCGCGTGTGCACTAATTAGTCTCTCGATACACACCTACTCGGCTAACTCAATGTTGTACCAATTCAAATTTCCCGGGATTAAGATCGTATTTGTATTTGCATGTATTTGATTGTATTTGCATGATAATGTAGCATTTATATTTGAATTATATGGAAATACCTGGAACAAAACGTTTTATTTCTAAAGGGTCTGAATAGGGCACAACATTGAGTCAGCCGATAAGGTCTATGACGTATCCGCGTCCTTATCCATAGTAACAACAGCTGCTGCAGCCTGGGACTGAATGTCGGGCCTCTCGTGAAGCTCTGTTGAATCACGTGTCGCGGTCAACATCCCTCAACAACTCGAATGGATGTTAACGAAAATGTTTCCCTGGGCCTTATAACGCTTTTAAACTCATTCAACATCGATTCAACATGTTTCAACACGGTTGAAAGGGGGGAGCAAACAGTTCAACATCGCCCGGCCACTTGAAAAAACACAATGGCTGACAAAATTTTGTGGGGCAGGTACAAAACACAGGTCGAAGGTCACTTGTTTTACCAATGCTAACATTAGGCCTAAGGTTAGCTTTAGTAAATGTTTAGGATTCTTTCTGTATTGGTAAAACAATGACCTGTGACTTGCGTTTTGTACCTGCTGCCCCACCCAACTCCCAAAAACAAAACAAAATAGATTGTCAGCCATTATGTTTTTTTAAATCGCCAGGAAGGACTAGCGACGAGCAAAGATTTGACGCTGACAAAATGGACCGGCCTGCAGGCTCAGCACGGGAAACTGCGCACGCACAATTAATTCTCGCACTGTAAGTACACTACACATGACGTCACCGGGTTGTTAGAGTGTAAAAGTGTTAGTCCGTGGTGACAATAGGCCCGTAGCGCGTGCATAACTCACGAATATAACCAGCTCTGCTGGAAGCGTGCATGAGTTTCAACAAAATGAGCCCCCAAAATAGACAAGAATTTGTGACGCTGATAAATGATAAAGCAGCTGCTATTTCCAAAAGGATGGAATTACCTGGTGATAAATAACCTCGTCTAGGAGAGTAAATTTTTGACTTTGCAGAAACAATGGTCAACCTCAAGAGTTGGGCGATTGCGATCTTTGTGTTGAATTCGCACATTTCTTGTCAATCTTTAGAACACTTGAAAGAAAAAAAACCAAGCCTAAAACAAAAACCTGGTGTCTTGCCTTCATTTTGACACAGATGTATCCATTGTTTCACGAGAAAACATGCAAGGTAACTTGATCACGGAGCCTGCTGAATTCGATGTCCCCTTCGATTTTGCGATTTACTTGTGCAGCCAAAAGTACAATAGAAAAATTGAACGTCGCAAAAATCTCCCAAAATGTTTTTCGGTGATGGTAACTTTTTATGTCAGCCTCGAAGCCAATGTTTCTCGATTCCCTTTTATTTTCTTTAAACTTTCTGAGTTAAGTATTTTACTGGTAACCATATGTCTTCTCAGGGGGTTATTTGCCAAAGACATCTACCATGGCACTATAATGATATACGGTACCAAAACAATATCGTGTACTATTAGAGCTACATATTACGCAAAGATAACTTGAATCTCATGTAAGACAAAACGCAGCTCAGTTGACGATTATACAGCGCTGTGTTACTGCAATACCACACGTACGCAATGCGTGCCTATTAAGAAGGCACATTATGCTATGCACTAACAATATTCAATACTTTATTCTCGGCTGACTGATTAAAGTGCCCCTATGATAAAAAAGTTCAATTCTTTTTTTTTTCTTCAGATTTTTAAAGTGTGTTTGCTTAATATCTGACTGCCAAAATTCTGAGCTTTGATTTTTATCCAAAGGCCGTTTACTTTGAGAGTAAGTTTTCACGGTCCGACATCACTCAAGTTCAAAACTAACCACAGAGGGTTGGATCCAGGGAAAAGTGACGTCAAAGGCTCACTAGCTTAAATTTTCAGCGTATGAATGCAGCTTATTATATATGCAAAACGCGAGTTTCAAAGTCTGAAAGCCCAAAACTGCCGTGCTGCATATTAATTCTGCGGGGTACGCACGTATTGCATTCTTAAACTAGTGAGCCTTTGACGTCATTTACTCCTCGATCCAGCTCTCTCAAGAACATAATGTTAGTAATGGCGGACCATTAAAGAGGAAAATTATAGTTAAAATAAGGAGGTGTCTTTTTGAAATCAAGGCTTAAAACGTGGGTCACTTAGTGTTTTGTTGACATAGCTTTGAAATCCAAAGAAAAATATGAATTGATTTTTGGTCACGGGGGAACTTTAAAAGTCTGACAGCCCAAAACTGCCGTGCTGCATATTAATTCTGCGGCGTACACACCAACTTCATTCTTAAACTAGCGAGTCTTTGACATCATTTCCTCTTCGATCCAGCTCTCTCAAGATCTTAAAGTAAGTAAAGGTGGACCATGAAATAGGAAAATTCCAGTTAAAATAAACAGCTGTCTTTTTGAAATCAAGGCTTAAAACTTAAGTCGTTTAGTGTTTGAAATCCAAAGAAAAGTAAGAATTGATTTTTTGGTCACAGGGGCACTTTAAGAAACGATAGCTTTGTGTTAATGAGTCAAAAAATGTCAGCCAAGATTGGCCCATATCATAGGGAGTAAGGAAAATTAATTCAATCGTCTAATTACATCAATTTTCTTAATTTTAATGTTCGACTTAAAAATGATATGCATGACTTTGACAATCACGCAAATATTCACTTTGCCCGGTTCGTTGTCAGTACAACTTTTCCGTACATTTTTTTATGAAACAAGATCAACCGAGCTCTCGAATCATCACTGAAATTATTATTCGGCTCCAGCCGCGCTGGAAAATTTTTAGCATACGTGACAAGCCCCAGGAAATGGGATTTTAGCTGTGTTACGAAATTTAGCCAATTCAGCGACTGGGAACTGCAATTGTGGCAAGCAAATCAAGCGAAACGTAAAAATAACTACCGGTATTTAAAACATTGAAGGAAGGGTTAAATAAAGCAGCCACTACAAAACGAGACAGGGACGGGCGAAATTGAAGAAAATCGAGCTTGTAATCGCGGTTTGTGAAAACTGTCCAGCCTAACCGTTTTTCAAAGGTTATCTCTGTTGTTTGTAACTTGAACAGGACGCCTGTAGGCGTTTACGCGGGATGGGTCGATGCAAGCATTAAAACCTGTTGTAGCGATAATCACAGACTCTGTCTGTTTACACTAGCAAACAAGCTTGCATCATGAAGGCTCCTCCTTGCATTTAAGTGGCAACGAGGGAGCCTGGAATTTGAACAGTGGAGTGGCAACGACACAAGGAACTTTCTCACAAGAAGTAAATTCTGAAACTGTCAGGGTTTGAAGGGTCATCCCTGTGAGGATATGTAATTTGACTACAGGAAATTAAAGGGCCAGTTTTGTAAATTTTAGTTTAGCCAATGCAATGAAGAACATTCAAGTTTCACGAGAGCTACAGACAATCTCCCACTTAAGAAAATTTTCGAAAGCTCGCAAAATTCATTGCCAGTCACTGTAAAATGAAAAATGTTGTGTTATACTGGAACGGTTTTGGAGAACAATATATATATTTTAAAACACTTACAGTAATTGCTTATTTTGATGTCACAAAAATTGATTCAAGGGAGTCCAAACACCGATTCCCGTGGGTCCACCAAAGATAAGTCCTGTTGGACGGGGTTAAAACTTGGATGGGAGACCGGCCGGCGATCACTCTCTGTGTTGACACAATTCAGTGAAATCGTGCTGCAGGCCGGAGTCTACTAATATCCCATAACGCTGATGTTGCACAAATACATATAGCAAAATACCTATATTAATAAAAAATCACTAGAAAGCGGTACAGAAGATTCTTCCCAATACATACAACTACTTTCAAATGCTTCACCGATGACAAAACGGGACTCGAACCGGCTCACCTCACTAATCCTTTATTATTGCAAGTCTATATCCAGATTATGCAGTGTCAGTATCATGAATATCACAAACAACAAACATAACTTTGGTGGCTTAGTGTTTGTGATATTACAAACAATAAACATAATGCTAACATTAGCAATGATCTATAAAAAATGTATCCAAGGTAATGATCGATAATATAGATAAGAGTGCCACCAGTTGAACTCTTTGTTTGATAACTTACCACTGTAACAAACCTCTGAACTCTTTGGTTCAATTGGTGAACTCATTGCGTTGATTGACAGATTCGTTCATTCGATCGATGGCAAGAAACAGGTTCCCAGTTGGAAGCACACTCTATTCAAGTATCCACGGTTCAATACAGCCAAAAAACAGGGCTACTAAGTCCATGAATTCAACCTAAATTGGAGAACTTTCAAAAACACTGCGAGAGTATTGTGCTTGATCAGCACTTCAGTGTCTACTCCTGATCAAGCACGTGATTCCCAGTTGGAATGGAGCCAATGAAATCACACATAGTGTTAATCAACCCTGATCGAACCCTGATCTTGCACTTGATTCCACGGTGGACTGGAGTCAATAAAATCGCACAATAGAAAAACACGGCGATTTGTGACTACGATAAAAAAAAATTAAAATAAAACGAAATTCGTCCGAATCTTTAACACGCGCTGCCTACGGCATCCCGTGTAATTACGTATGCTCGACAGACATTTTTATTGTCACGAAGCTTTGATTTGTGTTTTTTAAAAGTAATTCCTGAGATAACCTTCACTTGCCGAAGCGAATAGAGTCGAGCAATTAGTAAAACTGCACAAAATGAACTGCACTTAAGTGACAGAGAACCTGAATTAAACATTTGTTTTGTTTGTACCTACAGTCCATTGTTTTTTTGTCTTTATTGTTTGTTCTTATTGACATATGAATCCTTTACACAATCGAGTGTACATTTGACCTGACGGTGAGAGCACTCGCTTCCCACCGATGTGGCCTGGGCTCGATCCCCAGACTTGACGTCATATGTGACTTGAGTTTGTTGATTCCCTACATTCTGACTACACTAACACGAGACTTCAATGTGAAAATAGTTTATTAAGGGCACGTCAGTCAGTCTGCTGAAAAAAATGACCCCCATTTACCTGAATTGGTTACAAACTGGACATCAGATAACACCGCCCGTAGAAATAGACAAAATATACTGCATTAATGTAGGAATAAACTAAGCAACAGTACCGTACCGGATACGAAAAACCACCAAAAACAACCCTTTAGAGGTGGCCAAAAATAAGTGGAAACGTATTCCTCATCCAATGCAACGGCACCAGACCCCGGGGAAAGGGTATCCTACTATACACAAGGAAAAATAAGCAGACAGGGCAGTTCAAAAGTTAAGCATCAAGTTAAAGCATCAGCGACAGTCACTGACAAACGTAGAATGATGAAAAACTCCCGCCAAACTCCTAAATAGTCCTAACCTATCCTAACCTATCCTCTACGCCGTGCCGTCAGAATATTCAATTTTTAATTCTGACTAACTCGTTCCCATGTCACTCGAACGTCAGAAATTACACTTTGCTCCGGGAGCCTTTTTTCTCTGGGTTCTCCGCTTTTTCCCATCTCCTAAAAAAACCAACCTCAAATTTGATTTATACAAACTTCTTGCCTTGATTTGATTTCTTTACAGTAGCATCAATTAGTGTTCCAGCGCTAATACAGTAGACACTTAATTATCATTATTTAATAGTTACTGCAGCTTACCCCTCTCCTCAAAAGCAAACCCCTGACTTCATTACAGCTGATTAAATTTAATTTGTGGAGGGCGATAAGTTAGAAAATAGACATCAGTTAGTTACGCTACCCTCCTTAAACAAAGCTCGTTTATCTTATTCCTGACTTCCTGGGAGCGGAAATAAAAATTGTTTCGAGGGCTTTTACGTCAATTGAAGACGAATCCTCGAATCAACCCACGGCAGTATAAAAGGTAACATTTCTTGGTCGGGTATAACTGACGCTGAAACAGATTGTTCCAAAACGTCTAATTATCGCCTGCCTGATGAGGAAATGGAGACAATCTTATAGGTTTCACAGAGCTCATAGTTATTACTTAGACAGATAAAATTAAAATTAAAATGTCCTTATTCTTAATTACCTTAAGTTCAATAAAATCAACGATTTGGTATGGGAGAGGCGTATTAGAAATTCTAGAAAATTATGGAAACATATGATCATAATGATCTTGATTTTCTCATCTTTTATTGCTGCAGCAGTGCTACTGATATCAGCCACACCGGAAATAATTTCATTTGAAATTGACAGTATTCTCCTAAAACTGAATAACAGTCGGCAATGTGAAAGAGCATTCATATTCGGGAATGCAGCTGTCTTTTATAACACAATAAAAAAAAGACTTACAAGCTTTGGAAAACCATCTCATGGAAACAAGTTCTCTACCACGATGGTAGGGGCCTTGTACTCGTCAAACATCGCCAACATTGTCTTCAACGCCGTATTGTGCTTCTTTGCCATAACGTTGAATGGTGCCACAATCTACGCCTTGAGAAATACTCCCTCTGTACCAAAGCCTTTGAAAGCATTGCTACTGAGTTTGACCTTTTCTGATCTTGGTGTCGGCATACTGGGTCATCCATTGTACATCACACGTCTCGCCCTAGAGTTGCAAGCAGATCTCACAAGCTTTCCAACGTTTCACACAGTTTATATATCTGTGAGCAGTCAGTTCGCTTATGCTTCGTTCTTCGGTATTCTGTCTTTAAGATTGGACAGATTCCTGGCGATCCATCTACACCTCAGGTACCAGGAACTTGTGACTTACCAACGAGTCGTAACAGCTGTGATCTCGGTTTGGGTCTTAAGCGGACTTATCCCGTTAATTTGGCCGCAAATCCCGATCCATATCGCATATGTGTTCTTTGCCATCATCGTAGTATCGTGTTTCGTTGTCTCGGGAGTTCTATACTCCAAGATATACGCAACCGTGCGACGCCACGCTCATCAAATCCATTCCCTTCAAGTGCAGCCCACAGTACAAGAAAACGCGCCTAATGTGACAAACGCGAGCAGGCTGAGAAAATCTGCCTTCATGACAATTCACGTCTACGTCTTGTTTTTGGTGTGCTATCTGCCAAACACTTGTGTTCTGGGGTGTATCAGCGTTTATCCTAGTCTCGCAGCACTGAAGGCAGTTCACCAATACACTTTAACTCTGATGTCGATAAATTCATCTCTGAACCCACTAATTTACTGCTGGAAATTGAGAGGTGTTCGTCAAACTATAATGAACACGCTGCTAAACGCAATTTCCAGCCAAAACTCAAGCTCTAACTTCTACAGAGCTGTTCAGCCTTGCAAACGGCACCCATTCGATATTCGAGGGCGATGACATAAACGGTATAAAGGAACTATAAAATCCGACACGACACTATTGTGAAATTGACTTATGCTATCAGTATTGTAACAAGTATTTTAAGGGGTGTAAGCCCTCGAAGAAAGCTATTGTTCGTATCTTTAACAACTGGTAAGAAAGAAAATTATCGTGTCAATAAAAATGGTATCGGACGACCGCGCAGCGGGAATCTGATTTGTTTATCACGAATATGATTTCTGACCGAATTGGACGACACGAAGTCCTTTTACCAATTTATCATAAAAATTACAATTTCCGAGAAAAGAAGAAGAGCCAAGTTATGAAAAAAAGGGAAAAATTGCATTAAAAGACTGACAAAGCAAGCGTAAGTTGTTTGATATCGATCTGAAAGAAAGAACAAAAAAAAGAAAGCCCCAATTTAGGGGTCTGCACTGTTTCTATGGTGATTGAAACCTGGCAAGGACCAAGGTTGTGTTTGGTTGATTTAAACTGCAATTTTGAATGTGATTTTCTTATTAAACTGTCCGATAACAAACTGTCTGACAACAACTTGGAATGTGAATTTGTGGGGAATAGGAGTTTTTTAAACCAATCACAATCGAGGAAATTACAATTATTATGAAGTACGTACAACGTTTCATGATATATGGTTCAAGTCGAAGATTGACATAATTCATTCATTCATTCATTCATTCATTCAAAAAGCACAATACACTAGAAATTAATAACAACTTAAAGACGATAGACTACTAATGTTTTAAGGTGGTAATGACAAGGAAGCCTATATAGAAGCCGGGGGCTTATGAGCTATGGGCCTCCTGACAACATAGGGTACATCATACAAATTATGGGGACAGCATAAAATGTAGAATGTATTATTTTAAAAACAAAAGAAAAGAAGAGGGAAGAGGAAGTAGCTCAACAAAGAGTAACTTTGACTAAGAAAGAAGGAATTCAGTTTTAAGTCTTTTGCCAAACAAACGGATGCTTTCAATGTTTTGAATTTCAGGACTTATAACGAGTTGAAAAACATAGGTGCTTGAAACCGAATTGAGAAGTTTCGGTTATTATGTAAAAAAAGGTTGCAATTTCTAGTATAATGCGACTGTAACTGGCTTGAAAGAGTAAAGATATCACGAAAATAATTAGGATTAAAGCAGGTTAACGAAATCTGTACCTTGCTCCAAAATATAACGTAGCATTATCGCAAGTATTTCCCGCAACTGGATGGGTATGAACGGTTTTAAAGTAAAAAAATAAAAAAAGATTATGGTTCATTGTTACATGCTCAAGGTGTCGTAGAAACCTAAAATGTGGTGATTTCACGTTAATTGCAAAAAATACACGGAAATTCTTGTAGAGCACATGCGATTATTTTTCCTTTTTTAACCAAGGCTGTTGTTGTTGTTTTTTTGTTTTTTTTTTCAATTATTTGTTGATTTGCATTGCTTAGATTGCTTCGTGGGAGGCGCGGTGGCCTCATTGTTAGTGTGCTCGACTCCGGATCGAGTGTTCCGGGTTCGGGTCCTTGCTGGGGACATTGTGTTGTGTTCTTGGGCAAGACACTTTACTCTCACGGTACCTCTCTCCACCCAGGTATATAAATGGGTGCCGGCGAATTGCTGTGGGTAACCCTGCGATGGACTAGCATCCCATCCAGGGGGGAGTAAACTGAATACTCCTAGTCGCTTCATGCTAATGAAACCGGAGATAAGTGTCGGCCTGATGGGCCTGATGGGCCTTCTGGCTCGTAAACAAAGACTTTACTTTTTAGATTGCTTTGTGGCGTGTTCGTTGCCGCAGCCGTCGTGCTTTCTTAAATTCCCTAACGACGTGAAATAACCAAATTTGAGGTTATGTGGATGACGCGAGCACCTGACGATGAATATTAATTTTCAATTTTCTCTCCAAACAACCACACCGTTCATGCAAATTCTATTTCTGGAATGTTAACACACACTTTCCATGCCGAGCGACTTGGAGTAATCGCGAAATTATTACAAATATAACGGGAAATAATAGTTTTTGAAGACGTCTTCGTAGCTCTCGTCGTCGTCGTTCTTGCGTAAGGTCCCTTTTGTCCCTCGTACTGCACAAGCAACGCTGACACAGTGGAAGCCCTTCTTACAAGACAGGGGTTGCAATTCCGGCTTAAGGAAAAAGAGTCTATTGCAAGATTGACGCTGACACAGTGGAAGCCCTTCTTACAAGACAGGGGTTGCAATTCCGGCTTATGGAAAAAGAGTCTATTTGCAAGATTAACGCTGACACAGTGGAAGCCCTTCTTACAAGACAGGGCTTGCAATTCCGGCTTAAGGAAAAAGAGTCTATTGCAAGATTTCTGTTTTGTTTCATTTTTTGTCGTCATTCTCGTGTACTGTTATTTTCGAATGACTGTCATTTATGGTGGAAATTAGTCAAAAAATTTGAGGAACCTACGGAAGCTATGAAAGCTCCTAAGGGGCATTTTAGTTTTTTTGTAAAATTTGACTTTGTTTTTTTGTCTTTCCGAAAATCGAAATTTGGGTTTCGAAATTAAGAGAATTTCCGAAATTGCTGAAATTGGAGTTTATGGAATACACGCCAACTGCCATATTCACAACGTTAAAAAAAAAAAAACAGAATCACATTTCCACGATGATCGACACGCAGTCATGCAACGTACTCATTTGCTTGTTTGTTCGTGTTGTTGTCAATGAGTCAGACAGGGTTAATTTCATTAAGGCACGCAATCATACCAATCCCGTTATAGAGCAAGCAAGGCGTGACTATTATTTCAACCTTATTAATGAAAACGATTGTGATCAAAGAAAGCTTTTCAAGACGGCCAGTGCACTGCTAGGAGGATCGTCACAAGAAAAATACCCCAAGCACTTTGACCCTACTTTGCTTGCTGATGATTTCGGGAGATTCTGTATACAAAAGATAGATGTCATTCGCTCAAAGCTGGATAGAATTGACTCCTCATTAAATCACCCTCACCATTCGATCGGAAGTAGCATTCAAGAGTATTCGTTTGCTGGCACACCCTTCAATAACTTCCAGCCAATATCGTCTGAATGCCCCAAACAAGAACTGCGACAATGACCCCATACCTACCAAGATTCTTAAAGACTGCATTAACGAACTCCTACCGACCATTTCCAACATGGTTAATCTTTCGTTCAGTAGTGGTCACTTTCCGGACATTTGGAAAGAGGGTTTAGTGAGACCAACATGGATCTGATAAAGAAAAATAACCGGCCCGTCAGCAATCTTGCTTTCCTTGCAAAAATCACTGAAAAGGCACCACAAATCTCCGATCTCGTGTCGTCCAATCAGATGTTTCTGGAATTTCAATCAGCCTACCGAAAATATCACAGTACGGAAACTGCCTTACTGCGCATGCGCAAAGTCATACTCGTCAACATCGTCAACATGAACAAACAGCAAGTCACATTACTAGTGTTCCTAGATTTAAGCGCTGCTTTCGACACAGTAGTAGACCATGACATATTACTGCGGGGCCTGGAATACAAATTTGGAATTCAAGATCAAGTTTAGTGTGCCACAGGGCTTCTGTCTCGGCCCAATGCTGTTCTCCCTTTACACCAGTGCCGAGGCTATTTGATGTGATTAGCCAGCACCGCCAACAGCGCACAGTTATACCGATGATACTGGTGTCTATCTGGCTTTCAATCCAAATGATGATTCCAATCAAGACGCCGCCATTGCAGCAATGGAAGCGTGCCTCTGTGACATCCGTAACTGGATGATCAATGATAAACTCATGATCAATGATTCCAAGACAAAGTTTATGCTCATTGGGACAAAAGCGCAGCTACAGAAAACTAAACGCGCTACTCTAACTATTGGCGAATCCATCATCTCTCCGAGCACGGAACCCCTTAGCTCAGTAAACTGCAGCGTGTTCAAAACGCAGCTGCAAGAGTCCTATATCTAGCACCACGGTATTGCCATATCACACCTATATTATACAAATTACACTGGCTACCTGTAACGTTTAGAATAGATTATAAGATTATTATAATCACTCACAAAGCAATCCATGGTATAGCTCCTAATTATTTATCATCTCCCGTAAATTTTAAACCTAATTCTTCTTACAGCCTAAGATCAAATAACAAATATCTGCTTTCAAATCCAGATTTCAGGACTCTCCCTACTCTTGGCGATCGAGCCTTTGTGGCCGCCGCACCAAAACTGTGGAATAATCTTCCGTTAGATCTTAGATGCACTTCCGATTTTAGAATTTTTAAACGTAATTTGAAGACTCATCTTTTTAAAAAAGCTTTTCCTGATATAGTATTGTAATTTATAGACTAGATAATTATTCATCCGTGAAATTTTGACTATATAGTGTTATATATTGTACTTTTATTGTAAGGCGCATTTGAAATTTGCGCGGTATAAATAAATTTTATGACTATTATTTTATTAATGTTGTTGTCTGATTTACTGCAAACGGTTTGTAATAAAGTCAGTCGCAGAGGAACTTGTCAGCTAATTCTATTCGGACGTCAAGGGATCGAATCCAATATTACGATAAAAAAGATAACAACATTGAAAACAAGCAAATGCTGGAACGTTGCGTGACGACCATCGTGGAATTGTGGCCCATGATCTGTTTTGTTCTAATTGTATTGCGGAGATACTGTGTTCGTGTAACGGCGTTTTCACAGACCGATTTATTTTTAGATTGAATTTCTCGTGAATGAGACTCCCACAGGAGCCCGATGACCAATTACAAGAAATTAAGCTGACGTCATAGGGTCACGGAACCGGAACTGCCTTTGTTTTTTCGGAAAAGATAGTCTAAAAATAGATCGTTCTGTAAAAATGCCGTTACATAGGCCCAGTATGGGAGCTGTAGGCTCCAGGTCATGGGTTCCTGTTATGGCCCATGATATCTGTTTTGTTTTAATTGTATTGCGGAGACTGTTTTTTGCGAAGTAAACATTAAAATGTGGTTTTATATTGTGGAGCTCAGCGAGTCTTCAGTTTCCCTAGGAGTTAGCGTACTATGGCTTAAAAAACCGTTCAAAATTACATCGGGAAATATCGATATCGAAAACTGAATTTCCGCAGTGGAAATTGATTTTCGAGGTCGGGTATTAGATTGCCCAATCACGATGGGGAAAATAACACAAAGTGGAACCGAGGCCGGAAAATCGATTGCCGACTCGTATATAACAACATTACCCAAGTCGGAATAAATGCCTTTTATTCTGCTTCCGAATAACATTAATGGGGTCGTCGGAAATCATTTATCCCGTCGGGCGTTACTGACTTCCCCCGCTTACTTCGTCAATGTGCGTCATCGCATTTTACTGAACATGTATGGGACCAAAATCGATGTCGTAAATTCCGGAGTTAACGGAGATCGAGATGGTTGTTTTGATTGACTTACTTTTTGCATAAGTTATTTAAAGTCTATCTTACTTATCTCATCATCTATTGTTCTTCTAGATCTTTGCGGTTTATCTCTTACCCTCATTACTGTTGCTTTTTATTACTTGCTAGCGCTTTTGTAGCTGGAGTATCATGACTGTCGCGATATTTTGGAAGTTCTTAGGGTTAAGTACTTTAGCTTTAAATTATTTAAACTTGAACTTTAAAGTGCTACTGTAAGCTTGATCAAAAAATCACTTCCTTTTTTTTTCTTCAGGTTTTGAAAGTGTGTTTCTTTGACACCTGGCTAACAAAATTTGCGCTTTGGTTTTTATCCAAAAGTAGTTTAATCTTTTAAAGAGCAAGTTTTGGATTTCACGGTCCGCTAGCACTCATGTTCAAAACTGACCGATTGATTCTCAGAGGAATGGATGTAGAGAAAATTGACGTCATTTATTCACTAGCTTAAAATTTCTGCGTGTAAATGCAACTTATTATCTATGCAAAACACCTGTTTGAAAGTCTGAGAGCCCGAAACTCCTGTGCTGCATATTAATTTAGCTGCGTGAACACGCATTGCATTCTTAAGTCTTTTACATCATTTTCTCCTCGATCCAGCTCTCAAGATTAATAATGGCGGATCATCAAATAGGAATTTCCAGTTAAAATAAACCTGTATCATTTTTAAAATACAGGCTTAAAACTAGGGTCACTTAGTGTTTAGTTAACTGTGACATTTTCGAAGTTGTGACAAGCCCAACATAAACGCGACCTCGAAAATCAATTTCCACAGCGGAAATTCAATTTTTGATATCGATTCTTCCCTGATGTAATTTTGAACGGTTTTTTGCGGCATAGTGTACCTTTTTGGGTAGTAGCCAAAACCAGGGGCCGGGGCCAGGGCCGGGGCCGAGGTCGGGGTCGGGGTCAGGGTCAAGGCCGGTGTCCGGGTGCCTTTTTTTTCCCAATTTTTTTCTTGTTTCAATTTTTGTCGTTATTCTCCTGTACTGTTGTTTTCGAATGATCGGCATCTGTCCTTCATTTATGGTGGAAATTTGTTAAAAACATTAAGGAACTTACGGAAGCTATAAAAATTCTTAAGGGACATCTCAGTGTTTTTTTTCTCGAAATCGGACTTTGTTTTTTTGTGTTTTAAAATCGTAGTTTTTTTTTGCGAGCATCTGACTTAGTCTTTCCGAAAATCGGAGTTTGTTTTTCGAAATTAAGATAATTTCCGAAAATGCTGAAATTGGAGTTTATGAAATATACGCCAACTGCCAGAAATACTGATTCGGGGAGACTCGCTGAGCTCCACACTCAAATGTTTACTTCTTGAGGAAAAAAAGAGGGATGATCGTCACGCAGTCACGCTATGTTCTGTTTCGTTTTAATTGTATTGCGGAGAAGGTTTTTAAGAAGTAAACATTAAAATGTGGTTTTAAAATGTGGAGCTCAGCGAGTCTTCAGTGTCTCTGGGAGTTAGCGTATATTCCCCACAAAAACTCCAATTTCAGTCTGAAATTCTCTTAATTCGAAAAGCAAACAAAGATCTCCCTTTCGTAGCTTCTGTATGTTCCATATTTTTTGACTAATTCCCACCATAAATGAAAGAAAGATGCCGGCGAACATTCGAATATAACATAACAGGAGAATAAGGACAAAAATTGAAACAAAAAAAAATTGGAAAAAAAAGACACCATGGCTCCGACCCCGACCCCGACCCCGACCCCGACCCCGACCCCGACCCCGACCCCGACCCCGACCCCGGCCCGGCGTTTTGGCTACAAAAACAGCCTGAAATTTTTAAGCTTAACAGTAATGGATTTTTTCAAGCTTTCTTTTCGCTACTATCCTAGTGATGTTCATTGCACTTGAAGGTAATGGTTCTCGTACAGTTCAAATACACTCGCAGTACTTTAATATTTGTATTCGTATTTATATATTTCCACGGCGCCTTCAATTTTACTAGTAGATGAAACTAACCCTTACTAAGCACTCACATTTTGACTCGCGAGAGTGCAAATGCATAACCCACCGAGGAAACAAAATTAATGTTTCTGCATAGGCAGCCCAAGCTCGCGTCACCACAGACAGCCGTTGAGAATTTAAACGCGTTATAAGACTTTGTATGGAAAATAAAATACCGTCGATTATGAAGCCTAAAAAACGCTCAATTTAATGTTCATTCAAATGAATGAAAATGACTCACGTCTGGTGTATTCATGTGCCTTTTGGAGCTTATTTTACCGTTTCGGGAATTCCGTGTTTTCACTGTTCTAAGACGAAGTCAAGGCTGCACACTAAGATTTCGACCGTAGTCACCTCAGAGGCGGTTTGCGCCTGGAAAATCCATCACGGGGCGTGACCATTCACATGATCACCGGCAGCTATTTTCATCAGCTATCGTGGAATCGACGAAACATTCACCGAGGTTCGCAAATGATGGGACTTAAGCTTTGCGTGAAAAAATCGTGGCTGGGATGGATTTTCCGGGCGCAAACCGCCTCTGAGGTGACTACGGTCGAAATCTTAGTGTGCAGCCTTGACTTCGTCTTAGAACAGTGAAAACACGGAATTCCCGAAACGGTAAAATAAGCTCCAAAAGGCACAAGAATACACCTGGGGTGATTCATTTTCATTCATTTTATTGAATGAACGTTAAATTGAGCGTCTTTTAGGCTTCATAATCGACGGTATTTTATTTCCCATACAAAGTCTTATAACGTGTTTAAATTCTCAACGGCTCCCTGTAGTGACGCGAGCTTGCGCTGCCTATGGTATCTGTGGAATCTTTTAAAAAGGCTTCGTCCCTTTCCGAAGAAGTTGACGCATTGACGCTCCCAGGGGAGATCTACACAGCGCTGATTGGTTCATAAGTAACCCGCACGTGATTTCCAGATGACAGTTTCTTACTGAAAGGGAAAGGAATGTGCGGCTCGTTTCAGCAGATGCTTGTGGGGGAGGAACGCGTGGGAGGCTATCTAGCCATTAGAGTCATTAGAAACTAAAGTGGTTGATCTTCTATTAAAAACAAGAAAGTTTTTACGGGCGCTCACTCTTTTAATAACATGGGTGTCAAATTACTCCTTATTTTTGGCGCGAAATTTCAGCGTTAATTGATGATTTCACATGTTAAATTACAATGCTGCCATGGCAACTTTTCCTACAGTGGCAAAATGGCGTCTTATGAACGTAGTTTGTCACCCATGATATTTAATAGCTAATCAAATGGTCTACTCGTGAAATTAGGTAATAATTTTACGCGCGTTTTGTCCAAAATCAAATAATTTCCCGAACCTTTATATTCCCTAATTTCACTTGTCACCATTTGATTATCGATACAAATTAAACAAAATTGCAGGACGCAAAAATTAAGCACGTTTAGGGAACATTTGTATTCTAGCGAAAAAACGACAGCAACATTTATCTCTTGCCAAATAGGCGACAGGTGGGCTGGAAAATGAGCGACAAAGCGACATCAGAAGCCCCCTTGGAAGGCCTCATTGGAGACTTGAGCGGTCTTTACACAACACTTTAAGAAAAAGAAACTCAGAAGCTTCGGAAAATTAGCTTTCATCCACGATGGAAGCGGCATTGTACTGGTCAACCATCCCTAACATTGTCTTCAACGCCATATTGTGTTTCATTGCCTTAACGTTGAATGGTGCCACAATCTACGCCTTGAGAAAAACTCCGTCTGTTCCAAAGCCCTTGAAAGCATTGCTACTGAGTTTGGCCTTTTCTGATCTTGGTGTCGGCATACTGGGTCATCCACTGTTCATCATACGTCTCGCCCTAGACCCACGGTTGCAAGCAGATCTCCGCACAAGCTTTCCAACTTTTTACATGGTTTATAAATTTGTGACCAGTCAATTCGCTTATGCTTCGTTCTTCGGTGTTCTGTCTCTAAGCTTGGACAGATTCTTGGCGATCCATCTACACCTCAGGTACCAGGAACTTGTGACTTACCAACGAGTCGTAACAGCTGTGATCTCGGCTTGGGTCTTAAGCGGACTTATCGCGTCAATTTGGCTAATCCAAATCCAAATCCAAATCCATATCTCATATGTGTTGCTTGCAATTGCCATCGTCGTTGTATCGTGTTTCGTTGTCTCGGGAGTTCTAAACTCCATGATATACGCCACCGTGCGACGCCACGCTCATCAAATCCATTCCCTTCAAGTGCAGTCCACAGTACAAGAAAACCCGCCTAATGTGACGAACGCCAGCAGGCTGAGGAAATCTACCTTCATGACAATTCACGTGTACGTCTTGTTTTTGGTATGCTATCTGCCCTGTCTTTGTGCTGAGGGGTTTATCAGCTTACATTCTGATCTCGCTATACTGAAGGCAGTTTACCAATACACTATTACTCTGTTGTTCTTAAATTCATCTCTGAACCCACTAATTTACTGCTGGAAATTGAGAGGTGTTCGACAAACTATAATGAACATGCACGCTGCTAAACGCACTTTCCAGCCAAAACTGAAGCTCTGACTTCTACAGAGCTGTTCAGACAAATACCACCCAATGGATGATGACATAAAGCAAAAAAGGAACGATAAAATCCGACTCGACACCATTGTCAAATTGATTTATGCTATCAGTATTGTAACAAGTATTTTTAAGGGGTGTAAGCCCTCGAAGAAAATTCTTGTTCGTATCTTTAACAACTGGTAAGAGAGAAAATTATCGTGTCAATAAAAATGGTATTTGTATTAGTAGTGTTAATAGGACTAAGTGGAGTCCAACTCGGTCTGTAATCATATGAGTGAAAACAAAATCGGACGACCGTGCAGCGGGAATCTGATTTGTTTATCACGAATATGATTACAGACCGAATTGGACGACACGAAGTCCTTTTACCAATTAATCATAAAAATTACAATTTCCGAGAAAAGAAGAAGAGCCAAGTTATGAAAGAAATTTACAATTAAAGACTGACAAAGGAGGCGTAAATTGTTCAATGCCGCTCTGAAAGAAAGAAAGAAAGAAAGAAAGCTCCAATTTAGGAGTCTGTACACTGTTTCTATGGTGATTGAAACCAAGGACCAAGGTTGTGCTTGGTTGATTTAAACTACAACTTTGAATGTGATTGGCTTATTAAACTGTCTGATAACAAACTGTCTGACAACAACTTGGAACGTGAATTAGTGGGAAATAGGAGTTTTTTAAACCAATCACAATCGAGGAAATTACAATTGTTATGATTAAACACGAAACACACTTTCATGAAGTACGTACAACGTTTCACGACATATAGTTCAAGTCGAGGATTGACATAATAACCCACTGAAATTACAACAATGGAAACTCGCCGTTTTGGGTAAAAACTCTCAAAACGCTGGTACGAATTTAAAAAGTGTTAGTGTATGTTAGAAAGAAAAATCCAGAGCCATTTGTCTTAAAATTTCAGGTTTTTTGGTTTTGTTCATGGGATTTATAGTTCACAGAGGAGCACGTGAACGGTTGCAACGTATTGTATACTAAATCAAAAATTAAAGTAAGTTACTAAAGAAATAAAAAAAGGCCAGAGGCCCAAATCACAGTAAATAATGGTAATAGGAATGAGTGGAGTCCAACTGGGTCTGTAATCATACTGACGAGTGATTAACAAAATCAGAGAGCCTGGTTGAAACATGTTGAAACGAAGTTGATTCAATGTTGAATGAGTTTAAAAGCGTTTAATTAAACTTTGCTTCAATAACCATTCAACATTTCTTTTGTTTTCGCGAATGTAGAATGAAGTTGAAGCCATTTGACCCCAGGCTCTTTCAACATTGTTCGGTAAGCGCGTGCGCACTAATCGGCCTCTCAATGACGTATCCATACCCGTATCCACGGTAACAACCGCGGCTGCAGCTTGGGACTAAATGCAAGGCCTTGTTGAATCAAATGTTGATGATGTGTTGAAACGGTTCGCCCACTTTAGCAGTCAACATCGTTCAACAAAATCGAACAGATGTTGAGGTCGTTGGCTCGAGCCTTAGCAGATGACAACGGCAATGGCAACGAAAACGTCACTCCAAAATATAGCTTAGCATTATCGCAAGTATTTCGCGATTTAATATTCCGTCTTGTTAACAACCACACCGTTCATAAAAAAATTTATTTATGGAATGTGACACACACTTTCCATGCCAAGCGACTTGGAATAATCGCGAAATTGTTACAAATATAACGGGAAATAATAGTTTTTGAAGACGTTCTCGTAGCCCTCATCTTAGTCGTCCTTGCGTAAGGTCCCTTTTGTCCCTCGTACTGCACAAGCAACGCTGACACAGCGGAAGCCCTTCTTACAAGACAGGGGTTGCAATTCCGGCTTAAAGAAAAAGAGTCTATTGCAAGAGTAAAGCTGACACAATGGAAGCCCTTCTTATATATCGCTGTGATAAAAACACAAGTAAAGACATGGGTTGAAATGTGTCATTCCGGCTTAAATAAAAGAGTCTCTATCACTGGAGAGGTTAAAATGTTTATTTTTAAAAATATATGTCCATCTGCCTTTAAAGTTTCTTTAAACGTACATTGAAAGTTTCACTCTTTTAAAATATAGGGAAACATGTACGTACTTGTCTGGAAAGTTGCTTTAAATAACTTTTTAAAGGCCAAAATACCTTTAATGCTGGATCAACGAAGTCGGTGTTTCGAAAAAGCCCGAATTTGCCACTAATGGAAATTGGAAAAAAAAACAAACCTATAAGTTACTTTCGGCAAAAAAAACACCTTAATTAAATTTGTGTCTTGAATCATAGAACCATATCCACCCATTTTACAATTCCGAAAAAGAAGGAAGAAACTTCTCAATTAACAGAGATCGATTTTCAAAGGAGTTTCATGATAAATCAATAAACTTGATTTGACTTGACTAATGAAAGCCTCCAATGGCCGGGAAGTCCCAAACATGTTCGCCGTCATCTTCACGTAAGCGTCACAATTTGAACACGGTTTCCTGTGTCACCAATGACCGTGCCAACCGCCGTCCATCTTGTGACACATCTACAGCTTGGACGGGTTTGCTTTCATTCTCAACACTGGAAACTACCTGTTAGTGAATATAAAATAGTGAATAATTAAATCGCTTGTTATTGGCGTAAAGGCCAGGGAAAACAGTTTCAACATTTGCTTCAACATCCGTTGGATTTTGTTGAACGATGTTGACTGTTGGAGACTGGGGTGGACAAACAGTTTCAACACGTCAACATTTGCTTCAACAAAGCCTTGCATTCAGTTCCAGGTTGCAGCCGCGGTTGTTACTATGGATACGGATATGGACACGTCATTGAGAGACCGATTAGTGCACACGCGCATACCCAACAATAGGGAGCTTAAGCACGCGCGTCTATATCCAGATTATGCAGTGTCAGTATCATGAATATCACAAACAACAAACATAACTTTGGTCGCTTAGTGTTTGTGATATTACAAACAATAAACATAACACTAACATTAGCAATGATCGATAAAAAAAGTATCCAAGGTAATGATCGATAATATAGATAAGAGTGCCACCAGTTGAACTCTTCGTTTGATAACTTACAACTGTAACAGGCCTCTGAACTCGTTGGTTCAATTGGTGAACTCATTGCGTTGATTGGCAGATTCGTTCATTCGATCCATGGCAAGAAACAGGTTCCCAGTTGGAAGCACACTCTATTCAAGTATCCACGGTTCAATACAACCAAAAAACAGGGCTACTAAGTCCATGAATTCAAGCTAAATTGCAGAACTTTCAAAAACAGTGCGAGAGTATTGTGCTTGATCAGCACTTCAGTGTCTACTCCTGATCTAGCACGTGATTCCCAGTTGGACTGGAGTCAATGAAATCACAGATAGTGTTAATCAACCCTGATCGAACCCTGATCTTGCTCGTGATTCCACGGTGGACTGGAGTCAATGAAATCGCACAATAGAAAAACACGGCGATTTGTGACTACCATGACAAAGAAAAAATAAAACGAAATTCGTCCGAATCTTTATCACGCGCTGCCTACGGCATCCCGTGTAATTACGTGTGCTCGACAGACATTTTTATTGTCACGAAGCTTTGATTTGTGTTGTTTAAAAGTAATTCCTGAGATAACCTTCACTTGCACAGCGACTAGAGTCGAGCAATTAGTAAAACTGCACAAAATGAACTGCAATTAAGAGACATAACCCCTTTATTAAACATTTGTTTTGTTTGTACCTGCAGTCCATTGTTTTTTTGTCTTTATTGTTTGTTCTTATTGACATATGAATCCTTTACACAATCGAGAGTACATTTGACCTGATGGTGAGAGCACTCGCTTCCAACCGATGTGGCCTGGGCTCGATCCCCAGACTTGACGTCATATGTGACTTGAGTTTGTTGATTCCCTACTTTGCTCCGAGAGCTTTTTTTCTCTGAGTTCTCCGCTTTTTCCCATCTCCTAAAAACCCCAACCTCAAATTTGATTTGACTTGATTTGATTTCTTTAGTGTCATCAATTAGTGCTCCAGCGCTAAATACAGTAGACACTTAAATAAAGCCTCCATTGTCATTATTTAATAATTACTCCAGCTTACCCCTCTCCTCAAAAGCAAACCCCTGACTTCATTACAACTGATTAAATTTAATTTGTGGAGGGCGATAAGTTAGAAAATAGACATCAGTTAGTTACGCCACCCTCCTTAAACAAAGCTCGTTTATCTTATTCCTGACTTCCTGGAGCGGAAATAAAAATTGTTTCGAGGGCCTTTACGTCAATTGAAGACGAATCCTCGAATCAACCCACGGCAGTATAAAAGGTAACATTTCTTGGTCGGGTAACTGACACTGAAACAGATTGTTCCAAAACGTCTAATTATCGCCGGTCTGATGGGGAAATGGAGACAATCTTATAGGTTTCACAGAGGTCATAGTTATTACTTAGACGGATAAAATTAAATTTAAAATGTCCATATTCTTAATTACCTTAAGTTCAATAAAATCAACGATTTGGTATGGGAGAGGGGTATTAGAAATTCTAGAAAATTATGGAAACATATGATCAAAATTCATAATGATCTTGATTTTCTCATCTTTTATTGCTGCAGCAGTGCTACTGATATCAGCCACACCGGAAATCACAGTTTCATTTGAAATTGACATTATTCTCCAAAAACTGAATAACAGTCGGCAATGTGAAAGAGCATTCATATTCGGGAATGCAGCTGTCTTTTATAAAACAATAAAAAAGAGACTTACAAGCTTTGGGTGGATGGTAGGGGCCTTGTACTCGTCAAACATTGCCAACATTGTCTTCAACGCCGTATTGTGCTTCTTTGCCATAACGTTGAATGGTGCCACAATCTACGCCTTGAGAAAAACTCCCTCTGTACCAAAGCCTTTGAAAGCATTGCTACTGAGTTTGGCCGTTTCCGATCTTGGTGTCGGCATACTCGGTCATCCATTGTACATCACACGTCTCGCCCTAGACTTGCAAGCAGATCTCACAAGTTTTCCAACGCTTACGCAGTTTATATATCTGTGAGCAGTCACTTTGCTTATGCTTCGTTCTTCGGTGTTCTGTCTCTAAGCTTGGACAGATTCTTGGCGATCCATCTACACCTCAGGTACCAGGAGTTAACTTGTGACTTACCAATCTCGGTTTGGGTCTTAAGCGGACTTATCCCGTTAATTTGGCCGCAAATCCCGATCAACATCGCATATGTGTTAATTGCCATCTTCGTAGTATCGTGTTTCGTTGTCTCGGGAGTTCTAAACTCCAAGATATACGCAACCGTGCGACGCCACGCTCATCAAATCCATTCCCTTCAAGTGCAGCCCACAGTAAACGCGCCTAATGTGACGAACGCCACCAGGCTGAAGAAATCTGCCTTCATGACAATTTACGTCTACGTCTTGTTTTTGGTATGCTATGTGCCATGTCTTTGTGCTGAGGGGTTTATCAGCTTACATCCGGATCTCGCTATACTGAAGGCAGTTCACCAATACACTTTTACTCTGTTGTTCTTAAATTCATCTCTGAACCCACTAATTTACTGCTGGAAATTGAGAGGTGTTCGACAAACTATAATGAACACGCTGCTAAACGCAATTTCCAGCCAAAACTGAAGCTCTGACTTCTACAGAGCTGTTCAGATTTGCAAACGGCACCCATTCGATATTCGAGGGTGATGACATAAACCGAAAAAGGAACTATAAAATCCGACACGACACTATTGTGAAATTGACTTATGCTATCAGTATTGTAACAAGTATTTTAAGGGGTGTAAGCCCTCGAAAAAAGCTATTGTTCGTATCTTTAACAACTGGTAAGAAAGAAAATTATCGTATCCATAAAAATGGTATTTGTATTAGTAGTGTTAATAGGACTGAGTGGAGTCCAACTCGGTCTGTAATCATAGGAGTGAAAACAAAATCGGACGACCGCGCAGCAGGAATCTGATTTGTTTATCACGAATATGATTACAGACCGAATTGGACGACACGAAGTCCTTTTACCAGTTAATCATAACAATTACAATTTCCGAGAAAAGAAGAAGAGCCAAGTTATGAAAGAGAGGGAAAATTTGCATTAAAAGACTGACAAAGCCGGCGTAAGTTGTTTAATATCGATCTGAAAGAAAGAACAAAAAAGAAAGAAAGAAAGCCCCGATTTAGGGGTTTGTACACTGTTTCTATGGTGATTGAAACCTGGCAAGGACCAAGGTTGTGTTTGTTGATTTAAACTGCAATTTTGAATGTGATTTTCTTATTAAACCGTCCGATAACAAACTGTCTGACAACAACTTGGAATGTGAATTGGTGGGAAATACGAGTTTTTTAAACCAATCACAATCGAGGAAATTACAATTATTATGAAGTACGTACAACGTTTCATGATATATGGTTCAAGTCGAAGATTGACATAATTCATTCATTCATTCAAAAACACAATACACTAGAAATTAATAATAACTTAAAGACGATAGACTACTAATGTTTAAGGTAGTAATGACAGGGAAGCCTATATAGAAGCCGGGGGCTTATGAGCTATAGGCCGCTTCCTGATAACATAGTGTACATCATACAAATTATGGGGACAGCATAAAATATAGAATGTATTATTTTAAAAACAAAAGAAAAGAAGAGGGAAGAAGAAGCATGTAGCTCAACAAAGAGTATCTTTGACTAAGAAAGAAGGGATTCAGTTTTAAGTCTTTTGCCAAACAAACGGATGCTTTCAATGTTTTGAATTTCAGGACTTAACGAGTTGAAAAACATAGGTCCTTGAAACCGAATTGAGAAGTTTCGGATATTTTGTAAAAAAAGGTTGCAATTTCTAGTATAATGCGAATGTAACTGGCTTGCAAGAGTAAAGATATCACGAAAGGAATTAGGAAGTAAACCTCTTTTAAATAAATACATAAATTTACCTATCTGGTATAAATAAATGTCAGAGAATTTCAAAATCTCCTGTTTTTTAAAAAGAACATCAGTGTGAGAATCGAAAGAAACTTTAGATATTATTCTTAAATTACTCTGATGTGTCGACTCCCACACTGAAATACAATATATTAAGTAAGGGTAAATTAGAATATGGTATAAACAGTGTAAGGAAGTTTTGGGAGGACAAAAACATGACTTTTAAATAATGCCTATTGATTTTGATATTTTTCTGGAGACGCTAAGAATGTGAGGTTTCCACGACAAATGCTCATCAAGGATAACACCTAGAAATACTGTTTCTCTCACACAATCTTATTGTTGTCAATTTGAATAGATAGAACAAGTGTTTGCCTCCTTTGGCGTGGTCCAAAAAGCGTAAAATTCGATTTTTTAAAGTTAGTTGACAGCTTATTAGCTCGACACCACTGTGTTAATTTACACATTTCAGAATTTAGGGTTTCAGAAAGTAAATTAAAATCTTTGTGAGAAAAAAATATGTTTGTGTCATCACCAAAAAGAATAAAGTCCCCCACCTTTGACAAAATGCACAGATCATTTATACAGAGCAGAAAGAGGAGGGGCCTAATATAAAGCCGTGAGGCAACCCACACTTAATTGGCAATGCTCCGAACAGATACCATTAAATTTCACATATTGTTGTCTACCGCTTAGATAGCTTTCAAACCATCTTAGTGCGGTGCCTCGAACACCATAATGTAGAATATGATGATCATCGGTGTCAAAGGCTTTAGACAAGTCTATAAAAATACCAACTGTATAATTATTCCTTATTTTCAATAGCAGAAGAGATTTTGACATACAAACAAGCAAGAGCATAAGCAGTGGAGTGATGTTTGCGAAAACCATACTGGTTATCAGAGAGAATCTTAGAAACATTGAGAAACCTTCGAAGGTGATTGTACATAACTCTCTCTAGAATTTTAGAGAATGCAAGTAAAACAGACACGGGTCTGTAATTTGTAAATATATCCTGTTCACCAGATTTAAATAGAGGAATAACTCGAGCAATTTTCAATTGAGTTGGTACAATACCAGAGGTGATGGATAAGTTAATAATGCTAGTAATAGGGAAAATTATTTTATCAATACATGATCTTTAATTAAGTTCATAGAAATATTGTCATGACCTACAGCAGTACCTGAACGACAAGTATAGCACATATATCAAAAATTTCTTCCTACTTGCGAAAAAATATTGAATTGAGTAGTTTTGGGGATAAAAAAGAACTATGCGACTTCTCTGATGCAGGAATTTTGCCAGCTAAATTAGGGCCAATGTTGGTAAAATATTTACAAAAAAGATTAGCTATTTCCTTTGGATCGGAAATGTCATGAAAATCTGCCCTAAATACGAATGGTAAACCACGCTTTCCATAAAGCAGGTTAACGAAATCTGTACCTTGCTCCAAAATATAACGTAGCATTATCGCAAGTATTTCGCGATTATTCCGTCTTGTTCACCTTGTACAATACGGGCTAACTATCCCGCAACTGGATGGGTATAAACGGTTTTAAAGTAAAAAAAAAAAAAGATTATGGTTCATTGTTACATGATCAAGGTGTCGTAGAAACCTAAAATGTGGTGATTTCACGTTAATTGCAAAAAATACACGGAAATTCTTGTAGAGCACATGCGATTATTTTTCCTTTTTTAACCAAGGCTGTTTTTTTTTTAAATTATTTATTGATTTGCATTGCTTAGATTGCTTCGTGGGAGGCGCGGTGGCCTCATGGTTAGAGTGCTCGACTCCAGATCAAGTGTTCCGGGTTCGGGACCTTGCTGGGGACATTGTGTTGTGTTCTTGGGTACTCTCACGGTACCTCTCTCCACCCAGGTATATAAATGGGTGCCGGCGAATTGCTATGGGTAACCCTGCGATGGACTAGCATCCCATCCAGGGGGGAGTAAACTGAATACTCCTAGTCGCTTCATGCTAATGAAACCGGAGATAAGTGTCGGCCTGATGGGCCTTCTGGCTCGTAAACAAAGACTTTACTTTTTAGATTGCTTTGTGGCGTGTTCGTTGCCGCAGCCGTCGTGCTTTCTTAAATTCCCTAACGACGTGAAATGACCAAATTTGAGGTTATGTGGATGACGCGAGCACCTGACGATGAATGTTAATTTTCAATTTTCTCTCCAAACAACCACACCGTTCATGCAAATTCTATTTATGGAATGTTAACACACACTTTCCATGCCGAGCGACTTGGAGTAATTGCGAAATTATTACAAATATAACGGGAAATAATAGTTTTTGAAGACGTTCTCGTAGCCCTCGTCGTCGTCGTCGTCGTCCTTGCATAAGGTCCCTTTTGTCCCTCGTACTGCACAAGCAACGCTGACACAGTGGAAGCCCTTCTTACAAGACAGGGGTTGCAATTCCGGCTTAAGGAAAAAGAGTCTATTTGCAAGATTAACGCTGACACAGTGGAAGCCCTTCTTACAAGACAGGGCTTGCAATTCCGGCTTAAAGAAAAAGGGTCTATTGCAAGATTTCCGTTTTGTTTCATTTTTTGTCGTCATTCTCGTGTACTGTTATTTTCGAATGACTGTCATTTATGGTGGAAATTAGGCAAAAAAATTGAGGAACCTACGGAAGCTATGAAAGCTCCTAAGGGGCATTTTAGTTTTTTTGTAAAATCTGACTTTGTTTTTTTGTCTTTCCGAAAATCGAAGTTTGGGTTTCGAAATTAAGAGAATTTCCGAAATTGCTGAAATTGGAGTTTATGGAATACACGCCAACTGCCATATTCACAACGTAAAAAAAAAAAAAAAACAGAATCACATTTCCACGATGATCGTCACGCAGTCATGCAACGTACTCATTTGTTGTTTGTTCGTGTTGTTGTCAATGAGTCAGACAGGGTTAATTTCATTAAGGCACGCAATCATACGAATCACGTTATAGAGCAAGCAAGGCGTGACTATTATTTCAACCTTATTAATGAAAACGATTGTGATCAAAGAAAGCTTTTCAAGACGGCCAGTGCACTGCTAGGAGGATCGTCACAAGAAAAATACCCCAAGCACTTTGACCCTACTTTGCTTGCTGATGATTTCGGGAGATTCTGTATACAAAAGATAGATGTCATTCGCTCAAAGCTGGATAGAATTGACTCCTCGTTGAATCACCCTCACCATTCGATCGGAAGTAGCATTCAAGAGTATTCGTTTGCTGGCACACCCTTCAATAAATTCCAGCCAATATCGTCTGAATGCCCCAAACAAGAACTGCGACAATGACCCCATACCTACCAAGATTCTTAAAGACTGCATTAACGAACTCCTACCGACCATTTCCAACATGGTTAATCTTTCGTTCAGTAGTGGTCACTTTCCGGACATTTGGAAAGAGGGTTTAGTGAGACCAACATGGATCTGATAAAGAAAAATAACCGGCCCGTCAGCAATCTTGCTTTCCTTGCAAAAATCACTGAAAAGGCAGCTGCACTACAAATCTCCGATCACGTGTCGTCCAATCAGATGTTTCCGGAATTTCAATCAGCCTACCGAAAAAATCACTGTACGGAAACTGCCTTACTGCGCATGCGCAACGTCATACTCGTCAACATCGTCAACATGAACAAACAACAAGTCACATTACTAGTGTTCCTAGATTTAAGCGCTGCTTTCGACACAGTAGACCATGACATATTACTGTGGCGCCTGGAATACAAATTTGGAATTCAAGATCAAGCAGCAACGTGGTTCAAATCCTATCTGTCGAATAGATCCCAGCGTATTGTAATCGGCAGTGCAAAGTCGGACAGGTTTGATTTGAAGTTTGGTGTGCCACAGGGCTTCTGTCTCGGCCCAATGCTGTTCTCCCTTTACCCCAGTGAGCTATTTGATGTGATTAGCCAGCATCTGCCAACAGCGCACAGTTATACCGATGATACTGGTATCTATCTGGCTTTCAATCCAAATGATGATTCCAATCAAGACGCCGCCATTGCAGCAATGGAAGCATGCCTCTGTGACATCCGTAACTGGATGATCAATGATAAACTCATGATCAATGATTCCAAGACAAAGTTTATGCTCATTGGGACGGAAGCGCAGCTACAGAAAACTAAACGCGCTACTCTAACTATTGGCGAATCCATCATCTCTCCGAGCACGGAACCCCTTAGCTCAGTAAACTGCAGCGTGTTCAAAACGCAGCTGCAAGAGTCCTATATCTAGCACCACGGTATTGCCATATCACACCTATATTATACAAATTACACTGGCTACCTGTAACGTTTAGAATAGATTATAAGATTATTATAATCACTCACAAAGCAATCTATGGTACAGCTCCTAATTATTTATCAACTCTCGTAAATTTTAAACCTAATTCTTCCTACAGCCTCAGATCAAATAACAAATATCTGCTTTCAAATCCAGATTTCAGGACTCTCCCTACTCTTGGCGATCGAGCCTTTGTGGCCGCCGCACCAAAACTGTGGAATAATCTTCCGTTAGATCTTAGATGCACTTCCGATTTTAGAGTTTTTAAACGTAATTTGAAAACTCATCTTTTTAAAAATGCTTTTCCTGATATAGTATTGTAATTTATAAATTAGATAATTATTCATTCGTATAATTTTGACTATATAGTGTTATATATTGTTCTTTTATTGTAAGGCGCATTTGAAAACTGCATAGTTGAATTTGCGCGGTATAAATAAATTTTATTATTATTATTTTATTAATGTTGTTGTCTGATTTACTACAAACGGTTTGTGCTAAAGTCAGTCGCAGAGGAACTTGTCAGCCAATTCTATTCGGACGTCAAGGGATCGAATCCAATGTTACGATAAAAAAGACAACAACATTGAAAACAAGCAAATGCCGGAACGTTGCGTGACGACCATCGTGGAATTGTGGCCCATGATCTGTTTTGTTCTAATTGTATTGCGGAGACAGTTTTTTGCAAAGTAAACATTAAAATGTGGTTTTATATTGTGGAGCGCAGCGAGTCTTCAGTGTCCCTAGGAGTTAGCGTAGGTAGTAGCCAAAACGCGGGGCCGGGACCGGGGTCAGGGGTCAGGGTCAGGGGTCTTTTTTTTTCCAATTTTTTTTTGTTTCAATTTTTGTCCTTATTCTCCTGTAATGTTATATTCGAATGTTCGCCGGCATCTTTCGAATTCCTTCATTTATGGTGGAAATTAGTCAAAAAATATGGAATATACAGAAGCGACGAAAGGGACATCTTTGTTTGCTTTTCGAATTAAGAGAATTTCAGACTGAAATTGGAGTTTTTGTGGGGAATATACGCTAACTCCCAGAGACACTGAAGACTCGCTGAGCTCCACATTTTAAAACCACATTTTAATGTTTACTTCTTAAAAACCTTCTCCGCCATACAATTAAAATGAAACAGAACATAGCGTGACTGCGTGACGATCATGCCGTTTTTTTTCCTTACAAGTAAAAACGAGTCTCCCCGCATCAGTGTTTCTGGCAGTTGGCGTATATTTCATAAACTCCAATTTCAGCATTTTCGGAAATTATCTTAATATCGAAAAACAAACTCCGATTTTCGGAAAGACTAAGTCAGATGCTCGCAAAAACCAACTTCGATTTTAAAACACAAAAAACAAAGTCCGACTTCGAGAAAAAAAAACTGAAATGTCCATTAAGAATTTTTTATAGCTTCCGTAAGTTCCTTTAATGTTTTTAACAAATTTCCACCATAAATGAAGGACAGATGCCGGTCATTCGAAAACAACAGTACAGGAGAATAACGACAAAAATTGAAACAAGAAAAAAATTGGAAAAAAAAGGCACCCCGACACCAGCCCCGACCCCGACCCCGACCCCGACCCCGGTCCCGGCCCTGCGTTTTGGCTACTACCGTTAGCGTATATTCCCCGCAAAAACTACAATTTCAGTCTGAAATTCTCTTAATTTCGAAACAAACATGTCCCTTTCGTACCTTCCGTATGTTCCATATTTTTTTGACTAATTTTTACCATGAATGAAGGAAAGATGCCGAACATTACAGGAGAATGACGGCAAAAATTCAAAGAAAAAAATTTGGGAAAAACCCCGACCCCGACCCCCGACCCCGACCTGCGAGATCGTCCGAGTTTGTTTTCACTCGTACGATTACAGACCGAATTGGACTCCACTCAGTCCTATAATTTACCAGTACTAATACAAATCCCATTTTTATTGACACGATAATTTTCTTTCTTACCAGTTGTTAAAGATACGAACAAGAGTTTTCTTCGAGGGCTTACACCCCTTAAAAATACTTGTTACAATACTGATAGCATAAGTCAATTTGACAAGAGGGTTGTGAAGAGGGGGTCCTAATCCCATTTCCCAGCAAATTGTTTTTTTCAAATCCCAGCTCAAGTCCCCACAATCCCAGCCTGTGTTGCTCAACTTGAAATCCCATTCCCATTTTTCTATTGTTTTTGTTTCATTAATCCCAGTCCCAGTGCACAAAATCCCATTTCCCAGCCTCTAAAGAAGGCAAATCCCAGCTCCCATTTTACCCCTTCACGACCCTCTGACAATGGTGTCGAGTCGGATTTTATCGTTCCTTTTTTGCTTTATGTTATCATCCATTGGGTGGTATTTGTAAGTCTGAACAGCTCTGTAGAAGTTAGAGCTTCAGTTTTGGCTGGAAATTGCGTGTACCAGCGTGTTCATTATAGTTTGACGAACACCTCTCAATTTCCAGCAGTAAATTAGTGGGTTCAGAGATGAATTTAACAACAGCAGAGTAACAGTGTATTGTTTAACTGCCTTCAGTACAGCGACACCAGGATAAAAGCTGATAAACCCCAGAGTACAAACAAATGGCAGATAGCATACCAAAAACAAGACGTAGATGTGAATTGTCATGAAGGTAGATTTCCTCAGCGTGCTGGCGTTCGTCACATTAGACGCGTTTCCTTGTACTGTGGGCTGCACTTGAAGGGAATGGATTTGATGAGCGTGGCGTCGCACGGTGGCGTATATCATGGAGTTTAGAACTCCCGAGACAACGAAACACGATACTACGACGATGGCAATTGCAAGCAACACATATGCGATATGGAACGGGATTAGCCAAATTAACGTGATAAGTCCGCTTAAGACCCAAACCGAGATCACAGCTGTTACGATTCGTTGGTAAGTCACAAGTTCCTGGTACCTGAGGTGTAAATGGATCGCCAAGAATCTGTCCAAGCTTAAAGACAGAACACCGAAGAACGAAGGATAAGCGAATTGAAAGGCCACAAGAAAAGAAACCCTGTCAAAAGTTGGAAAGCTTGTGTCGAGATCTGCTTGCAACCGTGACTCTAGGGCGAAACGTGTGATGAACAGTGGATGAACCAGTATGCCGACACCAAGATCAGAAACGGCCAAACTCAGTAGCAATGCTTTCAAGGGCTTTGGAACAGACGGAGTTTTTCTCAAGGCGTAGATTGTGGCACCATTCAACGTTAAGGCAGTGAAACACAATACGGCGTTGAAGACAATGTTGGAGATGGGTGACCAGTACAATGCCGCTTCCATCGCGATGGAAAGCTTATTTTCCAAAGCCTTTGAGTTCTTTTTCTTGAAGTGTTGTGCAAAAACCGCTCAAGTCTCCAATGAGGCCTTCCAAGGGGGGTTCTGATGTCGCTTTGTCGCTCATTTTCCAGCCCACCTGTCGCCAATTTGGCTAGAGATAAATGTCGCTGTCGTTTTTTCGCTAGAATACAAATGTTCCCTAAACGTCCTTAATTTTTGCGTCCTGTAATTTCGTTTAATTTGTATCGACAATCAAATGGTGACAAGTAAAATTAGGGAATATAAAGGTTCGGGAAATTATTTGATTTTGGACAAAACGCGCGTGAAATTATTACCTAATTTCACGAGTAGACCATTTGATTAGCTATTAAATATCATGGGTGAAAAGTTACGTTCATAAGACGCCATTTTGCCAATGTAGGAAAAGTTGCCATGGCAGCATTGTAATTTCACACGTGAAATCATCAATTAACGCTGAAATTTCGAGCCAAAAATAAGGAGAATTTGACACCCATGTTATCAAAAGAGTAAGCGCCCACAAAAACTCCCTTGTTTTTAATAGAAGATCAACCACTTTAGTTTTGTTTCCTCGGTGGGTTATGCATTTGCACTCTCGCGAGTCAAAATGTGAGTGCTTAGTAAGGGTATGGTGTCGTTTCATCAACTAGTAAAATTGAAGGCGCCGTGGAAATATGTAAATACGAATGCAAATATTAAAGTACTGCGAGTGTATTTGAACTGCACGAGAACCATTACCTTCAAGCGCAATGAACACCACTAGGACAGTAGCGAAAAGAAAGCTTGAAAAAAAAATCCATTACTGTTAAGCATAAAATTTTCAGGCATTTTTTGGGTAGTAGCCAAAAGGCGGGGCCGCGGCCGGGGTGTCTTTTTTTTTTTTCTAAATTTTTTTGTTTGAATTTTTGCCGTCATTCTCCCGTAATGTTCGGCATCTTTCCTTCATTCATGGTGGAAATTAGTCAAAAAAATATGGAACATACGGAAGGTACGAAAGGGACATCCTCGTTTCGAAATTAAGAGAATTTCAGACTAAAATTGGAGTTTTTGTGGGGAATATACGCTAACGGTAGTAGCCAAAACGCAGGGCCAAAACGCAGGGCCAGGACCGGGGTCGGGGTCGGGTCGGTGTCGGGGTGCCTTTTTTTCCCAATTTTTTTCTTGTTTCAATTTTTGTCGTTATTCTCCTGTACTGTTGTTTTCGAATGATCAGCATCTGTCCTTCATTTATGGTGGAAATTTGTTAAAAATATTAAGGAACTTACGGAAGCTATAAAACATGTCTAAGGGACATCTCAGTGTTTTTTTCTCGAAATCGGACTTTGATTTTTTTTGTTTTAAAATCGAAGTTGGTTTTTGCGAGCATCTGACTTAGTCTTTCCGAAAATCGGAGTTTGTTTTTCGATATTAAGATAATTTCCGAAAATGCTGAAATTGGAGTTTATGAAATATACGCCAACTGCCAGAAACACTGATGCGGGGAGACTCGCTGAGCTCAGCAAATGTTTCCTTCTTGAGGAAAAAAACGGTATGATCGTCACGCAGTCACGCTATGTTCTGTTTCGTTTTAATTGTATGGCGGAGAAGGTTTTTAAGAAGTAAACATTAAAATGTGGTTTTAAAATGTGGAGCTCAGCGAGTCTTCAGTGTCTCTGGGAGTTGGCGTATATTCCCCACAAAAACTCCAATTTCAGTCTGAAATTCTCTTAATTCGAAAAGCAAACAAAGATGTCCCTTTCGTGGCTTCCGTATGTTCCATATTTTTTGACTAATTTCCACCATAAGTTATGAAGGAAGGATGCCGGCGAGCATTCGAATATAACATTACAGGAGAATAAGGACAAAAATTGAAACAAAAAAAAAATTGGAAAAAAAAAAGACACCCTGACCCCGACCCCGACCCCGACCCCGACCCCGACCCCGACCCCGACCCCGACCCTGACCCCGGCCCCGGCCCCGACCCCGACCCCGGCCCCGGCCCCGCGTTTTGGCTACTACCATTAAAAAGGATCGAGCCTGAATACCTAAAAGTGTTTTTTCCTAGACTTAATTTAGGGGCGGGTAAGTGAAGATCGTTTCTGTTTCTGGTGTTATAACTATGAATACAATTATTTCTTATGAAATAATCACAAAAATAGGGAGGAGCTAGATTATTTAAACATTTATAAACTAAAATACACTTGTGCATGATTCTCTGTCTTTCTAGGTTTATCCACCCTAACATCTGAAACGCTTCTCAGGTCGTGGACCTCCCTTGTACTATATGTGCTGCTCTGTTCTGCAGACGCTGTAGGTGTTTACCGCAACCAATTGACAGCCCACCCCATACCGTGTCTGTATAGTTAAAAATTGGTTGTATAAGACAATCGTATACACATTTAGCAGCTTTTTGAGTAAGGAAGGGTCGTATGCGGGACAGTAGTCCTAGACGTTTGCTTACTTTATGACAAATCATTTCAACGTGCTCGTTCCATGAGAGGTGCTCATCCAACGTAACCCCTAAGTAACAAAAGCTTGATACTCTTTCAATGTTTTGCCCATGAGATTGTATTGCAATGTCTGAGGAGTATTCTAATTTTTGTCTAGTTCCGAATAGCAGCCACTTTGTCTTACTCTGATTAAGTACAAGCTTGTTCTCTTGTAACCACTGCTCAACGTAGTTCAGATCATTTTGAAGAACCTGCTTAATAAGATCTGGACTAGTGGCAAAGAAATGAATGACTGTGTCGTCAGCATACATGCCTATTGACGATTCCATTAGACATTGTGGAAGATCATTGATGTAGATCACAAACAGTATTGGGCCCAATATGGATCCTTGAGGAACCCCATGACCAATTGCTAAATTGGATGATATGTCCTGAGTGTGTTTGACCCTCTCAAATCGGGTAGTCAGATAGTTTTCAAACCATTTCAGGCTTTTCTCCCTAATTCCGTAATGTTCTAGTTTATGAAGTAAGCACTGGTGGTCAACAAGGTCGAACGCTTTTCTCAGATCTGTAAAAATAGACCCAGTCATCATCTGTCTGTCCATTTGTTCTAAAATATGATCTACAAAGTACACAGCGGCAGTTTCGGTAGAATGCTTCTTCCGGAATCCTGACTGATTGATCGATAGAAGATTGTGTTTGATAAGAAATGCTACAAGCTGTGATTGAATTGCTCTTTCCATTACTTTGGAGATCAAAGGAAGGACTGAAACTGGGCGATATTTGTTTGGATCGCTCTTATCTCAAGATTTATATATTGGAGTGACCTTCGCTGTTTTCCATTCAGATGGAATTGTACTCGTAGAAATTGTCAGATTAATGCTGTAAGTAATCGATTCAGATACTTCAGGAGCTGCATCTTTCAGTAATCGAGCAGGAATTCCATCAAAACCCGTGGCTTTCGTTGACTTTATTTGGAGCAGTTCTTTTCGAACAAAACTAGAGGACACCTCTTCTAGGACAAAGTCGTGATTAACTTTAGGTGTTAAAACTTTCGGTAAAGTAGAACAATCAAAATTGCTAGAAGGAGCCATTCAAGCATGAGGCCGTTAGTCCATCACCACTTGGTGGCACTGTTTTGGTCTTTTTTGGAACGATTTTATGCAAGGTTCGCCACATTTCTTTAAAATCTTTTTCTTCGGCCAGTTGGTTAGAATAATAATTGCTTTTCTCTTTACGCATTCTAGTGTTGATTGTGTTACGCAATCGTTTGTAATTGCTCCAATGCAGTTCTTTGTTTGTACTAAGAGCCTTCTTGTGGTGATAATCACCTTCATGCATAAGTTGTTTTAGGTCGCTAGTTAGCCACGGCACCGAATATCCACGTACTCGACGCGTAACAATAGGTGAATGTTTGTCTGCAGCTGTTAAGAATAGATCTTTGAATGCGTGCCAGCATTCATCTATGGTCTCTTGAAGTTTGATAATTTCCCATGGGATATATTTTAACTCTTCACGGAACAATGCCGAGTTGTAGTGTTTATAATTTCTGGTTTCGATAATTTTTGACGGAGGTCGCTTCATCGTGTGAAGATTTCTTACCCCAAATATAGCACTGTGGTCAGAAAAACCAACTGGTAAAACTCCAGTAGAATAAAGCTCTGGTCTTGAAGTGAAAAACAAATCGATTAAGGTCCTTGAATGCTGAGTTATTCTTGTAAAACCCTGTCCGATAACAAACTGTCTGACAACAACTTGGAACGTGAATTAGTGGGAAATAGGAGTTTTTTAAACCAATCACAATCGAGGAAATTACAATTATTATGATTAAACACGAAACACACTTTCATGAAGTACTTATAACGTTTCATGACATATAGTTCAAGTCGAGGATTGACATAATAACCCACTGAAATTACAACAATGGAAACTCGCCGTTTTGGGTAAAAACGTTAGAAAGAAAAATCGACAGCCATTTTTCTTAAAATTTAAGGTTTTATGGTTTTGTTCATGGGATTTATAGTTCACAGAGGAGCACGTGAACGGTTGCAACGTATTGTACTAAATCAAAAATTAAAGTAAGTTACTACAGAAATCAAAAAAGGCCAGAGGCCCAAATCACAGTAAATAATGATAATACGATTGATTAACAAAATCAGAGAGCCAACAGAGAGCCTGGTTGAAACATGTTGAAACGAAGTTGATTCGATGTTGAATGAGTTTAAAAGCGTTTAAACTTTGCTTCAACAACCATTCAACATTTCTTTTGTTTTCCCGAATGCTGAATAAGTTGAAGCTGTTTGACCCCAGGCTCTTTCAACATTGTTCGGTAAGCGCGTGCGCACTAATCGGCCTCTCAATGACGTATCCATATCCGTATCCATAGTAACAACCGCGGCTGCAGCTTGGGACTAAATGCAAGGCCTTGTTGAATCAAATGTTGATGATGTGTTGAAACCGTTCGCCCACTCCAGCAGTCAACATCGTTCAACAAAATCGAACAGATGTTGAAGTTGTTGGCTCGAGCCTTAGGAGATGACAACGGCAATGGCAACGAAAACGTCACTCCAAATTATAACGTAGCATTATCGCAAGTATTTCGCGATTTAATATTCCTTCTTGTTAACAACCACACCGTTCATACAAATTTTATTTCTGAAATGTTAACACACACTTTCCATGCCGAGCGACTTGGAGTAATCGCGAACTTATTACAAATATAGCGGGAAATTATAGTTTTTGAAGACGTTCTCGTAGCTTTCGTCGTCGTTGTTCTTGTGTAAGGTCCCTTTTGTCTCTCGTACTGCACAAGCAACGCAGACACAGTGGAAGCCCTTCTTACAAGACAGGGCTTGCAATTCCGGCTTAAGGAAAAAGAGTCTATTGCAAGATTAACGCTGACACAGTGGAAGCCCTTCTTACAAGACAGGGCTTGCAATTCCGGCTTACGGAAAAAGAGTCTATTGCAAGAGTAACGCTGACACCGTGAAAGCCCTTCTTATGTATCGCTGTGATAAAAACACGAGTAAAGACAGGGGTTGAAATTCGTCATTCCGGCTTAAGTAAGAGTCTCTATCACTGGAGTAGTTAAAATGTTTATTTTTAAAATATATATCCATCTGCCTTAAAAGTTTCTTTCAGAAAAACGAACTAAAGGGTTGCTTCGTCATGTCTTGAATTATAGAATCATATCCACCCATTTTACAATCCCGAAGAAGGAAGAAACTTCTCAATTAACAGAGCTCGATTATCAAAGGAGTTTCATAATAAATCAATAAAGTTGATTTGACTTGACTAATGAAAGCCTCGAATCGCCGGGAAGTCCCAAACATGTTCACTGTCATCTTCACGTAAGCGTCACAATTTGAACACAGTTTCCCCTGCCACCAATGACCAACCGCTGTCCATCTTGTGACACATCTAAAGCTTGGACGGGTTTGCTTTCATTCTCAACACTGGAAACTACCGGTTAATGAATGTAAAATTAAATCGCTTGTTATTGGCCTAAACAGCTTCAACATTTGCTTCAACATCCGTTCGAGTACTAGAAACTGCGCACGCACAATTAACTTTCGTTTTACCTCATAGAACTGGGCGCAGGCTGTTAGAAGGGTTCAAATTTTCAAAGATAGCACATTGTCCTTTCCACTTACAATATTCAACCGAGCTATCGAATCATCACTAAATTATTATTCGGCTCCAGCCGTGCTCGAGAATTTCTAGCATACGTGACAAGCCCCAGGAAATGGGATTTCAGCTGTGTTACGAAATTTAGCGAAATTCGGCGACTAGGAACTGCAATTGTGGCAAACAAATCAAGCGAAACGTCAAAATAACTACTGGTATTTAAAACTTTGATACACATGGGGGGCAAGTGTTTGGAAAATAAATAAGTAAACAAGCTTGCGTCAGGAAGGTTCCTGCTTGCATTTAAGTGGCAACGAGGGAAACCTGGAATTTGAACAGCGGAGTTGCAACGACACAAGGAATTTTCTCACAAGAAGTAAATTATGAAACTGTCAGGGCTTGAAGGGTCACCCCTGTGAGGATATGTAATGTGACTAAAGGAAAGGGCCAGTTTTGTAAATTTTAGTTTAGCCAATGCAATGAAGAACATTCAAGTGTCACGAGAGCAGACAATCTCCTATTTAAAAACATTTTCGAACGCTCACAAAATTCATTGCTATCCACTGTAAAATGAAAAGTGTTCTGTTATACATGAACGGTTTTGGAGAACAATATATATTTTTTATAACACTTACTGTAATTGCGTATATTGAGGTCACAAAAATTGAACCAAGGGAGCCCAAACACTGATTCCCGTCGGTCCACCAAAGATAAGCCCTGTTGGACGGGGTTAGTACTTGGATGGGAGACAGGCTGGGGATCACCCTCTGTGTTGACACAATTCAGTGAAATCGTGCCGCAGCTCGGAGTCTACTGATATCCCATAACGCTGATGTGGCATAAATACATACACTAGGATACCTTTATCACTGAAACATTACTAGAAAGCGGTACAAAAAGATTGTCCCCAAAACATACAACTGCTTTCAAATACCTAGCCGATGACAAAACGAGACTCGAACTCACCTCACTAATCCTTTATTATTGCAAGTTTATATCCTGATTATGTAGTGTCAGTATGGATATTACAAACAATAAACATAACACTAACATTAGCAATGATCGATAAAAAAGTATCCGAGGTTATGAACGGTCATATCTTAGATAGAGTGCCACCAGTTGAACTCTTCGTTTGATAACTTACAACTGTAACAAACCGCTGAACAGTGAAGTTGTTGCTTTGATTGGCAATCTCGTTCGTGCGATCGATGTCAAGAACAGGTTTCCAGTTGGAAGCACACTCTATGCAAGTATTCACGGTTCAATACAACCAAACAACAAGGCTACTAAATCCAAAAATTTAATCTCCGTTCACTATTTGACAAGTAAACAAAATGATTCAGTTGGAGAACTTTCAAGAACATTGCGAGAGTAATGTGCTTGATCAGCACTTCAGTGCTTACTCTTGATCTTGCACGTGATTCCAAGTTGGAGTGGAGCCAATAAAGCAACACATAGTGTTCATCCACCCTGATCAACCCCTTACCGCGCAGCCGTGGCTCAGTTGGTTGAGCATCGGGCTGTCATGCGGGAGGTCGCGGGTTCGAACCCCGGCCGGATCAACACTCAGGATCTTAAAATAACTGAGGAAAGTGCTGCCTTCGTAATTTCATCTGCAAATGGTTAGACTTTCAAGTCTTCCCGGGTAAGGACTATAAACCGTAGGCCCCGTCTCACAAATGTCATCTATGTTCATAAGTTCGCTGTGGGACGTTAAAGAAACCAAACACTATTCGAGAAGAGTTGGGGATAAAGTCCCCGGTGTTGTGGCTGTCCTGTTCTCTCCAGCAGAAGTGGCCGGCTTGGCGGTGATGTCTCTAAAAAGGCTTGTGGTGTATGAGGCCACCTAAGCAGAAACAGCCACAAGTCAAAAAGGGACTTTGCCGAGTGCTGGAACATGTAGATGTAGATGTAGATGTATCGTGCACGTGATTCCAAGGTGGACTGGAGTCAATGAAATCGCATAATAGAAAAACACGGCGATTTGTGACTGCGATGAAAAATAATCATAAAACGGAATTCGTCCGAATCTTTAACACGCGCTGCCTACGGCATCCCGTGTAATTACGTATGCTCGACAGACATTTTTATTGTCACGAAGCTTTGATTTGTGTTTTTTAAAAGTAATTCCTGAGATAACCTTCACTTGCACAGCGAATAGAGTCGAGCAATTAGTAAAACTGCACAAAATGAACTGCACTTAAGTGACAGAGCCCCTTTAAACATTTGTTTTGTTTGTACCTACAGTCCATTGTTTTTTTGTCTTTATTGTTTGTTCTTTTTGACATATCAATTCTTTACACTTCACCTGACGGTGAGAGCACTCGCTTCCCATCAATGTGGCCTGGGCTCGGTCCCCAGACTTGACGTCCTATGTGATTTTGTTGATTCTCTACTTTGCTCCGAGAGCTTTTTTTCTCTGGGTAATCCTGTTTTTCCCCTCTTCCAAAAAAAAAAACAAGCTAAAATTTGATTTGACTTTATTTGATTTCTTTACAGTGTCATCAATTAGTGTTCCAGTGCTAAATACAGTTGACACTTACATAAAGTCCATTATCATTATTTTTAAAATAATTATACTCCAGCTTACCCTTCTCCTCAAAAGCAAACCCCTGACTTGATTACAGTTGATTAAATTTAATTTGTGGAGGGCGATAAGTTAGAAAATAGACATCAGTCAGTCAGGCTACCCTCTTTAAACAAAGCTCGTTTATCTTATTCCTGACTTCCTGGAGCGGCAATAAAAATTGTTTCGAAATCTTTTCTAGAAGAGAAAGTGTCTTTAGAACATCGACCTAGTAAACGATTGGTTGATTTATATCTTTCTAACTCCAACAGATCGCCTCCAAAGTCGCGCCCACTCGGGGCTTGTTTCTCGAAAGTCTCAAAACTTTTGGGATGTCACAAATACCTACGTATGTTAAAGAAGAAAGTGGTTTTAAGTCATCAATTTTTAGCAGTCAATTTGCTTTTAGCTGTCTCGACAACATAGTAAAAGAGTACCATTTTAAAACAAGCAGATGACAATTTACAAATGACTCAGAAAAGTTATCATAGTGTGACTTTTGTGAAACGGGTCCCCGCGGTTTACAATCGACAGTCCGAAAAAACTCTATTCCAAATAGTTGTGACTGAAATAAATCCGCCAAAACCAGAATGGTCACCTTTATAGGATGAATAGATCATATACAACAAAAAAATAGACTATATATATATATATCATATGAACGACACATATCAGAGGGGGATGAAACATTTAAGATTTTTAGACCATCGCACGGTAAATTACCGAACGTTTAACTTACTTGAGCAGTAAGGAAAAGCATAAAATGACAAGCTCTGCTCTGACAAGCTCTGCACTAGTATCGCAGAGGTTGTGGTTTCCTTTCGAA
>NC_090874.1:8947625-8960125 GCF_036669935.1 Montipora foliosa | reverse complement strand
AATGGTTGCTTTCGCCATGTCTTGAATCATAGAACCATATCCAGCCATTTCACAATCCGGAAGAAGAAGGACGAAACTTGTCAATTAACAGAGATGGACTTTCAAAGGAGTTTCATGATAAATCAATAAACTTGATTTGACTTGACTAATGAAAGCCTCGAATCGCCGGGAAGTCCCAAACATGTTCACTGTCAATCTCACGTAAGCATCACAATTTGAACCCGGTTTCCTGTGCCACCAACGACCGTGCCAACCGCCGTCCATCTTATGACACATCTAAAGCTTGGACGTGTTTGCTTTCATTGTCAACACTGAAAACTACCTGTTAATGAATATAAAATAGCAAATAATAAAATCGCTTGTTATTGGCGTAAAGGCCTGGGCAAACAGTTTCAACATTTGCTTCAACATGCGTTTGATTTTGTTGAACGATGTTGAGTGCTGCGGTGGACAAACGGTTTCAACACGTCAACATTTGCTTCAACAAAGCCTTGCATTCAGTCCAGGTTACAGCCGCGGTTGCTTCTATGGATACGGATATGGACACGTCATTGACAGGCTGATCAGTGCGCACGCGCATACCCATCAATGTTGAAACATGGAGGAAAACGGCCTCGACTTCATTAAACATTCGCGATAACAAAAGAAATGTTGCAAACTTTTAAAGACCCCGGAAAACAGCTTCAACATTCGTTCGATTTTGTTGAACCGTTTGCTCAGCCCTTTCCGTGTTGAAACATGTTGAATCGATGTTGAATCAGTTTAAAAGCGTTTACACTTTCCTTCAACAAATCATTTCTTTTGTTATCGCGAATGACATCGCGAATGTTGAATGAAATTGAAGCCGCTGACAAAATGGACCGGCCTGCAGATTACTGGTCTGCACTATCGACTTGCCGGTCGAGCAATTAGTAAAACTTCACAAAATGAACTTCTCTTAAGTGACAGAACCCCTTTAAACATTTGTTTTGTTTGTACCTACAGTCCATTGTTTTTTTGTCTTTATTTTTTGTTCTTATTGACATATGAATCCTTTACACAATCGAGTGTACATTTGACCTGACGGTGAGAGCACTCGCTTCCCACCAATGTGGCTTGGGCTCGATCCCCAGACTTGACGTCATATATGACTTGAGTTTGTTGATGCGCTACTTTGCTCCGAGAGCTTTTTTTCTCTGGGTAATCCCCTCTCCTAAAAAAACCAACCTAAAATTTGATTTGACTTGATTTGATTTCTTTACAGTGTCATCAATTAGTGTTCCAGCGCTAAATACAGTTGATACTCCAGCTTACCCGAAAGACTCGTGACGAACGAAAACTTTGCCTTAAAATTCACCTCTTCGGCTTTCCTCAGAGGCGTGTGACCGGGCTGGCGACAACGGAAACTCGCAAGATGGTTTCAGCCTCAACTCTGATTGGTCCATTTGAATTTGATCGCGCGCTGGCAACACGACCGTTGTTGACTACCCGGTCACACGTATTTGGAGTGAAATTTATTGGGCTTTATGGAACTGTTATTTTTATTGCGATTCGGGACTTTTCCTGTTGAGGAGAAAACGATTTGTGGAGTGAGGTCTGGCCAGCGATGGATGGAGTGGTCGGCCTTCCTATTATTTTAGTAACGGCCTTCCGGATAACTTCACTAAACGGCGTCAGAATGGCTCTAAACTCGGCAAAAGAGACAAGTTCGTCACACATTTGAGGTAGGAAAACTTTATTTCAAATGAGATAGTTATTTACACAATTTTTTTACGATCAGTTCTTTAACAGTGCGTTGATCGAAAAAGTGTTTAAGTGCTTGAAGACCTTCGCTATTTGGAATGACTGTGTATAGAGATAAAACGAGGTATCCGAAAGTTGCCGCAAAGCTTCTTTTTGGTAAAGGTCGGACCGCCAAACAACTACCGCGCCGCCTCTGTCGGCCGATTTGACAACTATGTCGTTGCGTTTACTAAGATTTTTAAGCGCCGTCCACTCTTCCGAGGAAAGGTTGGAAAATTTAGTGCTACGATTGAATTTAAGTTTGTGAATGTCGTGACGGCATTTTTTGGTGAAAAAATCTAAAGAGGCAAATTGTCCCTCTGGGGGAGTCCCTTTGGAAGTGTTTCAAAAATATCTTTATTAGAAGTGTCCGATTCGTCCTCTTTGTCATGAAAAATGGCTTTTAGCTGAACGCGGCGAAGGAATTTTTCAACATCTTGCTTAATAGAAAATTTAGGCCCTTGTTGAGAACAGATTTCTCTGAGTCAGTAGGCGGAAGATTTTCTGGAATTGTAACTACGGTATTATGGCTATGCAATGTGGTGTTGTCGGTAATTTGCGGACCTATTAATTGTAGAAGTTTTAGAGTCTTGGTTTGGTGTAAATGGTCAAACAGTCCAGAATTAAGTTCTCGGATTTTAGCGCGAATCGATTGTAATAAAACTGCTGGACAGATTTTGGAAAGTTTGGAGCGGCAATGAAGAATTTGTTTGTCAAGTGCGATTCGTTTTTGGCACATAGATGGATGAAGAACCTTCGCTGACCCACAGCATCAGGAACTTCTTATGCAACACCCAAGGACAAAGAAAAATCTCTTATCTGGCTGGGAATCGAACCCACGACATCCGGGTTAGATCTCCGTTGCTCTACCGACTGAGCTACAAGGCCAGACGGGAGTAGGTCGTGGGAAATATACATACCATATACACATACACACGCTGTTTAGGACAACACGCACTTGCACTTAGTACTTGGCTTGGGCTGAGCCGATTTGTCCTCAAACTCCCACGGCCTGCTCCCGTCTGCCCTATGTAGCTCAGTCACTACTTAATTCGCGAGTCACGCTTTAAGAACGAGAAATACTGTTTTGAATAAATTACATACTTCAACTTGAATTTATTAGTTTTTGCGAACAGCGTAGCCAGCTACGCAGAACTTTATTCGAGTGGCAGGGTATTCTGCAGTTAAACCCCATTAATAGGAATACTCCTAAAATAGTATACACTATACTTTTTTAGCAGCGAAAAGAAAGCTTGAAAAAAAACCATTACGTTTAAGCTTAAAATTTTCAGGCTGTTTTTGCAGTGTTGCGAACCGATCGTTCGTACTCAGTGTTTCTTCGATTTGAAAAATAAAGCAAACCTTAAAAGGACTACAAGAAATGGGGTTATTCAAACGACACAGCGCGGAAAGAAATGTAAATATGATATCAATCCCAAGCGAACGCTACAAATAGGTTTGAATCACACGAGAGCAAAATGTTTCAACCATACGAATTCTACCGTACTCATTCTGTGAAGAGCCACAAACATCTAAGTCAAAGCATGAAATTTATACGCTCCAGTTTCCCTTTGATAAGAATCAGTAAGTCAGCCCAATGCACGAAGCCTATCTTCTTGCAGTTTTCTCAGGGTACAAAGTGCACTTCCTAAATCTGGAAGTCCGTTGTGATTGGTCTACGTAAATTCCGGCTCGTGGGGGAGCATTTCGTTCCCAGAGCGATCCCAGAGGATCCCAGAGCTGACCATCCAGAGCTTTCGATCCGCGGCGCTGGCCAAAAGGATCGCAGCTCTGGGAACGAAAATGCTCCCCCACGAGCCGGAATTTAGTAGACCAATCACAACGGACTTCCAGATTCTGGAATTCTGGAGTGCACTTTAGACCCCTAAAAAACTGCAAGAAGATAGGCTTCGTGTATTGGGTTGACTTACTGATTCTTATCGAAGGGAAACTGGAGCGTATAAATTTCATGCTTTGGCTTAGATGTTTGCGGCCGTTCACAGAATGAGTACGGTAGAATTCGTATGGTTGAAACATTTTGCTCCGTGCGATTCAAACCTATTTGTGGCGTTCGCTCGAGATTGATATCATATTTACATTTCTTTCCGCGCTGTTTCGTTGAGAACCCCATTTCTTGTAGTCCTTCGATTCAGCTGATTTAAGGTTTGCTTTATTTTTCAAATCAAAGAAACATTGAGTACAAACGATCGGTTCGCAACACAAAAACATTAAATCAGTTGTTAGAGACGACCATCAACAAAAGCAGCCTGAAAATTTTAAGCTTAACCGAAATGGATTTTTTTTTCAAGCTTTCTTTGCGCTACTATCCTAGTGGTGTTCATTGCGCTTGAAGGTAATGGTTCTCGTGCAGTTCAAATACACTCGCAGCACTTTAATATTTGTATTCGTATTTATATATTTCCACAGCGCCTGCAATTTTACTAGTCCATGAAACGACACCATACCCTTACTAAGCACTCACATTTTGACTCGCGAGAGTGCAAATGCATAACCCACCGAGGAAACAAAATTAATGTTTCTGTACAATATTTTAAGAAGGCTTCGTCCTTTCAGAAGAAGTTGATTGGTTCATAAGTAACCCGCACGTGATTTCCAGATGACAGTTTCTTACTGAAAGGGAAAGGTCAGCAGACGCTCGTGGGGGGAGGAACGCGTGGGAGGCTATCTAGCCATCATGAGGAGCTTAACAGGAATTCTCGGCTGGACGTCTCCTGACGGTGTAGATATCCATCAACGAAGGCTAAAAACATAACACAAAAGGTGTTTCGTATTCAGAAAAGTGTTAAAGCATTCAGGATCGATCAGATTGTACTGTGAACTTACGTTAAGCAGAAAAAAGTAGTTAATTTTTTATTGAATGACCATATTTAGAGGCGAGATGAATTTTGTGGGGAACATAAATCTATTTCAGTTCGTTTGCGCGTATCGATAGTGGCGGTTAGAGCTGGGACACGGAACCATTTTTCCTTCTATATGATTTATGGATTAACTCTCTCAACCGGGGAAAAGTGGTACAGGTCGCCGTCGTCTCTCGCCGACCAGCACTACTTCGACGCTCCTCGCCGCTGGTGAGCGAGAAGACCTCTGGTATCCAGGGTAAAATGTTAGCCAATTTGTCGAAGGAAAGTTTTTTCAGCTCTTTCGAAGAGAGATTTGTCGCCTTCAAGTCGGTAATTTTTTGCGGGAAAATGGTGATTACGTTCCAAAATTCGGCGGGTCTAATCTGCAGATCGCAGGTCGCAGGTCACAGGTTGCAGTCATTGTTTCACCAATACAGAAAGTATCCTAAACATTCTTAAAAGCTAACCTTAGGCCTAAAAACTTTTGTTTAGGCCCGAGGTTAGCTTTTAAGAATGTTTAGGATACTTTCTGTATTGGTGAAACAATGACCTGCAACCTGCGACCTGCGACCTGCAGATTAGATTCGTCGTTCGAAATTCTGGTAAAAACGTGGACGAAGCTTACGGAATAACTTTGGTTGGCCTCTGTGGGGGGATTAATTGAGCAGTCTTCGTCTGAATGTCATGGATTTCTGTATTCATGTTTTCAAACGAGTTATGGAGGCCGTAAACAATGTTGAGGTCGGGGAATTCGGTGCTGGAAGCCTTCCCGGTATACAGGCTCACGCTCAAACGTTGAGGTAAAATAATTGCTGCTAGGTTCAAATTTATGATATCAGGATATCATGATAGCAGCTAGGAAACTGATAAGTCTGTGATTAATATTGAATGTGCCTCCCTGTGACATGCTGGGAAATCAATTAGCCCGGAATGAAATTTTACACAGCTACAATTGGGAATTCTAAATTTCCCAGTTCCTCACTTATCGAGTTCCATAAGTATAAAACTTAAAAATGGTTTCCTTTAAAACCAGAAAAGAACCAATTCACCGTTGCTGTTGACAAAAGTGTATGCCAGGCAAAACAAGTTGCATCTCGGTAGCCTGAATTAGTTAACTGACAAAATAATTTGCATGTGTTTAAAATAACAAATACACCAATACATCACTAACGTTTCATGTTGAACCGGAGAATTATGTTCGAAGGTGTAATAGCTGTTCAGTTTTATTCCTCAGTTATCGAGTTTCATAGGTATAAAACTTAAAAATGGTTTGCTTTAAAATCAGACAAGAACCAATTCACCGTTGCTGTTGAGAAAAGTGTATGCCAGGCAAAACAAGTTGCATCTCGGTAGCCTGACAGTTAAGAAATAATTTGCCTGTGTTTAAATTAACAAATACACTAATACATCGATCACTAACGTTTCATGTTTAACCGGAGAATTAGGGAAGCAGATGTTCGAAGGTGTATTATAGCTGTTGAGTTTTATTCCTCACTTATCGAGTTCCATAAGTATAAAACTTAAAAATGGATTGCTTTAAAATCAGAAAAGAACCAATTCACCGTTGCTGTTGAGAAAAGTGTATGCCAGGCAAAACAAGTTATTTATGACAAAAGTGTATGCCAGGCAAAACAAGTTGCATCTCGGTAGTCTGAAAGTTAACTGACAAAATAATTTGCCTGTGTTTAAATTAAGAAATACACCAATACATCACTAACGTTTCATGTTTAACCAGAAAACAATGTTTGAAGGTGTAATAGCTGTTGAGTTTTATTCCTCAGTTATCGAGTTTCATAGGTACAAAACTTAAAAATGGTTTGCTTTAAAATCAGACAAGAACCAATTCACCGTTGCTGTTGAGAAAAGTGTATGCCAGGCAAAACAAGTTGCATCTTGGTAGTCTGAAAGTTAACTGACAAAATAATTTGCCTCTGTTTAAATTAACAAATACACCAATACGTCACTAACGTTTCATGTTTAACCGGAAAATAATGTTCGAAGGTGTAATAGCTATTGAGTTTTATTATCGAGTTCCATAAGTATAAAACTTAAAAATGGATTGCTTTAAAATCAGAAAAGAACCAAGTCACCGTTGCTGTTGAGAAGAGTGTATGCCAGGCAAAACAAGGTGCATCTCGGCAGCCTGAAAGTTAAGAAATAATTTGCCTATGTTTAAATTAACAAATACACCAATACATCACTAACGTTTCATGTTTAACCAGCGATTATTAGGGAAGCAGATGTTCGAAGGTGTAATAGCTGTTGAGTTTTATTCCTCAGTTATCGAGTTCCATAAGTATAAAACTTAAAAACTTAAAATCAGAAAAGAACCAATTCACCGTTGCTGTTGAGAAAAGTGTATGCCGGGCAAAACAAGTTGCATCTCGGTAGCCTGAAAGTTAAGATATTATTTGCCTGTGTTTAAATTAATTTGAAATAAAGAGAATGAAGAGACAATTTTCCATTTTTTAATTGCATGATGCTGGCCGTTGTAAACCGTGTTTTAGAAAATATTTCAGATTGATTTACTGTGCCTATGGACTATTTTGACACATCACTCAAAATTAATTTTAAGTAATTTGAGTTATTTGTCGTCATTAAAACTTTATGACGAAGTCGACCCAACAAATGTGTCGAGATTAACACCTCTCTTTCCCTTTCAGTCTCTCGCTCTGCCTTTTAGTGTGAGTCTTGTTTCAACTCCCACTGAGATTTTGGTAATTTTTTTTTACCTAAACAGCGGGGACCCACATTCCTGACCCAAGTTAAGCTCCTCATGGAGTTATTAGAAACTAAAGTGGTTGATCTTCTATTAAAAACAAGGAAGTTTTTACGGGCGCTTACTCTTTTAATAGCATGGGTGTCAAATTCTCCTTATTTTTGGCGCGAAATTTCAGCGTTAATTAATGATTTCACATGTGAAACTTTTCCTACAGTGACAAAATGGCGTCTTATGAACGTAATTTGTCACCCATGATATTTAATAGCTAATCAAAATGTCTACTCGTGAAATTAGGTAATAATTTCACGCGTGTTTTGTCCAAAATCAAATTATTTCCCGAACCTTTATATTCCAGAATTTTAATTGTCACCATTTGATTATCGATGCAAATTAAACAAAATTACAGGACGCAAAAATTAAGAACGTTTAGGGAACATTTGTATTCTAGCGAAAACACGACCGCGACATTTATCTCTAGCCAAATAGGCGACAGGTGGGCTGGAAAATGAGCGACAAAGCGACATCAGAACCCCCCTTGGAAGGCTTCATTGGAGACTTGAGCGGTCTTGACACACCACTTCAAGAAAAAGAAACTCAAAAGCTTTGGAAAATAAGCTTTCCACCACAATGGAAGAGAACTTGTACGTCGCCAACATTGTCTTGAACGCCGTATTGTGTTTCACTGCCTTAACGTTGAATGGTGCCACAATCTACGCCTTGAGAAAAACTCCGTCTGTTCCAAAGCCCTTGAAAGCATTGCTACTGAGTTTGGCCGTTTCTGATCTTGGTGTCGGCATACTGGGTCATCCACTGTTCATCACATATCTCGCCCTAGAGTCACGGTTGCAAGCAGATCTCCGCACAAGCTTTCCAACTTTTCACAAGGTTTCTTATTTTGTGACCTTTAAATTCACTTTTGCTTCGTTCTTCGGTGTTCTGTCTCTAAGCTTGGACAGATTCTTGGCGATCCATCTACACCTCAGGTACCAGGAACTTGTGACTTACCAACGAGTCGTAACAGCTGTGATCTCGGTTTGGGTCTTAAGCGGACTTATCCAGTTAATTTGGCTAATCCCGTTCCATATCGCATATGTGTTGGTTGCCATCATCCTAGTATCGTGTTTGGTTGTCTCGGGAGTTTTAAACTCCATGATATACGCCACCGTGCGACGCCACGCTCATCAAATCCATTCCCTTCAAGTGCAGCCCACAGTACAAGAAAACGCGCCTAATGTGACGAACGCCAGCACGCTGAGGAAATCTACCTTCATGACAATTCACATCTACGTCTTGTTTTTGGTATGCTATCTGCCATTTGTTTGTGTTTGTGTTCTGGAGTTTACCAGCTTTTATCGTGGTCTCGCTGTACTGAAGGCAGTTCGCCAATACACTTTTACTCTGGTGCTGTTAAATTCATCTCTGAACCCACTAATTTACTGCTGGAAATTGAGAGGTGTTCGACAAACTATAATGAACACGCTGCTAAACGCAATTTCCAGCCAAAACTGAAGCTCTGACATCTAAAGAGCTGTTCAGACTTGCAAACGGAACGCATTCGATATTCGAGGATGATGACATAAAGCAAAAAAAGAACGATAAAATCCTACACGACACCATTGTCAAATTGACTTATGCTATCAGTATTGTAACAAGTATTTTAAGGGGTGTAAGCCCTCGAAGAAAGCTCTTGTTCGTATCTTTAACAACTGGTAAGAAAGAAAATTATCGTGTCAATAAAAATGGTATTTGTATTAGTAGTAGTAAATTATAGGACTGAGTGGAGTCCAATTCGGTCGGTTATCGTACGAGTGAAAACAAAATCGGACGACCTCGCAGCGGGAGTCCGAGTTGTTTATCACGAATATGATTACAGACCGAATTGGACGACACGAAGTCCTTTTACCAATTAATCATAAAAATTACAATTTCGGAGGAAAGAAGAAGAGTCAAGTTATGAAAGAAATGAAAAATTTACAATTAAAGACTGACAAAGGAGGCGTAAATTGTTCAATGCCGCTCTGAAAGAAAGAAAGAAAGAAAGAAAGAAAGAAAGCCTAAATTTAGGAGTCTGTACACTGTTTCTATGGTGATTGAAACCAAGGACCAAGGTTGTGCTTGGTTGATTTATACTACAATTTTGAATGTGATTGGTTGATTTAAAGTACAACTTTGAATGTGATTGGCTTGTTAAACTGTCCGATGACAAACTGTCTGACAACAACTTGGAACGTGAATTAGTGGGAAATAGGAGTTTTGTAAACCAATTACAATTATTATGATTAAACACGAAACACACTTTCTTGAAGTACGTACAACGTTTCATGACATATAGTTCAAGTCGAAGATTGACATAATAACCCATTGAAATTTACAACAATGGAAACTCGCCGTTTTGGGTAAAAACTCTCAAAACGCTGGTACAACTTTAAAAAGTGTTTAGTCATGTTAGATAGAAAAACCGAGAGCCATTTGTCTTAAAATTTAAGGTTTTTTGGTTTTGTTCATGGGATTTATAGTTCACAGAGGAGCACGTGGACGGTTGGAACGTATTGTACTAAATAAAAAATTAAAGTAAGTTACTAAAGAAACAAAAAAAGGCCAGAGGCCAAAATCACAGTAAATAATGATACTAGGACTGAGTGGAGTCCAACTGGGTTTGTAATCATACTGACGAGTGATTAACAAAATCAGAGAGCCTGGTTGAAACATGTTGAAGCGAAGTTGATTCGATGTTGAATGAGTTTAAAAGCGTTTAAACTTTGCTTCAATAATCATTCAACATTTCTTTTGTTTTCGCGAATGCTGAATGAGTTGAAGCCGTTTGACCCCAGGCTCTTTCATCATTGTTCGGTAAGCGCGTGCGCACTAATCGGCCTCTGAATGACGTATCCATATCCGTATCCATAGTAACAACCGCGGCTGCAGCTTGGGACTAAATGCAAGGCCTTGTTGAATCAAATGTTGATGATGTGTTGAAACCGTTCGCCCACTCCAGCGGTCAACGTCGTTCAACAAAATCGAACAGATGTTGAAGTCGTTGGCTCGAGCCTTAGCAGATGACAACGACAACGGCAACGAAAACGTCACTCCAAAATATAACATAGCATTATTACAAGTATTTCGCGGTTTAATATTCCGTCTTGTTAACAACCACACCGTTCATACAAATTCTATTTATGGAATGTTAACACACACTCTCCATGCCAAGCGAAATTATTACAAATATAACGGGAAATAATAGTTTTTAAAGACGTTCTCATAGCTCTCGTCGTCGTCGTTCTTGCCTAAGGTCCCTTTTGTCCCTCGTACTGCACAAGCAACGCTGACACAGTGGAAGCCCTTCTTACAAGACAGGGGTTGCAATTCCGGCTTAAAGAAAAAGAGTCTATTGCAAGAGTAACGCTGACACAATGGAAGCCCTTCTTACAAGACAGGGGTTGCAATTCCGGCTTAAAGAAAAAGAGTCTATTGCAAGATTGACGCTGACACAGTGGAAACCCTTCTTACAAGATAGGGGTTGCAATTCCGGCTTAAAGAAAAAGAGTCTATTGCAAGAGTAACGCTGACACAGTGGGAGCCCTTCTTACAAGACAGGGGTTGCAATTCCGGCTTAAAGAAAAAGAGTCTATTGCAAGAGTAACGCTGACACAATGGAAGCCCTTCTTATGTATCGCTGTGATAAAAACACAACACGCTTGTTATTGGCGTAAAGGCCAGGGCAAACAGTTTCAAAATTTCCTTCAACATCCGTTCGATTTTGTTGAACGATGTTGACTGCTGCGGTGGACAAACGGTTTTAACACGGCAACATTTGCTTCAACAAAGCCTTGCATTCGGTCCCAGGTTACAGCCGCGGTTGTTACTATGGATACGGATATGGATACGTCATTGAGAGACCGATTAGTGCGCACGCGCATACCCAACAATGTTGAAACATGGGGGAAACGGTTTCAACTTCATTAAACATTCGCGATAACAAAATAAATGTTGCAAACTTTTAAGGGCCCCGGCAAACAGCTTCTACATTTGCTTCAACATTCGTTCGATTTTGTTAAACCGTTTGCTCCGCCCTTTCCGTGTTGAAACATATTGAACCGATTTTGAATGAGTTTACACTTTGCTTCAACCCCGGGCTTCAGCAACTATTCATCATTTCCAGCATTTCTTTTGTTATCGCGAATGTTGAATGAAATTGAAGCCGCTGACAAAATGGACCGGCCTGCAGATTACTGGTCTGCAAAGTCCAGTCAAATCAATACCTCTTACTAACCGAGTTCGAGGTCCGTACTGTAACTTACGGACTGAGTTTTTTCCCGTTGATTTATGGCCCAAGCGCGAAGCGCGCGGGCCATAAATCAACGGGAAAATACGAGGATCCGTAACTTACAGTACGGACCGAGAAGACGAGGTTAGTAAGATAGTTATTATATCTCTGAGGTTAACCGGCCCGCGGGCAAGGAAATTAGTCAAAGTGAAGCGGAAGGTTCAACTGCCACAAAGAATGCCGTGCCAAAATCCCAAAAACTAAATCTTCTTGGCTGTTAAGTTTGAAATAGTGGCTTGCAAGATTCAAACAGTTTTCAGTACAAGTTTATGCAACAGAAGTGACATGAAAAACTCGCTAGATGATGTTTTGTCGAAATTTTAAATTTAGCGGGCTGTACAGCGGGCCGTACTGTAGAATACGGCCCGCTAATTTAGCCAATTACAGCGCGCATACTATCTGAGAGATATAATAAAATATTCATTTTGCCCGGTTCGTTGTCAATACAACTTTTCCGTACGTTTTTTATGAAACAAGATCAACCGAGCTCTCGAATCATCATTAAATTATTATTCGGCTCCAGCCGTGCTGGAAAATTTTTAGCATACGTGACAAGCCCCAGGAAATGGGATTTTGGCTGTGTTACGAAATTTAGCCAAATTCATCGACTGGGAACTGTAATTGTGGCAAGCAAATCAAGAAAAACGTAAAAATAACTACTTGTATTTAAAACATTGATACACATGGCAAGTATTTGGAAAATAAATACTGAAGTAAACAAGCTTGCGTCAGGAAGGCTCCTGCTTGCATTTAAGTGGCAACGAGGGAGCCTGGAATTTGAACTGCGGAGTGGCAACGACACAAGGAACTTTCTCACAAGAAGTAAATTCTG
>NC_090874.1:8895125-8945125 GCF_036669935.1 Montipora foliosa | reverse complement strand
AAATTTGATTTATACAAACGTCTTGCCTTGATTTGATTTCTTTACAGTATCATCAATTAGTGTTCCAGCGCTAATACAGTAGACACTTAATTATCATTATTTAATAATTACTCCAGCTTACCCCTCTCAAAAGCAAACCCCTGACTTCATTACAGCTGATTAAATTTAATTTGTGGAGGGCCATAAGTTAGAAAATAGACATCAGTTAGTTATGCCACCCTCCTTAAACAAAGCTCGTTTATCTTATTCCTGACTTCCTGAAGCGGAAATAAAAATTGTTTCGAGGGCTTTTACGTCAATTGAAGACGAATCCTCGAATCAACCCACGGCAGTATAAAAGGTAACATTTCTTGGTCGGGTATAACTGACGCTGAAACAGATTGTTCCAAAACGTCTAATTATCGCCTGTCTGATGAGGAAATAGTGACAATCTTATAGGTTTCACAGAGGTCATAGTTATTACTTAGACAGATAAAATTAAAATTAAAATGTCCTTATTCTTACCTTAAATTCAATAAAATCAACGATTTGGTATGGGAGAGGCGTATTAAAAATTCTAGAAAATTATGGAAACATATGATCATAATGATCTTGATTTTCTCATGTTTTATTGCTGCAGCAGTGCTACTGATATCAGCCACACCGGAAATAATTTCATTTGAAATGGACAGTATTCTCCAAAAACTGAACAACAGTCGGCAATGTGAAAGAGCGTTCATATTCGGGAATGCAGCTGTCTTTTATAACACAATAAAAAAAAGACTTACAAGCTTTGGAAAACCATCTCATGGAAATAAGTTCTCTACCACGATGGTAGGGGCCTTGTACTCGTCAAACATCGCCAACATTGTCTTCAACGCCGTATTGTGCTTCTTTGCCATAACGTTGAATGGTGCCACAATCTACGCCTTGAGAAATACTCCCTCTGTACCAAAGCCTTTGAAAGCATTGCTACTGAGTTTGGCCGTTTCTGATCTTGGTGTCGGCATACTGGGTCATTCATTGTACATCACACGTCTCGCCCTAGAGTTGCAAGCAAATCCCACAAGTTTTCTAACTTTTTACACAGTTTATATAACTGTGAGCAGTCAGTTCGCTTATGCTTCGTTCTTCGGTGTTCTGTCTTTAAGCTTGGACAGATTCTTGGCGATCCATCTACACCTCAGGTACCAGGAACTTGTGACTTACCAACGAGTCGTAACAGCTGTGATCTCGGTTTGGGTCTTAAGCGGACTTATCCCGTTAATTTGGCCGCAAATCCCGATTCATATCGCATATGTGTTAATTGCCATCGTCGTTGTATCGTGTTTCGTTGTCTCGGGAGTTCTAAACTCCAAGATATACGCAACCGTGCGACGCCACGCTCATCAAATCCATTCCCTTCAAGTGCAGCCCACAGTACAAGAAAATGCGCCTAATGTGACAAACGCCAGCAGGCTGAGGAAATCTGCCTTCATGACAATTCACGTCTACGTCTTGTTTTTGGTGTGCTATCTGCCAAACATTTGTGTTCTGGGGTTTATCAGCGTTTATCCTAGTCTCGCTGCAAAGGCAGTTCACCAATACACTTCTACTCTGGTGTTGTTAAATTCATCTGTGAACCCACTAATTTACTGCTGGAAATTGAGAGGTGTTCGACAAACTATAATGAACACGCTGCTACACGCAATTTCCAGCCAAAACTGAAGCTTTAACTTCTACAGAGCTGTTCAGACTTACAAACGGCACCCATTCGATATTCGAGGGTGATGACATAAACCGTATAAAGGAACTATAAAATCCGACACGACACTATTGTCAAATTGACTTATGGTATCAGATTGTAACAAGTATTTTAAGGAGTGTAAGCCCTCGAAGAGCTGTTGTTCGTATCTTTAACAACTGGTAAGAAAGGAAATTATTGTGCCAATAAAAATGGTATTTGTATTAGTGGTGTTAATAGGACTGAGTGGAGTCCAACTTGGTCTGTAATCATACGAGTGAAAACAAAATCGAACGACCGCGTAGCGGGAATCTTATTTGTTTATCACGAATATGATTACAGACCAAATTGGACGACACGAAGTCCTTCTACCAATTAATCATAACAATTACAATTTTCGAAAAAAGAAGAAGAGCCAAGTTACGAAAGAAAGAAAAATTTGCATTAAAAGACTGACAAAGCAGGCGTAAGTTGTTTAATGTCGATCTGAAAGAAAGAACAAAAAAGAAACAAAGAAAGCCCCAATTTAGGGGTCTGTTTCTATGGTGATTGAAACCAAGGACCAAGGTTGTGTTTGGTTGATTTAAACTACAATTTTGAATGTGATTTTCTTATTATACTGTCCGATAGCAAACTGTCTGACAACAACTTGGAAAGTGAATTAGTGGGAAATACAAGTTTTTTAAACCAATCACAATCGAGGAAATTACAATTATTATTAAGTACCTACAACGTTTCATGATATATGGTTCAAGTCGAAGATTGACATAATTCATTCATTCATTCATTCAAAAACACAATACACAAGTAGAAATTAATAATAACTTAAAGACGATAGACTACTAATGTTTAAGGTGGTAATAACAAGGAAGCCAATATAGAAGCCGGGGACTTATGAGCTATAGGTTTCCTGACAACATAGGGTACATCATACAAATTATTGGGACAGCATAAAGTATGGAATGTATTATTTTAAAAACAAAAGAAAAGAAGAGGAAAGAAGAAGTATGCAGCTCAACAAAGAGTATATTTGAATGAGAAAGAAGGAATTCAGTTTTACGTCTTTTGCCAAACAAAAGGATGCTTTCACTGTTTTGAATTTCAGGACTTAACGAGTTGAAAAACATATGTCCTTGAAACCGAATTGAGAAGTTTCAGATATTAATTCGACAGGGAGGTATGTAAAAAAGGTTGCAATTTCTAGTATAATGCGAATGTAACTGGCTTGCAAGAGTAAACATATCACTAAAATAATTAGGAAGTAAACCTCTTTTAAAAATATACATAAATTTAGCTATCTGGTATAAATAATGTCAGAGATTTTCAAAATCTCCTGTTCTTTAAGAAGAACATCAGTGTGAGAATCGAAAGAAAGTTTAGATATTATTCTTATTATCTTCTTCTGCAGAATAATAACGCGACTTAAATTTCTCTGATATGTCGATCCCCACACTGATATACAATATATTAAGAAAGGGTAAACTAGACTATAGTACAAACAGTGTAAGGAAGTTTTGGGGAGGCAAAAACTTGACTTATAAATAATGCCTATAGATTTTGATATTTTTCTGGAGACGCTAAGAATGTGAGGTTTCCATGACAAATGCTCATCAAGGATAACACCTAGAAATACTGTTTCTTTCACACAATGTTATTGTTGTCAATTTGAATAGATAGAACAAGTGTTTGCCTTCTTTGGCGTGGTCCAAAAAGCGTAAAATTCGATTTTTTAAAGTTAGTTGACAGCTTATTAGCTCGACACCACTGTGTTTATTTACACATTTCAGAATTTAGGGTTTCAGAAAGTAAATTAAAATCTTTGTGAGAAAAAAAATATGTTTGTGTCATCACCAAAAAGAATAAAGTCCACCACCTTTGACAAAATGCACAGATCATTTATACAGAGCAGAAAGAGAAGGGGCCTAGTATAGAGCCCTGAGGCACCCAACACTTAATTTGGCAATACTCCGAACAGATACCATTGAATTCCACATATTGTTGTCTACCGCTTAAATAGCTTTCAAACCGTTTAAGTGCGGTGCCTCGAACACCATAATGTAGAATATGGTGATCAACGGTGTCAAAGGCTTTAGACAAGTCTATAAAAATACCAACTGTATATTCCTTATTTTCAATAGCAGAAGAGATTTTGTCATACAAACAAGCAAGAGCATAAGCAGTGGAGTGATGTTTGCGAAAACCATACTGGTTATCAGAGAGAATCTTAGAAACATTGAGAAACCTTCAAAGATGATTGTACATAACTCTCTCTAGAATTTTTAGAGAATGCAAGTAAAACAAAGACGGGTCTGTAATTTGTAAATATATCCTGTTCACCAGATTTAAATAGAGGAATAACTCGAGCAATTTTCAATTGATTTGGTACAATACCAGAGGTGATGGATAAGTTAATAATGCTAGTAATAGCGAAAATTATTTTATCAATACATGATCTTTAATTAAGTTCATAGAAATATTGTCATGACCTACCTCAACGACAAGTATAGCACATATTTCAATAATTTCTTCCTCACTTGCAACTTCTAGAAATATTGAATTGAGTAGTTTTGGGGATAAAAAAGAACTATGCGACTTCTCTGATGCAGGAATCTTGCCAGCTAAATTACGGCCAATGTTGGTAAAATATTTACAAAAAAGATTAGCTATTTCCTTTGGATCGGAAATGTCATGAGAATCTGCCTTAAATACGGATAGTAAACCACGCTTTCCATAAAGCAGGTTAACGAAATCTGTACCTTGCTCCAAAATATAACGTAGCATTATCGCAAGTATTTCGCGATTATTCCGTCTTGTTCACCTTGTACAATATGGGCTAACTATCCCGTAACTGGATGGGTATGAACGGTTTTAAAGTAAAAAAATAAAAAAAAGATTATGGTTCATTGTTACATGCTCAAGGTGTCGTAGAAACCTAAAATGTGGTGATTTCACGTTAATTGCAAAAAATACACTGAAATTCTTGTAGAGCACATGCGATTATGTTTCCTTTTTGAACCAAGGCTGTTTTTTTTTTTTTTTTAATTATTTATTGATTTACATTGCTTTAATTGCTTCGTGGGAGGCGCGGTGGCCTCATGGTTAGAGTGCTCGACTCCGGATCGAGTGTTCCGGGTTCGGGTCCTTGCGGGGACATTGTGTTTTGTTCTTGGGCAAGACACTTTACACTCACGGTACCTCTCTCCACCCAGGTGTATAAATGGGTGCCGGCGAATTGCTGTGGGTAACACTGCGATGGACTAGCATCCCATCCAGGGGGGAGTAAACTGAATACTCCCAGTCGCTTCATGCTAATGAAACCGGAGATAAGTGTCGGCCTGATGGGCCTTCTGGCTCGTAAACAAAGACTTTACTTTGTAGATTGCTTTGTGGCGTGTTCGTTGCCGCAGCCGTCGTGCTTTCTTAAATTCCCGAACGACGTGAAATAACCAAATTTGAGGTTATGTGGATGACGCGAGCACCTGACGATGAATATTAATTTTCAATTTATGGTGGAAATTAGTCAAAAAAATCGAGGAACCTACGGAAGCTATGAAAGCTCCTAAGGGACATTTTAGTTCTTTTGTAAAATGTGACTTTGTTTTTTTGTCTTTCCGAAAAACGAAGTTTGTTTTTCGAAATTAAGAGAATTTCCGAAATTGCTGAAATTGGAGTTTATGGAATACACGCCAACTGCCATATTCACAACTTTAAAAAAAAAAAGAATCACATTTCCACGATGATCGTCGCGCAGTCATGCAACGTTCACATTTGCTTGTTTGTTCGTGTTGTTGTCAATGAATTTCATTAAGGCACGCAATCATACGAATCACGTTATAGAGCAAGCAAGGCGTGACTATTATTTCAACCTTATTAATAAAAACGATTGTTATCAAAGAAAGACGGCCAGTGCACTGCTAGGAGGGTCGTCACAGGAACAATACCCCAAGCACTTTGGCCCTACTTTGCTTGCTAATGATTTCGGGAGATTCTTTATACAAAAGATCGATGTCATTCGCTCAAAGCTGGATAGAATTCACTCTTCATTGAATCACCCTCACCATTCGATCGGAAGTAGCATTCAAGAGTATTCGTTTGCTGGCACACCCTTCAATAACTTCCAGCCAATATCGTCTAAAGGTATCAAAAAGCTGCAGCTGGTGATGAATGCCCCAAACAAGACCTGCGACAATGACCCCATACCTACCAAGATTGTTAAAGACTGCATTAACGAACTCCTACTGACCATTTCCAACATGGTTAATCTTTCGTTCAGTAGTGGTCACTTTCCGGATATTTGGAAAGAGGGTTTAGCCCAGACCAAAGTTAAAGAACGCCAACATGGATCTGATAAAGAAAAATTACCGCAATCATGCTTTCCTTTCAAAAATCACTGAAAAGGCAGCTGCACTACAAATCTCCGATCACCTGTCGTCCAATCAGATGTTTCCTGAATTTTAATCAGCCTACCGAAAAAATCACAGTACGGAAACTGCCTTACTGAGCATGCGCAACGACATACTCGTCAACATGAACAAACAACAAGTCACATTACTAGTGTTCCTAGATTTAAGCGCTGCTTTCGACACAGTAGACCATGACATATTACTGTGGTGCCTGGAATACAAATTTGGAATTAAAGATCAAGCAGTAACGTGGTTTAAATCCCATCTGTTGAATAGACGCCAGCGTATTGTAATCGGCAGTGCAAAGTCGGACAGTTTTGATTTGAAATTTGGTGTGCTACAGGGCTCCTGTCTCGGCCCAATGCTGTTCTCCCTTTACACCAGTGAACTATTTGATGTGATTAGCCAGCACCTGCCAACAGCGCACAGTTATGCCGATGATACTGGTATCTATCTGGCTTTCAATCCAAATGATGATTCCAATCAAGACGCCGCCATTGCAGCAATGGAAGCGTGCCTCTGTGACATCCGTAACTGGATGATCAATGATAAACTCATGATCAATGATTCCAAGACAGAGTTTATGCTCATTGGGACGAAAGCGCAGCTACGGAAAACTAAACGCGCTACTCTAACTATTGGCGAATCCATCATCTCTCCGAGCACGGAACCCCTTAGCTCAGTAAACTGCAGCGTGTTCAAAACGCAGCTGCAAGAGTCCCTATATCTAGCACCACGGTATTGCCATATCACACCTATATTATACAAATTACACTGGCTACCTGTAACGTTTAGAATACATTATAAGATTATTATAATCACTCACAAAGCAATCTATGGTACAGCTCCTAATTATTTATCAACTCTCGTAAATTTTAAACCTAATTCTTCCTACAGCCTCAGATCAAATAACAAATATCTGCTTTCAAATCCAGATTTCAGGACTCTCCCTACTCTTGGCGATCGAGCCTTTGTGGCCGCCGCACCAAAACTGTGGAATAATCTTCCGTTAGATCTAAGATGCACTTCCGATTTTAGAGTTTTTAAACGTAATTTGAAGACTCATCTTTTTAAAAAAGCTTTTTCTGATATAGTATTGTAATTTATAGACTAGATAATTATAATTCATTCGTGTAATTTTGACTATATAGTGTTATATATTGTTCTTTTATTGTAAGGCGCATTTGAAAACTGCATAGTTGAATTTGCGCGGTATAAATAAATTTTATTAGTATTATTTTATTAATTAATGTTGTTGTCTGATTTACTACAAACGGTTTGTAGTAAAGTCAGTCGCAGAGGAACTTGTCAGCCAATTCTATTCGGAAGTCAAGGGATCGAATCCAATATTACGATAAAAAAGACAACAAAATTGAAAACAAGCAAATGCCGGAACGTTGCGTGACGACCATCGTGGAATTGTGGCTCATGATCTGTTTTGTTCTAATTGTATTGCGGAGACAGTTTTTTGCGAAGTAAACATTAAATTGTGGTTTTATATTGTGGAGCTCAGCGAGTCTTCAGTGTCCCCAGGAGTTAGCGTCGGTAGTAGCCAAAACGCGGGGCCGGGGCCGGGGCCGGGGCCAGGGTCGGGGTCGGGGTCGGGGTAGGGGTCGGGGTCGGGGTCGGGGTCGGAGCCGGGGTCAGGGTGTCTTTTTTTCTCCAATTTTTTTTTGTTTCAATTTTTGTCCTTATTCTCCTGTAATATTATATTCGAATGTTCGCCAGCATCTTTCCTTCATTTATGGTGGAAATTAGTCAAAAAATATGAAACATACAGAAGCTATAATTGAATCTTTAATTGCTTTTCGAATTAAGAGAATTTCAGACTGAAATTATAGTTTTTGTGGGGAATATACGTTAATTCCCAGAGACACTGAAGACTCGTTGAGTTCCACATTTTAAAACCACATTTTAATGTTTACTTCTTAAAAACCTTCTCCGCAATACAATTAAAACGAAACAGAACATAGCGTGACTGCGTGACGATCATCCCGTATTTTTTTCCTCAAGAAGTAAACATTTGAGTGTGGAGCTCAGCGAGTCTCCCCGCATCAGTGTTTCTGGCAGTTGGCGTATATTTCATAAACTCCAATTTCAGCATTTTCGGAAATTATCTCAATTTCGAAAAAGAAACTCCGATTTTCGGAAAGACTAAGTCAGATGCTCGCAAAAATCAACTTCGATTTTAAAACACAAAAAAACAAAGTCCGATTTCGAGAAAAAAAAGTGAGATGTCCCTTAAGATTTTTTTATAGCTTCCGTAACTTCCTTAATGTTTTTAACAAATTTCCACCATAAATGAAGGACAGATGCCGGTCATTCGAAAACAACAGAGGTGAGTCATTTTCATTCATTTTATTGAATGAACGTTAAATTGAGCGTTTTTTAGGTTTCATAATCGACGGTATTTTATTTCCCATACAAAGTCTTATAACGCGTTTAAATTCTCAACGGCTTCCTGTAGTGACGCGAGCTTGGGCTGCCTATGGTATCTGTGGAATATTTGAAAAAGGCTTCGTCCCTTTCCGAAGAAGTTGACGCATTGACGCTCCCAGGGGAGATCTACACAGCGCTGATTGGTTCATAAGTAACCCGCACGTGATTTCCAGATGACAGTTTCTTACTAAAAGGGAAAGGAATGTGCGGCTCGTTTCAGCAGATGGTTGTGGGGGAGGAACGCGTGGGAGGTTATCTAGCCATTAGAGTCATTAGAAACTAAAGTGGTTGATCTTCTATTAAAAACAAGAAAGTTTTTACGGGCGCTTACTCTTTTGATAACATGGGTGTCAAATTACTCCTTATTTTTGGCGCGAAATTTCAGCGTTAATTGATGATTTCACTTGTTAAATTACAATGCTGTCATGGCAACTTTTCCTACAGTGGCAAAATGGCGTCTTATGAACGTAATTTGTCACCCATGATATTTAATAGCTAATCAAATGGTCTACTCGTGAAATTGGGTAATAATTTCACGCGCGTTTTGTCCAAAATCAAATAATTTTTCCGAACCTTTATATTCCCTAATTTCACTTGATTATTGATACAAAAGAAACAAAATTACAGGACGCAAAAATTAAGCACGTTCAGGGAACATTTGTATTCTAGCGAAAAAACGACAACAACATTTATCTCTAATAGGCGACAGGTGGGCTGGAAAATGAGCGACATCAGAACCCCCTTGGAAGGCTTCATTGGAGACTAGAGCGGTCTTTACACAACACTTCAAGAAAAAGAAACTCAAAAGCTTCGGAAAATAAGCTTTCCACCACGATGGAAGCGGCATTGTACTCGTCAACCATCGCCAACATTGTCTTGAACGCCGTATTGTGCTTCTTTGCCATAACGTTGAATGGTGTCACAATTTACGTCTTGAGAAAAACTCCGTCTGTTCCAAAGCCCTTGAAAGCATTGCTACTGAGTTTGGCCTTTTCTGATCTTGGTGTCGGCATACTGGGTCATCCACTGTTCATCACACGTCTCGCCCTAGAGTCGCGGTTGCAAGGAGATCTCCGCACAAGCTTTCCAACTTTTTACAATGTTTATAAATTTGTGACCAGTCAATTCGCTTATGCTTCGTTCTTAGGTGTTCTGTCTCTAAGCTTGGACAGATTCTTGGCGATCCATCTACACCTCAGGTACCAGGAACTTGTGACTTACCAACGAGTCGTAACAGCTGTGATCTCGGTTTGGGTCTTAAGCGGGCTTATCCCGTTAATTTGCCAGCAAATCCCAAAGGATATCGCATATGTGTTGCTTGCCATCATCGTAGTATCGTGTTTCGTTGTCTCGGGAGTTCTAAACTCCATGATATACGCCACCGTGCGTCGCCACGCTCACCAAATCCACTTCCTTCAAGTGCAGCCCACAGTACAACAAAACGCGCCTAATGTGACGAACGCCAGCAGGCTGAGGAAATCTACCTTCATGACAATTCACGTCTACTTCTTGTTTTTGGTATGCAATCTGCCCTGTCTTTGTGCTGAGGGGTTTATCAGCTTACATTTTGATCTCGCTATACCGAAGGCAGTTTACCAATACACTATTACTCTGTTGTTCTTAAATTCATCTCTGAACCCACTAATTTACTGCTGGAAATTGAGAGGTGTTCGACAAACTATAATGAACATGCACGCTGCTAAACGCACTTTCCAGCCAAAACTGAAGCTCTGACTTCTACAGAGCTGTTCAGACAAATACCACCCAATGGATGATGACATAAAGCAAAAAAGGAACGAAAAATCCGACTCGACACCATTGTCAAATTGACTAATGCTATCAGTATTGTAACAAGTATTTTTAAGGGGTGTAAACCCTCGAAGAAAACTCTTGTTCGTATCTTTAACAACTGGTAAGAGAGAAAATTATCGTGTCAATAAAAATGGTATTTGTATTAGTAGTGTTCATAGGACTGAATGGAGTCCAACTCGGTCTGTAATCATACGAGTGAAAACAAAATCGAACATCCGCGCAGCGGGAATCTGATTTGTTTATCACGAATATGATTACAGACCGAATTGGACGACACGAAGTCCTTTTACCAATTAATCATAAAAATTACAATTTCCGAGAAAAGAAGAAGAACCAAGTTATGAAAGAAATGGAAAATTTACAATTGAAGACTGACAAAGGAGGCGTAAATTGCTCAATGCCGCTCTGAAAGAAAGAAAGAAAGCTCCAATTTAGGAGTCTGTACACTGTTACTATGGTGATTGAAACCAAGGACCAAGGTTGCGGCTCGGTTGATTTAAACTACAATTTTGAATTAATGTGATTGGTTGATTTAAACTACAGCTTTGAATGTGATTGGCTTATTAAACTGTCTGATAACAAACTGTCTGACAACAACTTGGAACGTGAATTAGTGGGAAATAAGAGTTTTTAAAACCAATCACAATCGAGGAAACTACAATTGTTATGATTAAACACGAAACACACTTTCATGAAGTGCGTACAACGTTTCATGACATATAGTTCAAGTCGAGGATTGACATAATAACCCACTGAAATTACAACAATGGAAACTCGCCGTTTTGGGTAAAAACTCTCAAAACGGTGGTACGACTTTAAAAAGTGTTTAGTCATGTTAGATAGAAAAACCGAGAGCCATTTGTCTTAAAATTTAAGGTTTTTTGGTTTTGTTCATGGGATTTATAGTTCACAGAGGAGCACGTGAACGGTTGCAACGTATTGTATACTAAATCAAAAAATAAAGTAAGTTACTAAAGAAATAAAAAAAGGCCAGAGGCCCAAATCACAGTAAATAATGGTAATAGGAATGAGTGGAGTCCAACTGGGTCTGTAATCATACTGACGAGTGATTAACAAAATCAGAGAGCCTGGTTGAAACATGTTGAAACGAAGTTGATTCGATGTTGAATGAGTTTAAAAGCGTTTAAACTTTACTTCAATAACCATTCAACATTTCTTTTGTTTTCGCTGAATGAGTTAAAGCTGTTTGACCCCAGGCTCTTTCAACATTGTTCGGTAAGCGCGTGCGCACTAATCGGCCTCTCAATGACGTATCCATATCTGTATCCATAGTAACAACCGCGGCTGCAGCTTGGGACTAAATGCAAGGCCTTGTTGAATCAAATGTTGATGATGTGTTGAAACCGTTCGCCCACTCCAGCAGTCAACATCGTTCAACAAAATCGAACAGATGTTGAAGTTGTTGGCTCGAGCCTTAGGAGATGACAACGACAACGGCAACGGCAACGAAAACGTCACCCCAAAATATAACGTAGCATTATCGCAAGTATTTCGCGATTTAATATTCCGTCTTGTTAACAACCACACCGTTCATACAAATTTTATTTCTGAAATGTTAACACACACTTTCCATGCCGAGCGACTTGGAGAAATCGCGAAATTATTACAAATATAGCGGGAAGTAATGTTCTTTTATTGTAAGGCGCATTTGAAAACTGCATAGTTGAATTTGCGCGGTATAAATAAATTTTATTAGTATTATTTTACTAGTTATAGCTGTCGCTAAAGTGCCAACGAGCCAAGCTTGCGTGATCTGGCGGCTGCAAACATCACGCGGCGTACTCGTGCGGCACTCTCATTGGTTATCGCTACGGTCAATATTTGATCGCTTTGGTCTACATTACAGCTTTTGGTCTACATTACAATTAAAATTGAAGCGCTTCTGAGATTTCGTCCGCCTAAAAATCTTCTCGCGGCTCTATAAGCTGCCGCCTCGCCAGGCCTTCTGTCTTCAGAAGGCCTGACTCGTTGGCAATTAATGTTGTTGTCTGATTTACTACAAACGGTTTGTAGTAAAGTCAGTCGCAGAGGAACTTGTCAGCCAATTCTATTCAGAAGTCAAGGGATCGAATCCAATATTACGATAAAAAAGACAACAACATTGAAAACAAGCAAGTGCCGGAACGTTGCGTGACGACCATCGTGGAATTGTGGCTCATGATCTGTTTTGTTCTAATTGTATTGCGGAGACAGTTTTTTGCGAAGTAAACATTAAATTGTGGTTTTATATTGTGGAGCTCAGCGAGTCTTCAGTGTCCCTAGGAGTTAGCGTAGCCAAAACGCGGGGCCGGGGCCAGGGTCAGGGGTCAGCGTCAGGGGTCTTTTTTTTTCCAATTTTTTTTTGTTTCAATTTTTGTCCTTATTCTCCTGTAATGTTATATTCGAATGTTCGCCGGCATCTTTCGAATTCCTTCATTTATGGTGGAAATAAGTCAAAAAATATGGAATATACAGAAGCGACGAAAGGGACATCTTTGTTTGCTTTTCGAATTAAGAGAATTTGAGACTGAAATTGGAGTTTTTGTGGGGAATATACGCTAACTCCCAGAGACACTGAAGACTCGCTGAGTTCCACATTTTAAAACCACATTTTAATGTTTACTTCTTAAAAACCTTCTCCGCAATACAATGAAAACGAAACAGAACATAGCGTGACTGCGTGACGATCATCCCGTTGTTTTTTCCGAAAGAAGTAAACATTTGAGTGTGGAGCTCAGCGAGTCTCCCCGCATCAGTGTTTCTGGCAGTTGGCGTATATTTCATAAACTCCAATTTCAGCATTTTCGGAAATTATCTCAATTTCGAAAAAGAAACTCCAATTTTCGGAAAGACTAAGTCAGATGCTCGCAAAAACCAACTTCGATTTTAAAACACAAAAAAACAAAGTTCGATTTCGAGAAAAAAAAGTGAGATGTCCCTTAAGATTTTTTTATAGCTTCCGTAAGTTCCTTAATGTTTTTAACAAATTTCCACCATAAATGAAGGACAGATGCCGGTGATTCGAAAACAACAGAGGTGAGTCATTTTCATTCATTTTATTGAATGAACGTTAAATTGAGCGTTTTTTAGGTTTCATAATCGACGGTATTTTATTTCCCATACAAATTCTTATAACGCGTTTAAATTCTCAACGGCTCCCTGTAGTGACGCGAGCTTGGGCTGCCTATGGTATCTGTGGAATATTTTAAAAACGCTTCGTCCCTTTCAGAAGAAGTTGACGCATTGACGCTCCCAGGGGAGATCTACACAGCGCTGATTGGTTCATAAGTAACCCGCACGTGATTTCCAGATGACAATTTCTTACTGAAAGGGAAAGGAATGTGCGGCTCGTTTCAGCAGATGGATGTGGGGGAGGAACGCGTGGAAGGCTATCTAGCCGTTAGAGTCATTCGAAACTAAAGTGGTTGATCTATTAAAAACAAGAAAGTTTTTACGGGCGCTTACTCTTTTGATAACATGGGTGTCAAATTACTCCTTATTTTTGGCGCGAAATTTCAGCGTTAATTGATGATTTCACTTGTTAAATTACAATGCTGCCATGGCAACTTTTCCTACAGTGGCAAAATGGCGTCTTATGAACGTAATTTGTCACCCATGATATTTAATAGCTAATCAAATGGTCTACTCGTGAAATTAGGTAATAATTTCACGCGCGTTTTGTCCAAAATCAAATAATTTCCCCAACCTTTATTTTCCGTAATTTCACTTGTCACCATTTGATTATCGATACAAAAGAAACAAAATTACAGGAGGCAAAAATTAAGCACGTTCAGGGAACATTTGTATTCTAGCAAAAAAACGACAGCGACATTTATCTCTAGCCAAATAGGCGACAGGTGGGCTGGAAAATGAGCGACAAAGCGACATCAGAACCCCCCTTGGAAGACCTCATTGGAGACTTGAGCTGTCTTTACATAACACTTCAAGAAAAAGAAACTCAAAAGCTTTGGAAAACAAGCTTTCCACCACGATGGAAGCGGGATTGTACTGGTCAACCATCCCCAACATTGTTTTCAACGCCGTATTGTGTTTCACTTCCTTAACGTTGAATGGTGCCACAATCTACGCCTTGAGAAAAACTCCGTCTGTTCCAAAGCCCTTGAAAGCATTGCTACTGAGTTTGGCCGTTTCTGATCTTGGTGTCGGTATACTGGGTTATCCACTGTTCATCACACGTCTCGCCCTAAAGCCACCGTTGCAAGCAGATCTCCGCACAAGCTTTCCAACTTTTTACACGGTTTATGGATTTGTGATCAGTAAACTCGCTTCTGCTTCGTTCTTCGGTGTTCTATCTCTAAGCTTGGACAGATTCTTGGCGATCCATCTACACCTCAGGTACCAGGAACTTGTGACTTACCAACGAGTCGTAACAGCTGTGATCTCGGTTTGGGTCTTAAGCAGCCTTATTCCGTTACTTTGGAAGCAAATCCAAATCCATATCGCATATGTGTTGCTTGCCATCATCGTAGTATCGTGTTTCGTTGTCTCGGGAGTTCTAAACTCCATGATATACGCCACCGTGCGACGCCACGCTCATCAAATCCATTCCCTTCAAGTGCAGCCCACAGTACAAGAAAACGCGCCTAATATGACGAACGCCAGCAGGCTGAAGAAATCTGCCTTCATGACAATTCACATCTACGTTTTGTTTTTGGCATGCTATCTGCCATGTTTTTGTATTGTGGGGTTTACAAAATTTTATCCTGGTCTCGCTGTACTGAAGGTAGTTAACCAATACACTTTTACTCTGTTGTTGTTAAATTCATCTCTGAACCCACTAATTTACTGCTGGAAGTTGAGAGGCGGTTGTCAAACTATAATGAACACGCTCCTAAACGCAATTTCCAGTCAAAACTGAAGCTCTAACTTCTACAGAGCTGTTCAGACTTGCAAACGGCACCCATTTGATATTCGAGGGTGATGACATAAACCGAAAAAGGAACTATAAAATCCGACACGACCCTATTGTGAAATTGACTTATGCTATCAGTATTGTAACAAGTATTTTAAGGGGTGTAAGCCCTCGAAGAAAGCTATTGTTCGTATCTTTAACAACTGGTAAGAAAGAAAATTATCGTGTCAATAAAAATGGTATTTGTATTAGTACTGTACATGTTAATAGGACTAAGTGGAGTCCAACTCGGTCTGTAATCACAAGAGTGAAAACAAAATCGGACGACCGCGCAGCGGGAATCTGATTTGTTTATCACCAATATGATTACAGACCGAATTGGACGACACGAAGTCCTTTTACCGATTAATCATAAAAATTACAATTTCCGAGAAAAGAAGAAGAGCCAAGTTACGAAAAAAAAAAGGGAAAATTTGCATTAAAAGACTGACAAAGCAAGCGTAAGTTGTTTAATATCGATCTGAAAGAAAGAACAAAAAATAAAGAAAGCCCCAATTTAGGGGTCTGTACACTGTTTCTATGGTGATTGAAACCTGGCAAGGACCAAGGTTGTGTTTGGTTGATTTAAACTGCAATTTTGAATGTGATTTTCTTATTAAACTGTCCGATAACAAACTGTCTGACAACAACTTGGAATGTGAATTAGTGGGAAATACGCGTTTTTTAAACCAATCACAATCGAGGAAATTACAATTATTATGAAGTACGTACAACGTTTCATGATATATGGTTCAAGTCGAAGATTGACATAATTCATTCATTCATTCAAAAACACAATACACTAGAAATTAATAATAACTTAAAGACGATAGACTACTAATGTTTAAGGTAGTAATGACAAGGAAGCCTATATAGAAGCCGGGGGCTTATGAGTTATAGGCCTCCTGACAACATAGGGTACATCTGCATACAAATTATCTGGACAGCATAAAATGTAGAATGTATTATTTTAAAAACAAAAGAAAAGAAGAGGGAAGAAGAAGTATGTAGCTCAACAAAGAGTATCTTTGACTAAGAAAGAAGGAATTCAGTTTTAAGTCTTTTGCCAAACAAACGGATGCTTTCAATGTTTTGAAGTTCAGGACTTAACGGGTTGAAAAACATAGGTCCTTGAAACCGAATTGAGAAGTTTCGGATATTATGTAAAAAAAGGTTGCAATTTCTAGTATAATGCGAATGTAACTGGCTTGCAAGAGTAAAGATATCACGAAAGTAATTAGGAAGTAAACCTCTTTTAAATAAATACATAAATTTACCTATCTGGTATAAATAAATGCGAGTCAGAGATCTTCAAAATCTCCTGTTCTTTAAAAAGAACATCAGTGTGAGAATCGAAAGAAACTTTATATATTATTCTTAAATTACTCTGATGTGTCGACCCCCACACTGAAATACAATATATTAAGTAAGGGTAAACTAGAATATAGTATAAACAGTGTAATGAAGTTTTGGGAGGACAAAAACTTGACTTTTAAATAATGCCTATAGATTTTGATATTTTTCTGGAGACGCTAAGAATGTGTGGTTTCCATGACAAATGCTCATCAAGGATAACACCTAGAAATACTGTTCCTTTCACACAATCTTATTTTTGTCAATTTGAATAGATAGGACAAGTGTTTGCCTGCTTTGGCGTGGTCCAAAAAGCGTAAAATTCGATTTTTTAAAGTTAGTTGACAGCTTATTAGCTCGACACCACTGTGTTAATTTACACATTTCAGAATTTATGGTTTCAGAAAGTAAATTAAAATCTTTGTGAGAAAAAAAATATGTTTGTGTCATCACCAAAAAGAATAAAGTCCACCACCTTTGACAAAATGCACAGATCATTTATACAGAGCAGAAAGAGGAGGGGCCTAATATAGAGCCCTGAGGCACCACACTTAATTTGGCAATGCTCCAAACAGATACCATTAAAAATTCCACATATTGTTGTCTACCGCTTAGATAGCTTTCAAGTGCGGTGCCTCGAACACCATAATGTAGAATATGATGATCAACGGTGTCAAAGGCTTTAGACAAGTCTATAAAAATACGAACTGTATATTCCTTATTTTCAATAGCAGAAGAGATTTTGTCACACAAACAAGCAGGAGCATAAGCAGTGGAGTGATGTTTGCGAAAACAATACTGGTTATCAGAGAGAATCTTAGAAACATTGAGAAACCTTCGAAGACGATTGTACATAACTCTCTCTAGAATTTTAGAGAATGCAAGTAAAACAGACACGGGTCTGTAATTTGTAAATATATCCTGTTCACCAGATTTAAATAGAGGAATAACTCGAGCAATTTTCAATTGATTTGGTACAATACCAGAAGTGATGTATAAGTTAATAATGCTAGTAATAGCGAAAATTATTTTATCAATACATCATCTTTAATTAAGTTCATAGAAATATTGTCATGACCTACAGCAGTACCTGAACGACAAGTATAGCACATATTTCAATAATTTCTTCCTCACTTGCAACTTCTAGAAATATTGAATTGAGTAGTTTTGGGGATAAAAAAGAACTATGCGACTTCTCTGATGCAGGAATTTTGCCAGCTAAATTAGGGCCAATGTTGGTAAAATATTTACAAAAAAGATTAGCTATTTCCTTTGGATCGAAAATGTCATGAGAATCTGCCCTAAATACGGATGGTAAACCACGCTTTCCATAAAGCAGGTTAACGAAATCTGTACCTTGCTCCAAAATATAACGTAGCATTATCGCAAGTATTTCGCGATTATTCCGTGTTGTTCACCTTGTACAATACGGGCTAACTATCCCGCAACTGGATGGGTATGAACGGTTTTAAAGTAAAAAAATAAAAAAAGATTATGGTTCATTGTTACATGATCAAGGTGTCGCAGAAGCCTAAAATGTGGTGATGTCACGTTAATTGCAAAAACTTACACGGAAATTCTTGTAGAGCACATGCGATTATTTTTCCTTTTTTAACCAAGTTTTTTTTTTGTTTTGTTTTTTTTTTAATTATTTATTGATTTGCATTGCTTAGATTGCTTCGTGGGAGGCGCGGTGGCCTCATAGTTAGAGTGCTCGACTCCAGATCGAGTGGTCCGGCTTCGGGTCCTTGCTGGGGACATTGGCCGTTTTTATACTAGAGACGCATAATTCGTCTGGGACGAACTTGGGCAAACATTTTTTATGCGTCTGTTAAATTCGTCTAGTATAAAGACGGCCGCAAGACGTATTATGCGTCTGGACGAAGAATCTATTTTAGTGCGTCTTCGAAGACGCACTAAACTGGAAAGTTCGTCCAGACGCATTATGCGTCTAGTGCCCGTCTTTATACTAGACGAATTTAACAGACGCAGAAAAAATGTTTGCCCAAGTTCGTCCAAGACGAATTATGCGTCTCATATAGTTCGTCCCGTCTTTACACTAGACGGATAACATGAGAGACGCATAATTCGTCTGGACGGATTATGCGTCTCTAGTATAAAAACGGCCATTGTGTTGTGTTCTTGGGCAAGACACTTTACTCTCACGGTACCTCTCTCCACCCAGGTATATAAATGGGTGCCGGCGAATTGCTGTGGGTAACCCTGCGATGGACTAGCATCCCATCCAGGGGGAAGTAAACTGAATACTCCCAGTCGCTTCATGCTAATGAAACCGGAGATAAGTGTCGGCCTGATGGGCCTTCTGGCTCGTAAACAAAGACTTTACTTTTTAGATTGCTTTGTGGCGTGTTCGTTGCCGCAGCCTTCGTGCTTTCTTAAATTCCCTAACGAGGTGAAATAACCAAATTTGAGGTTATGTGGATGACGCGAGCACCTGACGATGAATATTAATTTTCAATTTTCTCTCCAAACAACCACACCGTTCATGCAAATTCTATTTCTGGAATGTTAACACACACTTTCCATGCCAAGCGACTTGGAGTAATCGCGAAGTTATTACAAATATAACGGGAAATTATAGTTTTTGAAGACGTTCTCGTAGCCCTCGTCGTCGTCGTCGTCCTTGCATAAGGTCCCTTTTGTCCCTCGTACTGCACAAGCAACGCTGACACAGTGGAAGCCCTTCTTACAAGACAGGGCTTGCAATTCCGGCTTAAGGAAAAAGAGTCTATTTGCAAGATTAACGCTGACACAGTGGAAGCCCTTCTTACAAGACAGGGCTTGTAATTCCGGCTTAAGGAAAAAGGGTCTATTGCAAGATTTCCGTTTTGTTTCATTTTTTGTCGTCATTCTCGTGTACTGTTATTTTCGAATGACTGTCATTTATGGTGGAAATTAGTCAAAAAAATTGAGGAACCTACGGAAGCTATGAAAGCTCCTAAGGGGCATTTTAGCTTTTTTGTAAAATCTGACTTTGTTTTTTTGTCTTTCCGAAAATCGAAGTTTGGGTTTCGAAATTAAGAGAATTTCCGAAATTGCTGAAATTAGAGTTTATGGAATACACGCCAACTGCCATATTCACAACGTTAAAAAAAAAAAAAAACAGAATCACATTTCCACGATGATCGTCACGCAGTCATGCAACGTACTCATTTGCTTGTTTGTTCGTGTTGTTGTCAATGAGTCAGACAGGGTTAATTTCATTAAGGCACGCAATCATACGAATCACGTTATAGAGCAAGCAAGGCGTGACTATTATTTCAACCCGGCCAGTGCACTGCTAGGAGGATCGTCCCAAGAAAAATACCCCAAGCACTTTGACCCTACTTTGCTTGCTGGTGATTTCGGGAGATTCTGTATACAAAAGATGGATGTCATTCGCTCAAAGCTGGATAGAATTGACTCCTCATTGAATCACCCTCACCATTCGATCGGAAGTAGCATTCAAGAGTATTCGTTTGCTGGCACACCCTTCAATAACTTCCAGCCAATATCGTCTGAATGCCCCAAACAAGAACTGCGACAATGACCCCATACCTACCAAGATTCTTAAAGACTGCATTAACGAACTCCTACCGACCATTTCCAACATGGTTAATCTTTCGTTCAGTAGTGGTCACTTTCCGGACCTTTCGAAAGAGGGTTTAGTGAGACCAACATGGATCTGATAAAGAAAAATAACCTGCCCGTCAGCAATCTTGCTTTCCTTGCAAAAATCACTGAAAAGGCAGCTGCACCACAAATCTCCGATCACGTGTCGTCCAATCAGATGTTTCCGGAATTTCAATCAGCCTACCGAAAGAATCACAGTACGGAAACTGCCTTACTGCGCATGCGCAACGTCATACTCGTCAACATCGTCAACATGAACAAACAACAAGTCACATTACTAGTGTTCTTAGATTTAAGCGCTGCTTTCGACACAGTAGACCATGACATATTACTGTGGCGCCTGGAATACAAATTTGGAATTAAAGATCAAGCAGTAACGTGGTTCAAATCCCATCTGTCGAATAGACCCCAGCTATTGTAATCGGCAGTGCAAAGTCGGGACAGTTTTGATTTGAAATTTGGTGTGCTACAGGGCTCCTGTCTCGGCCTAATGCTGTTCTCCCTCTACACGAGTGAGCTATTTGATGTGATTAGCCAGCACCTGCCAACAGCGCACAGTTATGCCGATGATACTGGTATCTATCTGGCTTTCAATCCAAATGATGATTCCAATCAAGACGCCGCCATTGCGGCAATGGAAGCGTGCCTCTGTGACATCCGTAACTGGATGATCAATGATAAACTCATGATCAATGATTCCAAGACAGAGTTTATGCTCATTGGGACGAAAGCGCAGCTACAGAAAACTAAACGCGCTACTCTAACTATTGGCGAATCCATCATCTCTCCCAGCACGGAACACCTTAGAAACTTAGGGGCCTGGTTTGACTGCCATTTCAACCTGAACTTCAACATAACCAAAACGCGTAGGAGTGTTTTTTTTCATATTCACAACATTATAGACGCGTCAGAAAAGATCCAAGTATAGAATCTGCCGATGAATTAATCCACGCTTTCATCACAAGCAGATTGGACTATTGTAATTCACTTTTATACGGACTACCCTACTGCGCTCTCAGTAAACTGCAGCGTGTTCAAAACGCAGCTGCAAGAGTCCTATATTTAGCACCACGGTATTGCTATATCACACCTATATTATACAAATTACACTGGCTACCTGTAACGTTTAGAATAGATTATAATATTATTATAATCACTCACAAAGCAATCCATGGTACAGCTCCTAATTATTTATCATCTCTCGTAAATTTTAAACCTAATTCTTCCTACAGCCTCAGATCAAATAACAAATATCTGCTTTCAAATCCAGATTTCAGGACTCTCCCTACTCTTGGCGATCGAGCCTTTGTGGCCGCCGCACCAAAACTGTGGAATAATCTTCCGTTAGATCTTAGATGCCTTCCGATTTTAGAGTTTTTAAACGTAATTTGAAGACTCATCTTTTTAAAAAAGCTTTTTCTGATATAGTATTGTAATTTATAGACTAGATAATTATATATTTAATTTTGACTATATAGTGTTATATATTGTTCTTTTATTGTAAGGCGCATTTGAAAACTACATAGTTGAATTTGCGCGGTATAAATCAATTTTATTACTATTATTTTATTAATGTTGTTGTCTGATTTACTACAAACGGTTTGTAGTAAAGTCAGTCGCAGAGGAACTTGTCAGGCAATTCTATTCGGAAGTCAAGGGATCGAATCCATTATTACGATAAAAAAGACAACAACATTGAAAACAAGCAAATGCCGGAACGTTGCGTGACGACCATCGCGGAATTGTGGCCCATGATCTGTTTTGTTCTAATTGTATTGCGGAGACAGTTTTTTGCGAAGTAAACATTAAAATGTGGTTTTATATTGTGGAGCTCAGCGAGTCTTCAGTGTCCCCAGGAGTTAGCGTCGGTAGTAGCCAAAACGCGGGGCCAGGGCCGGGACCGGGGTCGGGGTCGGGGTCGGGGTCGGGGTCGGGGCCGGGGTCGGGGTCGGGGTCGGGGCCGGGGTCAGGGTGTCTTTTTTTTCCAATTTTTTTTTTGCTTCAATTTTTGTCCTTATTCTCCTGTAATGTTATATTTGAATGTTCGCCGGCATCTTTCCTTCATTTATAGTGGAAATTAGTCAAAAAATATGGAACATACAGAAGCTACGAAAGGGACATCTTTAATTGCTTTTCGAATTAAGAGAATTTCAGACTGAAATTGGAGTTTTTGTGGGGAATATACGCTAACTCCCAGAGACACTGAAGACTCGCTGAGCTCCACATTTTAAAACCACATATTAATGTTTACTTCTTAAAAACCTTCTCCGCAATACAATTAAAACGAAACAGACCATAGCGTGACTGCGTGACGATCATCCCTTTTTTTTTCCTCAAGAAGTAAACATTTGAGTGTGGAGCTCAGCGAGTCTCCCCGCATCAGTGTTTCTGGCAGTTGGCGTATATTTCATAAACTCCAATTTCAGCATTTTTGGAAATTATCTTAATTTCGAAAAACAAACTCCGATTTTCGGAAAGACTAAGTCACATGCTCGCAAAAACCAACTTCGATTTTAAAACACAAAAAAACAAAGTCCGATTTCGAGGAAAAAACACTGAGTTATGTCCCTTGAGATTTTTTTATAGATTCCGTAAGTTCCTTAATGTTTTTAACAAATTTCCACCATAAATGAAGGACAGATGCCGGTCATTCGAAAACAACAGTACAGGAGAATAACGACAAAAATTGAAACAAGAAAAAAATTGGGAAAGAAAAGGCACCCCTACCCTGACCCCGACCCCGACCTCGGCCCCAGCCCCGGCCCGGCGTTTTGGCTACTACCCAAAAACAGCCTGAAAATTTGAGCTTAACAGTAATGGATTTTTTTTTTTCAAGCTTTATTTTCGCTACTATCCCAGTGGTGTTCATTGCACTTGAAAGTAATGGTTTTCGTGCAGTTCAAATACACTCGCAGTACTTTAATATTTGTATTCGTATTTATATATTTCCACGGCGCCTTCAATTTTACTAGTAGATGAAACGACACCATACCCTTACTAAGCACTCACATTTTGACTGGCGAGAGTGCAAATGCATAACCCACCGAGGAAACAAAATTGATGTTTCTGCATAGGCAGCCCAAGCTCGCGTCACCACAGGCAGCCGTTGAGAATTTAACGCGTTATAAGACTTTGTATGGGAAATAAAATACCGTCGATTATGAAGCCTAAAAAACTCTCAATTTAACGTTCCTTCAATAAAATGAATGAAAATGACTCACGTCTGGTGTATTCATGTGCCTTTTGGAGCTGATTTTACCGTTTCGGGAATTCCGTGTTTTCACTGTTCTAAGACGAAGTCAAGGCTGCACACAGAGATTTCGACCGTAGTCAGCTCAGAGGCGGTTGCGCTTGGAAAATCCATCACGGGGCGTGACCATTCACATGATCACCGGCTGCTATTTTCATCAGCTATCGTGGAATCGGAAGCAGAATATGCTCATTTCCAGCCAAGTGCGTGGGGATTTTTGACGACGAAACATTCACCGACGTTCGCAAATGATGGGGCTTTAGCTTTGCGTAAACAAATCGCGGCTGGGATGGATTTTCCAGGCGCAAACCGCCTCTGAGGTGACTACGGTCAAAATCTTAGTGTGCAGCCTTGACTTCGTCTTAGAACAGTGAAAACACGGAATTCCCGAAACCGTAAAATAAGCTCCAAAAGGCACAAGAATACACCAGACGTGAGTCATTTTCATTCATTTTATTGAATGAACGTTAAATTGAGCGTTTTTTAGGCTTCATAATCGACGGTATTTTATTTCCCATACAAAGTCTTATAACGCGTTTAAATTCTCAACGGCTGCCTGTAGTGACGCGAGCTTGGGCTGCCTATGGTTTCTGTGGAATATTTTAAAAGGGCTTCGTCCCTTTCAGAAGAAGTTGACGCATTGACGCTCCCAGGGGAGATCTACACAGCGCTGATTGGTACATAAGTAACCCGCACGTGATTTCCAGATGACAGTTTCTTACTGAAAGGGAAAGGAATGTGCGGCTATTAAAAACAAGAAAGTTTTTACGGGCGCTCACTCTTTTAATAACATGGGTGTCAAATTACTCCTTATTTTTGGCGCGATATTTCGGCGTTAATTGATGATTTCACATGTTAAATTACAATGCTGCCATGGCAACTTTTCCTACAGTGGCAAAATGGCGTCTTATGAACGTAATTTGTCACCCATGATATTTAATAGCTAATCAAATGGTCTACTCGTGAAATTAGGTAATAATTTCACGCGCGTTTTGTCCAAAATCAAATAATTTCGCGAACCTTTATATTCTCTAATTTCACTTGTCACCATTTGATTATCGATACAAATTAAATAAAATTGCAGGACGCAAAAATTAAGCACGTTTAGGGAACATTTGTATTCTAACGAAAAAACGACAGCGACATTTATCTCTAGCCAAATAGGCGACAGGTGGGCTGGAAAATGAGCGACAAAGCGACATCAGAAGCCCCCTTTGAAGGCCTCATTGGAGACTTGAGCGGTCTTTACACAACACTTCAAGAAAAAGAAACTCAAAAGCTTTGGAAAATTAGCTTTCCACCTCGATGGAAGCGGCATTGTACTGGTCAACCATCCCCAACATTGTCTTCAACGCCGTATTGTGTTTCACTGCCTTAACGTTGAATGGTGCCACAATCTACGCCTTGAGAAAAACTCCGTCTGTTCCAAAGCCCTTGAAAGCATTGCTACTGAGTTTGGCCTTTTCTGATCTTGGTGTCGGCATACTGGGTCATCCACTGTTCATCATACGTCTCGCCCTAGAGTCACGGTTGCAAGCAGATCTCCGCAAAAGCTTTCCAACTTTTTACATGGTTTATAAATTTGTGACCAGACAATTCGCTTATGCTTCGTTCTTCGGTGTTCTTTCTCTAAGCTTGGACAGATTCTTGGCGATCCATCTACACCTCAGGTACCAGGAACTTGTGACTTACCAACGAGTCGTAACAGCTGTGATCTCGGTTTATGTCTTAAGCGGACTTATCCTGTTAATTTGCCAGCAAATCCCGAACGATATCGCATATGTGTTGCTTGCCATCATCGTAGTATCGTGTTTCGTTGTCTCGGGAGTTCTAAACTCCATGATATACGCCACCGTGCGACGCCACGCTCATCAAATCCATTCCCTTCAAGTGCAGCCCACAGTACAAGAAAACGCGCCTAATGTGACGACCGCCAGCAGGCTGAGGAAATCTGCCTTCATGACAATTCACGTCTACGTCTTGTTTTTGGTATGCTATCTGCCCTGTCTTTGTGCTGAGTGGTTTATCAGCTTACATTCTGATCTCGCTATACTGAAGGCAGTTTATCAATACACTATTACTCTGTTGTTCTTAAATTCATCTCTGAACCCATTAATTTACTGCTGGAAATTGAGAGGTGTTCGACAAACTATAATGAACATGCACGCTGCTAAACGCACTTTCCAGCCAAAACTGAAGCTCTGACTTCTACAGAGCTGTTCAGACAAATACCACCCAATGGATGATGACATAAAGCAAAAAAGGATAAAATCCGACTCGACACCATTGTCAAAGTGACTTATGCTATCAGTATTGTAACAAGTATTTTTAAGGGGTGTAAGCCCTCGAAGAAAACTCTTGTTCGTATCTTTAACAACTGGTAAGAGAGAAATTGATCGTGTCAATAAAAATGGTATTTGTATTAGTAGTGTTAATAGGACTGAGTGGAGTCCAACTCGGTCTGTAATCATACGAGTATAACCGAATTGGACGACACGAAGTCCTTTTACCAATTAATCATAAAAATTACAATTTCGGAGAAAAGAAGAAGAGCCAAGTTATGAAAGAAATGGAAAATTTACAATTAAAGACTGACAAAGGAGGCGTAAATTGTTCAATGCCGCTCTGAAAGAAAGAAAGAAAGAAAGAAAGCTCCAATTTAGGAGTCTGCACACTGTTTCTATGGTTGTGCTTGGTTGATTTAAACTACAATTTTGAATTAATGTGATTGGTTGATTTAAACTACAGCTTTGAATGTGATTGGCTTATGAAACTGTCTGATAACAAACTGTCTGACAACAACTTGGAACGTGAATTAGTGGGAAATAAGAGTTTTTTAAACCAATCACAATCGAGGAAATTACAATTATTATGATTAAACACGAAACACACTTTCATGAAGTACGTACAACATTTCATGACATATAGTTCAAGTCGAGGATTGACATAATAACCCACTGAAATTACAACAATGGAAACTCGTCGTTTTGGGTAAAAACTCTCAAAACGCTGGTACGACTTTAAAAAGTGTTTAGTCATGTTAGAAAAAAAAATCGACAGCCATTTGTCTTAAAATTTAAGGTTTTTTGGTTTTGTTCATGGGATTTATAGTTCACAGAGGAGCACGTGAACGGTTGCAACGTATTGTACTAAATCAAAAATTAAAGTAAGTTACTAAAGAAATAAAAAAAGGCCAGAGGCCCAAATCACAGTAAATAATGGTAATAGGAATGAGTGGAGTCCAACTGGGTCTGTAATCATACTGACGAGTGATTAACAAAATCAGAAAGCCTGGTTGAAACATCACAGTAAATAATGGTAATAGGAATGAGTGGAGTCCAACTGGGTCTGTAATCATACTGACGAGTGATTAACAAAATCAGAGAGCCTGGTTGAAACATGTTGAAACGAAGTTGATTCGATGTTGAATGAGTTTAAAAGCGTTTAAACTTTGCTTCAATAATCATTCAACATTTCTTTTGTTTTCGCGAATGCTGAATGAGTTGAAGCCGTTTGACCCCAGGCTCTTTCAACATTGTTCGGTAAGCGCGTGCGCACTAATCGGCCTCTCGATGACGTATCCATACCCGTATCCATAGTAACAACCGCGGCTGCAGCTTGGCACTAAATGCAAGGCCTTGTTGAATCAAATGTTGATGATGTGTTAAAACCGTTCGCCCACTCCAGCGGTCAACATCGTTCAACAAAATCAAACAGATGTTGAAGTCGTTGGCTCGAGCCTTAGGAGATGACAACGGCATCGGCAACGAAAACGTCTCTCCAAAATACAACGTAGCATTATTGCAAGTATTTCGCGATTTAATGTTCCGTCTTGTTAACAACCACACCGTTCGTACAAATTTTATTTCTGAAATGTTAACACACACTTTCCATGCCGAGCGACTTGGAGAAATCGCGAAATTATTACAAATATGGCGGAAAATAATAGTTTTTGAAGACGTTTTCGTAGCTCTCGTCGTCGTCGTTCTTGCGTAAGGTCCCTTTTGTCCCTCGTACTGCACAAGCAACGCTGACACAGTGGAAGCCCTTCTTACAAGACAGGGTTGCAATTCCGGCTTAAAGAAAAAGAGTCTATTGCAAGAGTAACGGTGACACAATGGAAGCCCTTCTTATATGTATCGCTGTGATAAAAACACAAGTAAAGAGGGGTTGAATTTGTCATTCCGGCTTAAGTAAAAGAGTCTATCACTGCAGTGGTTAAAATGTTTATTTTTAAAAATATATATCCATCTGCCTTTAACGTTTCTTTCAACGTACATTGAAAGTTTCACTCTTTTAAAATATAGGGAAACATGTTCGTACGTGTCTGGAAAATTGCTGTAAATAACTTTTTAAAGGCCAAAACACCTTTAATGCTGGATCAACGAAGTCGGTGTTTCGAAAAAGCCCGAATATGACACTAATGGAAATTGGAAAAAAAACCGAACCTAAAGGTTACTTTCGGCAAAAAACACCTTAATTAAATTTGTGTCTTGAATCATAGAATCATATCCACCCATTTTACAATCCCGAAGAAGAAGGAAGAAACTTCTCAATTAACAGAGATCGATTTTCAAAGGAGTTTCATGATAACTCAATAAACTTGATTTGACTCGACTAATGAAAGCCTCCAGTGGCCGGGAAGTCCCAAACATGTTCACTGTCGTCTTCACGTAAGCGTCACAATTTGAACACGGTTTCCTGTACCACCAATGACCAACCTCCGTCCATCTTGTGACACATCTAAAGCTTGGACGGGTTTGCTTTCATTCTCAACACTGGAAACTACCTGTTAATGAATATAAAATAGCGAATAATTAAATCGCTTGTTATTGGCCTAAAGGCCTGGGCAAACAGTTTCAACATTTGCTTCAACATCCGTTCCATTTTGTTGTAGTAGTTGTATAAAGTAAAAAAAACAAAAACAGCAGTAGACTAGCAACCTTTGTGGCATGATTATGGTGCTGAAGCAAGAATCCCCTTACAAGAAGGGGTTCCTCTCCACTAACTGAGATAATAATCTCTAGTAAAGTGGGTAAGTGTGGGGAAAATACTGTGTGTGTGGATGGTGAGTTGAGGGAAAATCATAACCAAAAATTAGTCTGTAAAATGAGGAAGAGAAATTCACAAACCAAACTCTCAACCTCACGGTGGAGTTAGCAAAACAAAACAAACTCTGTGTGAAAATAAAACCTTTAATTTCAGAAACAGCCAGATAGTACATGTATAAGAAACTAAATAAAGTAAGGGGGATAAACAAATATTTGAACATGAAAATTATTCGTTCTTAAAAAATAAGAATAATAAATAAGAAACAATCCCTACACAAACCCTTCGTTCTTAAAAACAGGAAAGGGCAGTTCCAAAATCCAAAGAAATCCCATGCAAAATGAAACACAGGCGTATTAAATGAGGCAAACAACTCAAAGGGAAAGAAAAGCTGACTGTGACACCATTAGGCTCGTAAATGGCTGCGAATCTTCAGGGGTAGAGCGCAACCGAGCAAGGGGGTTTCTAGTCCAGCGCTGGACCTCTACCCGACCCCCTTGTGCCGAGTCAAGAAAGGAAAAAGAAAGGAACAAACGGAAAACCAGGAGAAAACAACACCAAAACCATGGACAGACTAACACGACCAAAACTGCAAAACCAATCAAGCAAAACTGGGACTGATAACATGAACCAAGGACATACTTACCAGATGTATAACATGATTACTGAAGCAAAATTATAGTTCAAAATAAAGAAAAATGGATACCTGGTTACTTACATGGAAGAAAAAGCTGGCACAAATGTCCCTACTCACCAAACATTTGCAAAGTCTCCAGCAAACGTCAGCTGTGCTTACGACAAAAGAATTCAAATGTGACCCAAACTGCACACATGGCCTGGGCACGAGATATGAGAAGGAGTCGATCTGGGAACCAGCATGACAGGGAAAATGCCCAATGCAGTAAAGTACTACTACGAAATGGGGATTAGGAAGCTAAAAAAGGGGCAGATTGACCCAGAAAAACATGGAGGCGCAAAGAAAAAGAGTCTATTGCAAGAGTAACGCTGACACAATGGAAGCCCTTCTTATGTATCGCTGTGATAAAAACACAAGTAAAGACAGGGGTTGAAATTTGTCATTCCGGCTTAAGTAAAAGAGTCTCTATCACTGGAGGTGATAAAATGTTTATTTTTAAAAATATATATCCATCTTTATAGGGAAACATGTACGTGTCTGGAAAATTGCTGTAAATAACTTTTTAAAGGCCAAAACACCTTTAATGCTGGATCAACGAAGTCGGTGTTTCGAAAAAGCCCGAATTTGACACTAATGGAAATTGGAAAAAAAACCAAACCTAAAGGTTACTTTCGGCAAAAAAAACACCTTAATTAAATTTGTGTCTTGAATCATAGAACCATATCCACCCATTTTACAATCCCGAAAAAGAAGGAAGAAACTTCTCAATTAACAGAGATCGATTTTCAAAGGAGTTTCATGATAAATCAATAAACTTGATTTGACTTGACTAATGAAAGCCTCCAATGGCCGGGAAGTCCCAAACATGTTCACCGTCATCTTCACGTAAGCGTCACAATTTGAACACGGTTTCCTGTGCCACCAATGACCAACCGCTGTCCATCTTGTGACACATCTAAAGCTTGGACGGGTTTGCTTTCATTCTCAACACTGGAAACTAATGAATATAAAATAGCAAATAATTAAATCGCTTGTTATTGTCCTAAAGGCCAGGGCAAACAGTTTCAACATTTGCTTTAACATCCGTTTGATTTTGTTGAACGATGTTGACTGTTGGAGACTGGGGTGGACAAACAGTTTCAACACGTCAACATTTGCTTCAACAAAGCCTTGCATTCGGTCCCAGGTTACAGTCGCGGTTGTTACTATGGATACGGATATGGATATGTCATTGAGAGACCGATTAGTGCGCACGCGCATACCCAACAATGTTGAAACATGGGGGAAACGGCTTCAACTTCATTAAACATTCGCGACAACAAAATAAATGTTGCAAACTTTTAAAGACCCCGGAAAACAGCTTCAACATTTGTTTCAACATTCGTTCGATTTTGATGAACCGTTTGCCCAGCCCTTTCCGTGTTAAAACATGTTGAATCGATGTTGAATCAGTTTAAAAGCGTTTACACTTTCCTTCAACAAATCATTTCTTTTGTTATCGCGAATGACATCGCGAATGTTGAATGAAATTGAAGCCGCTGACAAAATGGACCGGCCTGCAGATTACTGGTCTGGAAGGGCCAGTCTGCACTTTCGACTTGCCGGTCGAGCAATTAGAAAAACTTTACAAAATGAACTTCTCTTAAGTGACAGAACCCCTTTAAACATTTGTTTTGTTTGTACCTACAGTCCATTGTTTTTTTGTCTTTATTTTTTGTTCTTATTGACATATGAATCCTTTACACAATCGAGTGTACATTTGACCTGACGGTGACAGCACTCGCTTCCCACCGATGTGGCTTGGGCTCGATCCCCAGACTTGACGTCATATATGACTTGAGTTTGTTGATTCGCTACTTTGCTCCGAGAGCTTTTTTTCTCTGGGTTCTCCGGTTTTTCCCATCTCCTAAAAAAAACAACCTAAAATTTGATTTGACTTGATTTGATTTCTTTACAGTGTCATCAATTAGTGTTCCAACGCTAAATACAGTTGACACTTACATAAAGTCCATTATCATTAATTAATAATTACTCCAGCTTACCCCTCTCCTCAAAAGCAAACCCCTGACTTGATTACAGTTGATTAAAATTTGTGGAGGGCGATAAGTTAGAAAATAGACATCATTTCGTTAGGCTACCCTCCTTAAACAAAGCTCGTTTATCTTATTCCTGACTTGCTGGAGCGGAAATAAAAATTGTTTCGAGGGCTTTTACGTCAACTGAAGACGAATCCTCGAATCAACCCACGGCAGTATCAAAGGTAACATTTCTTGGTCGGGTAACAGACGCTCAAACAGATTGTTATAAAAGGTCTAATTATCACCCGTCTGATGAGGAAATGGAGACAATCTTATAGGTTTCACAGAGGTCATAGTTATTACTTAGACAGATAAAATTAAAATTAAAATGTCCTTATTCTTACCTTAAATTCAATAAAATCAACGATTTGGTGTGGGAGAGGCGTATTAGAAATTCTAGAAAATTATGGAAACATATGATCATAATGATCTTGATTTTCTCATGTTTTAATGCTGCAGTAGTGCTACTGATATCAGCCACACCGGAAATAATTTCATTTGAAATGGACATTATTCTCCTAAAACTGAATAACAGTCGGCAATGTGAAAGAGCATTCATATTCGGGAATGCAGCTGTCTTTTATAACACAATAAAAAAAGAAACTTACAAGCTTTGGAAATCAATCTCATGGAAATAAGTTCTCTACCACGATGGTAGGGGCCTTGTACTCGTCAAACATCGCCAACATTGTCTTCAACGCCGTATTGTGCTTCTTTGCCATAACGTTGAATGGTGCCACAATCTACGCCTTGAGAAAAACTCCCTCTGTACCAAAGCCTTTGAAAGCATTGCTACTGAGTTTGGCCGTTTCTGATCTTGGTGTCGGCATACTGGGCCATCCATTGTACATCACACGTCTCGCCCTAGAGTCGCAAGCAGATCTCACAAGCTTTCCAACTTTTTACACAGTTTATATAACTGTGAGCAGTCAGTTCGCTTATGCTTCGTTCTTCGGTGTTCTGTCTTTAAGCTTGGACAGATTCTTGGCGATCCATCTACACCTCAGGTACCAGGAACTTGTGACTTACCAACGAGTCGTAACAGCTGTGATCTCGGTTTGGGTCTTGAGCGGACTTATCCCCTTAATTTGGCCGCAGATCCCGATCCATATCGCATATGTGTTGTTTGCCATCGTCGTAGTATCGTGTTTCGTTGTCTGCGGAGTTCTAAACTCCAAGATATACGCAACCGTACGACGCCACGCTCATCAAATCCATTCCCTTCAAGTGCAGCCCACAATACAAGAAAACGCGCCTAATGTGACGAACGCCAGAAGGCTGAGGACATCTGCCTTCATGACAATTCACGTCTTCGTCTTGTTTTTGGTGTGCTATCTGCCAAACATTTGTGTTCTGGGGTTTATCAGCGTTTATCCTAGTCTCGCTGCGCTGAAGGCAGTTCACCAATACACTTGAACTGTGTTGTTGTTAAATTCATCTCTGAACCCACTAATTTACTGCTGGAAATTGAAAGGTGTTCGACAAACTATAATGAACACGCCGGTAAACGCAATTTCCAGCCAAAACTGAAGCTCTGACATCTACAGAACTATTCAGACTCGGAACGGAACCCATTCGATATTCGAGGATGATGACATCAAGCAAAAAGGGAACGATAAAATCCGACACGACACCATTGTCAAAGTGACTTATGCTATCAGTATTGTAACAAGTATTTTTAAGGGGTGTAAGCCCTCGAAGAAAGCTCTTGTTCGTATCTTTAACAACTGGTAAGAAAGACAATTATCGTGTAAATAAAAATGGTATTTGTATTAGTAGTGGTAAATTATAGGACTGAGTGGATTCCAATTCGGTCTGTAATCGTACGAGTGAAAACAAAATCGGACGACCGCGCAGCGGGAATCCGATTTGTTTATCACGAATATGATTACAGACCGAATTGGACGACACGAAGTCCTTTTACCAATTAATCATAAAAATTACAATTTCGGAGAAAAGAAGAAGAGCCAAGTTATAAAAGAAATGGAAAATTTGCATTAAAAGACTGACAAAGGAGCCGTAAGTTGTTTAATATCGATCTGAAAGAAAGAACAAAAAAGAAAGAAATAGAGCCCCAATTTAGGGGTCTGTACACTGTTTCTATGGTGATTGAAACCAAGGACCAAGGTTGTGTTTGGTTGATTTAAACTACAATTTTGAATGTGATTGGTTGATTTAAACTACAACTTTGAATGTGATTGGCTTATTAAACTGTCCGATAACAAACTGTCTGACAACAACTTGGAAAGTGAATTAGTGGGAAATAGGAGTTTTTTAATCCAATCACAGTCGAGGAAATTACAATTATTATGATTAAACACGAAACACACTTTCATGAAGTACGTACAACGTTTCATGACATATAGTTCAAGTCGAGGATTGACATAATAACCCACTGAAATTACAACAATGGAAACTCGCCGTTTTGGGTAAAAACGTTAGAAAGAAAAATCGACAGCCATCTGTCTTAAAATTTAAGGTTTTTTGGTTTTGTTCATGGGATTTATAGTTCACAGAGGAGCACGTGAACGGTTGCAACGTATTGTACTGCATCAAAAATTAAAGTAAGTTACTAAAGAAATAAAAAAAGGCCAGAGGCCAAACTCACAGTAAATAATGATAATAGGACTGAGTGGAGTCCAACTGGGTCTGTAATCATACTGACGAGTGATTAACAAAATCAGAGAGCCTGGTTGAAACATGTTGAAACGAAGTTGATTCGATGCTGAATGAGTTTAAAAGCGTTTAAACTTTGCTTCAACAACCATTGAACACTTCCTTCTGCTCTTCTTTTGAGTCCTGCAATTTTGTTTAATTTGTATCGATAATCAAATGGTGACAAGTAAAATTAGGGAATATAAAGGTTCGGGAAATTATTTGATTTTGGACAAAACGCGCGTGAAATTATTAACTAATTTCACGAGTAGACCATTTGATTAGCTATTAAATATCATGGGTGACAAATTACGTTCGGCATAAGACGCCATTCTGCCACTGTAGGAAAAGTTGCCATGGCAGCATTGTAATTTCACATGTGAAATCATTAATAAACGCTGAAACTTCGCGCCAAAAATAAGGAGTAATTTGACACCCATGTTATTAAAAGAGTAAGCGCCCGTAAAAACTTCCTTGTTTTTAATAGAAGATCATCCATTTTTGTTTCTAATAACTCTAATGGCTAGATAGCCTCCCACGCGTTCCTCCCCCACAACCATCTGCTGAAACGAGCCGCACATTCCTTTCCGTTTCAGTAAGAACCTGTGATCTTGAAATCACGTGCGGGTTACTTATGAGCCAATCAGCGCTGTGTAGATCTCCCCTGGGAGCGTCAATGCGTCAACTTCTTCTGAAAGGGACGAAGCCTTTTTAAAATATTCCACAGAAACATTAATTTTGTTTCCTCGGTGGGTTATGCATTTGCACTCTCGCGAGTCAAAATGTGAGTGCTTAGTAAGGGTATGGTGTCGTTTGATCGACTAGTAAAATTGAAGGCGCCGTGGAAGTATATAAATACGAATACAAATATTAAATATGGAAAGAACTCAAGTGAGGCCATCGCTACTGTGTGCATGTGATAAATGAAGAACCTTCGCTGACCCACAGAATCAGGAACTTCTTATGGAACACCCAAGGACGGAGAAAAATCTCTGACCCGGGTGGGAATCGAACCCACGACTTCCGCATCAGATCACCGTTGCTCTACCGACTGAGCTACAAGGCCAGACGGGAGCAGACTGTGGGAGTTTGAGGACAAATCGGCTCGGCCCAAGCCAAGTACTAAGTGCAAGTGCGTGTTGTCCCAAGTAGCGTGTGTATGTACATATGGAAAGAACTCAAGTGAGGCCATCGCTACTGTGTGCATGTGATGGATGAAGATACAAAAATTTGGTTTTATCAACGGAGTTGATAATGTGAATTGGCCACCGTGCAGAGATTCTAAAAGCTGACGTTTCGAGCGTTAGCCCTTCGTCAGAGCGAATCGAGGAATTATGGGTTACGTGTAGTTTTTATAGTAGAGTGGGAGCTACGTTATTGGTGGGGTAACATGGCAACGTGAAAAATATATTAGTTAAATGAAAAGCGTTCGTTAATACCGTGAGGATTAAGGGTGCCGATTTGAAAGATGAATTTTTGTTCCAGATTCTTGCGGCTTTCCGTCGTACCTAGATGTAGGGAAAGGCCGCAGATAGCCCACAGGCTCCCCAAGCTGAAAATACGTGGTGTATGCGACAGTTTGTGTATATAGAGAATTGTATGGGAAAATCACCGATCTTAAAAAAATTGTGTAAATAACTATTTCATTTGAAATAAAGTTTTCCTACCTCAAATGTGTGATGAACTTGTCTCTTTTGCCGAGTTTAGAGCCATTCTGACGCCGTTTAGTGAAGTTATCCAGAAGGCCGTTACTAGAACGAATAATAGGAAGGCCGACCACTCCATCCATCGCTGGCCAGACCTCACTCCACAAATTGTTTCCTCCTCAACAGGAAAAGTCCCAAATCGCAATAAAAACAACAATTCCATAAAGCCCAATAAATTTCACTCCAAATACGTGTGTTTCGGCTTAAAATTCACCTCTTCGGCATTCCTCAGAGGCGTGTGACCGGGCTGGCGACAACGGAAACTCGCAAGATGGTTTCAGCCTCAACTCTGATTGGTCCATTTGAATTTGATCGCGCGCTGACAACACGACCGTTGTTGACTGCCCGGTCACACGTATTAGGAGTGGAATTTATTGGGCTTTATGGAACTGTTGTTTTTATTGCGATTCGGGACTTTTCCTGTTGAGGAGAAAACGATTTGTGGAGTGAGGTCTGGCCAGCGATGGATGGAGTGGTCGGCCTTCCTATTACTCGTTTTAGTAACGGCCTTCCGGATAACTTCACTAAACGGCGTCAGAATGGCTCTAAACTCTGCTAAAGAGACAAGTTCGTCACACATTTGAGGTAGGAAAACTTTATTTCAAATGAGATAGTTATTTACTGACAATTTTTTTACGATCGGTGATTTTCCCATACAATTCTCTATATACACAAACTGTTCCATACACCACGTATTTTCAGCTTGGGGAGCCTGTGGATAGCCATGTGTTTTTTGGAGTGGTTAGGCAGATTAAAATGGCGAGCGACTGGCTTGGATGCACCCTTGTCATTCTTCTCAACATCGCCAAGGTGTTCGCGGAATCGTTCACCAAGTCGTCTACCTGTCTCACCAATGTATAATTTATTGCATAAAGTACAGGTTATGCAATAAATGACATTTGCGGAGGTACATGTGAAACGATCGGTGATCTTAACAGATCGCTTAGGTCCCGATATCTTGCTAGTGTTAACAATGAAAAGACAAGTTTTGCATCGTGAGCGCGCGCATTTGAAAGTACCGGGTTGCTCGTTAGTTTTGAGCGCGCTTCTACCTAAAAAGTTGCCTACGTTTTTGTCGCGTTTGAATGAAATAAGTGGAGGTTGCGAAAAGATTCTACCAGTCTCGGGATCATTTTGGAGTAACTTAAAATTATTAAGAATGATACTTTTGACTGCGTGATTATGAGGATGGAAAGTGAGGGTGAATGGAATTCTGTCATTCTTATCTTTTTGTGACTTTTGTAGTGATGACTGTCGATCAAATTGTTGGGCGCGATGATGGCCCGCTTTGACCACAGAGACAGGATAGCCACGTTTTTCGAAGAACTGGCACGTCTCCTCTGATCGGAGTCATCACTACATCGAAGTCTAAGAAATTGAGAATAAGGAATGGAGTTCTTGACGTGTGATGGATGTGACGATGAATACAACAAATAACTGTGTGAATCTGTAGGTTTGTAGTGCACACTAGTACATAGCACGTTGCCTCTAATAGAAACTTTGATATCTAGGAAAGCCAATGAAGTTTCCGAAATTTCCCAGGTATATTAAGAGCCGGATGAAAAGAGTTGACGGAAGGTTATAAATTGATCGAGTTCTTATCTGCTGGATGAAATAGCGCCGATGCAGTCGTCGATGTCGCGGCCTTTGAGTTCAGGTTTGGGGCCGTTGTACTGATTAAAAAATTGGTGTTCTACATATCCTACAAAAAGATTGGCATAGCTAGGTCCCATTCTTGTGCCCATCGCTACACCATTAATTTGTTTGTAATAGTTGCCGGTGAATGAAAAACAGTTAAGCGTTAAAACTAGTTCGGCAAGGCGGAGGAGCGTTTCCGAGCTAGGTTCTTTGACAGTGCGTTGATCGAAAAAGTGTTTAAGTGCTTGAAGACCTTCGCTATTTGGAATGACGGTGTATAGAGATAAAACGAGGTATCCGAAAGTTGCCGCAAAGCTTCTTTTTGGTAAAGGTCGGACCGCCAAACAACTACCGAGCCGCCTTTGTCGGCCGATTTGACAACTATGTCGTTGCGTTTACTAAGATTTTTAAGCGCCGCCCACTCTTCCCGAGGAAAGGTTGGAAAATTTAGTGTTACGATTGAATTTAAGTTTGTGAATGTCGTGACGGCATTTTTTGGTGAAAAAATCTAAAGAGGCAAATCGTCCCTTTGGGGGAGTCCCTTTAGAAGTGTTTCAAAAATATCTTTATTAGAAGTATCCGAATCGTCCTCTTTGTCATGAAAAAAGGCTTTTAACTGAACGCGGCGAAGGAATTTTTCAACATCTTGCTTAATAGAAAATTTGTTGGTGCGATTGGTAATAGGGAAACAAATTTAGGCCCTTACTGAGAACAGATCTCTCTGAGTCAGTAAGCGGAAGATTTTCTGCAATTGTAACTACGGTATTATGGCTATGCAATGTAGTGTCGTCGGTAATTTGCGGACCTATTAATTGTAGAAGTTTTAGAGTCTTAGTTTGGTGTAAATGGTCAAACAGTCGAGAATTAAGTTCTCGGATTTTAGCGCGAATCGATTGTAATGAAACTGCTGGACAGATTTTGGAAAGTTTGGAGCGGCAACGAAGAATTTGTTTGTCAAGTGCGATTCGTTTTTGGCACATAGATAGATGAAGAACCTTCGCTGACCCACAGCATCAGGAACTTCTTATGCAACACCCAAGGAGAAAGAAAAATCTCTTACCTGGCTGGGAATCGAACCCACGACATCCGGGTTAGATCTCCGTTGCTCTACCGACTGAGCTACAAGGCCAGACGGGAGTAGGTCGTGGGATATATACATACCATATATACATACACACGCTACTTGGGACAGCGCGCACTTGCACTTAGTACTTGGCTTGGGCCGAGACGATTTGTCCTCAAACTCCCACGGCCTGCTCCCGTCCGTCACTACTTAATTCGCGAGTCACGCTTTAAGAACGAGAAATACTGTTTTGAATAAATTACATACTTCAACTTGAATTTATTAGTTTTTGCGAACAGCGTAGCCAGCTACGCAGAACTTTATTCGAGTGGCAGGGTATTCTGCAGTTAAACCCCATGGTATCCGGCCGGATGTTTCGCCCGAAAGCCTGTTCGCCCGACGGAGATTCGCCCGGAACTACAGATGATTCGCCCGACGATATTTAATTGACTTAAACTATGGGTACATAACAACAATCATAACGTGAAACCAATAAATAAAGGAGAATTTTACAGTGAGGACACTCGAACCATGAACACTTGATATTTTTTTGTACATTTTTTTAGTGACTATAGAATGTGGGCTCGTCCTTTTGACAAGAGTATTTAATGTTTTTACACTTACAAAATGCTAAAATGCTATACTTGTAACACTATACATCATAAGAAGAGCCTTTATTTCTTCGTCGTCGAAAAAAATAATTTACACAAAAATGTCAAGTGTTCACGGTTCAAGTGTCCTTACTGTAAACTACCTACCATAGTTCGAGAAGTACACGCAACTTCGTAACGTTGACCGTCTCAAACTATTCTGTAAAACTCGTAACTATTTCTCCGTCTCGGTGTGATAAGGCCGCCGAATTTAAATGAAGCCTGGCTGCAAGTTAGCATGCGTTTTGTGTCGGAGAGCATTTTGCAAATAAATGGCAAGAAATAAAGCACTTAAAATAGTAGTGTAAAATGGGTTTTACACTACGTCTATACATTGTAGCATGAAAAATGAATGTGAATTGCAGTGGAAAACTTGAAAACGCGACCAAATTTGAATTGCAATGGAAAAAAATTAACAAAAAGAAATGTGATGCATTGTTTGTAGCGCGCTTTGCTTTAAGTATAGGATGTGAAACAGTTTACAGGAAATTATGGATTGGTTGAGTCGACTAAAATAATGTAAACTAACAGAATTTAAAAAAAAACTTGCAACCACGTTAAGGGTTACACTCGCGGCATTTTTTCACTGTGCTTTGAATTATGTAACAATGGAATCAGCATTCATTAAAAGATGTGATCTTTTTTATTGTTTTATGGTTTCAATGATAACAATGGATGGTAAGCAACATTAGCATTCACCAATCAAATGGTTGCAAGTCTGAGAAAAATCTATTGTTTTCGCTCAAAACGTCCGTCAGAGCAATTTGCAGTTAGTTTTTTGCAGACTTATAGTATTTATTCAAAGAAGAAACGAGTGACTTTTGCTCAAGAGCGTGTTTTGTTATCTTTAAACTGAATTTATTACCAAAGCTTAAAAAACTAAAAGACCTCAAAATGGGACAGGACATTACAAAATATGGGGTGTGAACGTGAAGGGCCTCTGCTGGCGCGACGTGTGGGTGACCCTCAAATGGTCTTAGAGATCCCCCACTTGAAAAAAATTAACTGGAAAGCTGCAGTGCCTTCTGTTTTTGTGTAACACGTACCACAGGCAACCCAGTGTACGCTGCTTAATTCCATCGTCAGTCGCAGCTTAATTCCATCGTCAGTTGTGAATGCTGAAAACGTAGATTCAGCGAAATTACCGAAGGACCTCCTCGGAACTAGCTTGGTATTGATAATATATTGATAATGAACCAAGACATCGCATGATGAGTTTGCAAGTTGTATGGAACCCTCGAAAAGCAACCTGTGCCCCTAACGGAAAGTAGGTTGGAGAACTTGTCCCCTCTGTTAGAAAGCGGACACCAGCAAAATTGACTACACAAGGTAGTTAATAAATGGAGATAAATATTGGTAGAAAATACTTTAAGAAACCAACTACTTCTGATTCTAGAGGCTGAAAAAGTGTTGACGGGCCTGCGCGACTCCTGCCGTTTGCAAACGATTCTAAAATCTGTGCCTTCAAAGTTTAGCTCTTCTTCGAGGTCAGAATTCTGTGACACAGTCGGTCTAGCGCTCGACCGAGCGTCAAACTTGTGAGCCAGCGCTTCAAAACTTGATGACAAGGCATCCAGTTTGGCTTCCAAGCTAGAGAAACGCGTCTCTTGATCGGTTGGAGCCGAAGGATCTTCTTCTTCATTCGACATAGCGAACACGTGTACGAATAACCGCGGCCTGGAAAAATGCACGCGAAAAAAAGACACTTGTCACGCTTCACACTGCCCTTTTATAAGGGGGGAAATTTGCATAACAATTGCTTTGAACCGTAATGGCCTGGAAACTAGTGGCGAAAATATGCATAATGAATCCTGCCGTGCGTAGCATTATACGACGGAGAATTAACAAGCGACATTCACGTTCCTTGTCCTAATTTTGTTAGTATCATTCATTGGTATCATTGGGCGAATCATCTTTAGCTTCGGGCGAATCTGCGTCGGGCGAACAGGCTTTCGGGCGACACAACCGTAGTTCAACCCCATTAATAGGAATACTCCTAAAACAGTATACACTATACTTTTTTAGCAGCAAAAGGAAAGCTTGAAAAAAACCATTACGTTTAAGCTTAAAATTTTCAGGCTGTTTTTGAAGTGTTGCGAACCGATCGTTCGTACTCAGTGTTTCTTCGATTTGAAAGATAAAGCAAACCTTAAATCAGTTGAATCGAAGGACTACAAGAAATGGGGTTATTCAAACGAAACAGCGCAGAAAGAAATGTAAATATGATATCAATCCCAAGCGAACGCCACAAATAGGTTTGAATCGCACGGGAGCAAAATGTTTCAACCATACGAATTCTTCCGTACTCATTCTGTGAAGGGCCACAAACATCTAAGTCAAAGCATGAAATTTATACGCTCCAGTTTCCCTTTAATAAGAACCAGTAAGTCAGCCCAATGCACGAAGCCTATCTTCATGCAGTTTTCTCAGGGTACAAAGTGCACTTCCAGAATCTGGAAGTCCGTTGTGATTGGTCTACGTAAATTCCGGCTCGTGGGGGAGCATTTCGTTCCCAGAGCGATCCCAGAGCTGACCATCCAGAGCTTTCGATCCGCGGCGCTGGCCAAAAGGATCGGAGCTCTGGGAACGAAAATGCTCCCCCACGAGCCGGAATTTAGTAGACCAATCACAACGGACTTCCAGATTCTGGGATTCTGGAGTGCACTTTAGACCCTTAGAAAACTGCAAGAAGATAGGCTTCGTGTATTGGGCTGACTTAAATTCTTATCAAAGGGAAACTGGAGCGTATAAATTTCATGCTTTGACTTAGATGTTTGTGGCCCTTCACAGAATGAGTACGGTAGAATTCGTATGGTTGAAACATTTTGCTCCCGTGCGATTCAAACCTATTTGTGGCGTTCGCTCGAGATTGATATCATATTTACATTTCTTTCCGCGCTGTTTCGTTTGAATAACCCCATTTCTTGTAGTCCTTCGATTCAACTGATTTAAGGTTTGCTTTATTTTTCAAATCAAAGAAACATTGTATGCGAACGATCGGTTCGCAACACAAAAACATTAAATCAGTTGTTAGAGACGACCATCAACAAAAGCAGCCTGAAAATTTTAAGCTTAACCTTAATGGATTTTTTTTTCAAGCTTTCTTTTCGCTACTATCCTAGTGACGTTCATTGCGCTTGAAGGTAATGGTTCTCGTGCAGTTCAAATACACTCGCAGTACTTTAATATTTTTATTCGTGTTTATATATTTCCACGGCGTCTTCAATTTTACTAGTCGATGAAACGACACCATACCCTTACTAAGCACTCACATTTTGACTCGCGGGAGTGCAAATGCATAACCCACCGAGGAAACAAAATTAATGTTTCTGTGGAATATTTTAAGAAGGCTTCGCCCTTTCAGAAGAAGTTGACGCATTGACGCTCCCAGGGGAGATCTACAAAGCGCTGAATGGTTCATAAGTAACCCGCACATGATTTCCAGCTGACAGTTTCTTACTGAAAGGGAAAGGTCAGCAGACGCTCGTAGGGGGAGGAACGCGTGGGAGGCTATCTAGCCATTAGAGTTATTAGAAACTACAGTGGTTGATCTTCTATTAAAAACAAGGAAGTTTTTACGGGCACTTACTCTTTTAATAACATGGGTGTCAAATTCTCCTTATTTTTGGCGCGAAATTTCAGCGTTAATTAATGATTTCACATGTGAAACTATTCCTACAGTGGCAAAATGGCGTCTTATGAACGTAATTTGTCACCCATGATATTTAATAGCTAATCAAAAGGTCTACTCGTGAAATAAGGTAATAATTTCACTCGTGTTTTGTCCAAAATCAAATAATTTCCCGAACCTTTATATTCCCTAATTTTACTTGTCGCCATTTGATTATCGATACAAATTAAACAAAATTACAGGACGCAAAAATTAAGAACGTTTAGGGAACATTTGTATTCTAGCGAAGAAACGACAGCGACATTTATCTCTAGCCAAATAGGCGACAGGTGGGCTGGAAAATGAGCGACAAAGCGACATCAGAACCCCCCTTGGAAGACCTCATTGGAGACTTGAGCGGTCTTTACACAACACTTCAAGAAAAAGAAACTCAAAAGCTTTGGAAAATACGCTTTCCACCACGATGGAAGCGGCATTGTACTGGTCAACCATCCCCAACATTGTCTTCAACGCCGTATTGTGTTTCACTGCCTTAACGTTGAATGGTGCCACAATTTACGCCTTGAGAAAAACTCCGTCTGTTCCAAAGCCCTTGAAAGCATTGCTACTGAGTTTGGCCGTTTCTGATCTTGGTGTCGGCATACTGGTTCATCCACTGTTCATCACACGTCTCGCCCTAGAGTCACGGTTGCAAGCAGACCTCAACACAAGCTTTCCAACTTTTTACAGGGTTTATATGTTTGTGACCAGTCAATTCGCTTATGCTTCGTTCTGCGGTGTTCTGTCTTTAAGCTTGGATAGATTCTTGGCGATTCATCTACACCTCAGGTACCAGGAACTTGTGACTTACCAACGAGTCGTAAGAGCTGTGATCTCGGTTTGGGTCTTAAGCGGACTTATCGCGTCAATTTGGCTAATCCAAATCCAAATCTATATCGACTATGTGTTGTTTGCCATCATCGGAGTATCGTGTTTCGTTGTCTCGGGAGTTCTAAACTCCAAGATATACGCAATCGTGCGACGCCACGCTCATCAAATCCATTCCATTCAAGGGCAGCCCACAGTCCAAGAAAATGCACCTTATGTGACGAACGCCAGCACGTTGAGGAAATCTACCTTCATGACAATTTGCATCTACGTCTTGTTTTTGGTATGCTATCTTCCACGTTTTTGTGCTGTGGGGCTTCACAGCTTTTATCCTGATCTCTCTGCACTGAAGGCAGTTAAACAATACACTTCAACTCTGCTGTTGTTAAATTCATCTCTGAACCCACTAATTTACTGCTGGAAATTGAGAGGTGTTCGACAAACTATAATGAACATGTACGCTGCTAAACGCACTTTCTAGCCAAAACTGAGGCTCTGACTGCTACAGAGCTGTTCAGACTTACAAATACCACCCAATGGATGATGACATAAAGCAAAAAAGGAAAGATAAAATCCGACTCGACACCATTGTCAAAGTGACTTATGCTATCAGTATTGTAACAAGTATTTTTAAGGGGTGTAAGCCCTCGAAGAAAGCTCTTATTCGTATCTTTAACAACTGGTAAGAAAGAAAAATATCGTGTCAACAAAAATGGTATTTGTATTAGTAGTGGTAAATTATAGGACTGAGTGGAGTCCATTTCGGTCTGTAATCATACGAGTGAAATCAAAATCGGACGACCGCGCATCGGGAGTCCGATTTGTTTATCACAAGTATGATTCGAAGTCCTTTTACCAAGTAATCATAAAAGTAAAGCCAACTTGTAAAAGAAAGAGAAAATTTGCATCAAAAGACTGACAAAGGAGGCGTAAATATTATAATGTCGCTCTGAAAGAAAGAAAAAAAGAAAGAAAGCCTCAATTTAGGGGTCTGTACACTGTTTCTATGGTGATTGAAACCAAGGACCAAGGTTGTGTTTGGTTGATTTAAACTGCAATTTTGAATGTGATTAAAAAGACAAACGCAACTAGATTCATTTTGACAACGTTTTGACATCGTCCGATGTCATCGTCAGGCAATGAATTTTAATCGGATGAAGCATAACTTATAGTACAAGAACAATAGAACAATAGAAAATATATACAATAGTGCGCTAACAATAAATGTGAAATCTAAGTAAATAGTTTTGCCCTGACAGAGTCTGACTGCACATTAAGTGATGGTTTTAATTCTTTGATATAGAACATCTCATGAATTAAGCAATCAAATTTCGATGCGCATTTCTTTAAGACACTAAAACTCGCCGCTGGGGGTGCTGTTGTTTGGCCATGATCTGCTAGGCGATACCTCCCGATAGCTGAGTATCTATGTTCCTCAATTCGTTGATGCAAGTGACGAGCTGTATAGCCAACATAGCTCGCATCACACGAGCCACATTGAAATTTGTAGACGACTAGTTGTTGGCTGACTAAAGATGGTTTGGGCTCACGGAATTTAAGGACATCCTCGAGCTTGCGGCTGACAAAAACTGGCTGTAGATCTATATCCAGTTTCTTATTTAGCTGAGTAAGTTGGCGCTTCACAATATCGGCTGGTTTTTGGTCAATAAATGGCAAGACGATTCTAATGGTGTTTTTATTATTATTGCTGGTAGATTGTGATTCGACATCTGATGTATTGATAAAGTTACGGATGGTTGCCTCAATCAATTCAGACGGGTATCGTAGCTTGTGAAAAATTGATCTTAATATGTTTTCACATTCTTTTTCAAACAGCTCGGTCGTTGAGGACAGACTGTACGCCCGGTGAAGCATTGTCTTGAGTAGAGATTTCTTGTATTTGTTGTCCACATGACTCTGGTAGTGCAACAAGAGGCCTTTGTTGGTAGTTTTTCTGTATACGCTTGCGGTAATCTTACTTCTTTGTTTCATCAAAAGCATGCCAAGGAAGGGTAGTCTGTTGTTTACCGCTAGCTCCATTGTAAATTGAATAGATGGATGACAGTTATTTAGCGTAATTAGGAACTGTTCTGCTTCAGCTACATCTCTTATGACAACCAAGGTATCGTCTACGTATCGTCTGTAGAATGACGGGAGTTTGTCTTGTTGTTCTAGCATCTCCTCCACATGACACAGGAATACATTAGCTACTAGAGGCCCTAACGGGGAGCCCATAGCAAATCCGTCAGTTTGTAGGTATAGATTGTCATTAAACTGAAATAGCTGGTCTTTGGTGGCGATTTTTAGCAGTTCAAAAAGATCTTGTTTAGAGATGGTCAGATCATATGTCGCACAGAACCAGTTGTCCTTAAAGGCTTTTTCCACAAGCAGGTCTAACGTGTAGTCAAGCGGTACATTCGTGAATAGTGACGTCACAACATACGAAACCAAGATATCGTCCTCATCGAAGGAGAGCTCTTTCAACTGTTCAGCAAACATGAGTGTGTCAGAAATTGTGTAGTTGTTAATGGATAATGTTTTTAGCTTATCATCTAACCACTTCGCTAGAGGGTAGTTGTACGTAGTGGTCGAAGACAAGATGGGACGCACTGAGAGGTTTTTCTTGTGTGTCTTAGGCAACCCATATCGATGGGCAAGACGAGAGCCTTTCAAGCATACAGTGTCAGCAATCTCTTTTGGGAGAATTCTACGAACAATGGCTTCCAGTTCTTTTTCTTTTTGTAGTAGCGGATGGTAGTATTTAGGAGGACGGCCAAGAGTTTTTGGTCTTTCTTTACTAACAGCAGAAAACTTTGTTGTATCAGACACAGAAGCTTCAGACAATAGACGTAAGTACTCGGTTTTATCCATTATCACAACACCAGATCCTTTGTCTGGCTTGGTTATCACAATGTCGTTGTTACGCTTGAGTTGGTTGATAGCTTTATTCAAGGATTTAGGAATTTTATGAGGTTTACACGCACTATAGTTGACAGCAATCGATTGCCGAGTACTTACGTCTATTGTTTGAAGCTTCTGTGTCTGATACAACAAAGTTTTCTGCTGTTGGTAAAGAAAGACCAAAAGCTCGTGGCCGTCCTCCTAAATAACATCCGCTACTATAAAAAGAAAAAGAACTGGAAGCCATTGTTCGTAGAATTCTCCCAAAAGAGATTGCTGACACTGTATGCTTGAAAGGCTCTCGTCTTGCTCATCTATACGGGTTGCCTAAGACACACAAGAAAAACCTCTCAGTCACGCGGCGTCTCATCTTGTCTTCGACCGCTACGTACAACTACCCTCTAGCGAAGTGGTTAGATGATAAGCTAAAAACACTATCCATTAACAACTACACAATTTCTGACACACTCATGTTTGCTGAACATGAGGATGACATCTTGGTTTCGTATGATGTGACGTCACTATTCACGAATGTACCGCTTGACTACACGTTAGACCTGCTTGTGGAAAAAGCCTTTAAGGACAACTGGTTCTGTGCGACATATGATCTGACCATCTCTAAACAAGATCTTTTTGAACTGCTAAAAATCGCCACCAAAGACCAGCTATTTCAGTTTAATGACAATCTATACCTACAAACTGACGGAGTTGCTATGGGCTCCCCGTTAGGGCCTCTAGTAGCTAATGTATTCCTGTGTCATGTGGAGGAGATGCTAGAACAACAAGACAAACTCCCGTCATTCTACAGACGATACGCAGACGATACCTTGGTTGTCATAAGAGATGTAGCTGAAGCAGAACAGTTCCTAATTACGCTAAATAACTGTCATCCATCTATTCAATTTACAATGGAGCTAGCGGTAAACAACAGACTACCCTTCCTTGGCATGCTTTTGATGAAACAAAGAAGTAAGATTACCACAAGCGTATACAGAAAAACTACCAACAAAGGCCTCTTGTTGCACTACCAGAGTCATGTGGACAACAAATACAAGAAATCTCTACTCAAGACAATGCTTCACCGGGCGTACAGTCTGTCCTCAACGACCGAGCTGTTTGAAAAAGAATGTGAAAACATATTAAGATCAATTTTTCACAAGCTACGATACCCGTCTGAATTGATTGAGGCAACCATCCGTAACTTTATCAATACATCAGATGTCGAATCACAATCTACCAGCAATAATAATAAAAACACCATTAGAATCGTCTTGCCATTTATTGACCAAAAACCAGCCGATATTGTGAAGCGCCAACTTACTCAGCTAAATAAGAAACTGGATATAGATCTACAGCCAGTTTTTGTCAGCCGCAAGCTCGAGGATGTCCTTAAATTCCGTGAGCCCAAACCATCTTTAGTCAGCCAACAACTAGTCGTCTACAAATTTCAATGTGGCTCGTGTGATGCGAGCTATGTTGGCTATACAGCTCGTCACTTGCATCAACGAATTGAGGAACATAGATACTCAGCTATCGGGAGGTATCGCCTAGCAGATCATGGCCAAACAACAGCACCCCCAGCGGCGAGTTTTAGTGTCTTAAAGAAATGCGCATCGAAATTTGATTGCTTAATTCATGAGATGTTCTACATCAAAGAATTAAAACCATCACTTAATGTGCAGTCAGACTCTGTCAGGGCAAAACTATTTACTTAGATTTCACATTTATTGTTAGCGCACTATTGTATATATTTTCTATTGTTCTATTGTTCTTGTACTATAAGTTATGCTTCATCCGATTAAAATTCATTGCCTGACGATGACATCGGACGATGTCGAAACGTTGTCAAAATGAATCTAGTTGCGTTTGTCTTTTTAATCAACTTTATCACAAGATCTAGACTTATTAATTTTGAATGTGATTTTCTTATTAAACAGTCCGATAACAAACTGTCTGACAACAATTTGGAAAGTGAATTAGTGGGAAATAGGAGTTTTTTAAACCAATCACAATCGAGGAAATTACAATTATTATGAAGTACATACAACGTTTCATGACATATGGTTCAAGTCGAAGATTGACATCATTCATTCATTCATTCATTCATTCATTTATTCATTCATTCATTCATTCAAAAACACAATACACTAGAAATTAATAATAACTTAAAGACGATAGACTACTAATGTTTAAGGTGGTAATGACAAGGAAGCCTATATAGAAGCCGGGGACTTATGAGCTATAGGCTTCCTGACAACATAGGGTACATCATACAAATTATGGGGACAGCATATATTATAAAATGTATTTTTTTAAAAACAAAAGAAAAGAAGAGGGAAGAAGAAGTATGTAGCTCAACAAAGAGTATATTTGACTAAGAAAGAAGGAATTTTTTAAGTCTTTTGCCAAACAAAAGGATGCTTTCACTGTTTTGAATTTCACGACTTATGTCCAAAAACACATGTCCTTGAAACCGAATTGAGAAGTTTCGGATATTAATTCGACAAGGAGGTACGTAAAAAAGGTTGCAATTTCTAGTATAATGCGAATGTAACTGGCTTGCAAGAGTAAACATATCACGAAAATAATTAGGGAGTAAACATCTTTTAAATAGATACATAAATTTACCTGTCTGGTATAAATAAATGTCAGAGAATTTCAAAATCTCCTGTTCATTAAAACAGGAATTTTGCCAGCTAAATTAGGGCCAATGTTGGTAAAATATTTACAAAAAAGATTAGCTATTTCCTTTGGATCGGAAATGTCATGAGAATCTGCCCTAAACTTTGAATACGGATGGTAAACCACGCTTTCTATAAAGCAGGTTAACAAAATCTGTACCTTGCTCCAAAATATAACGTAGCATTATCGCAAGTATTTCGCGATTATTCCGTCTTGTTCACCTTGTACAATACGGGCTAACTATCCCGCAACTGGATGGGTATGAAGGGTTTAAAAAAAAAAATTATGGCTCATTGTTACATGCTCAAGGTGTCGTAGAAACCTAAAATTAAATGTGGTGATTTCACGTTAATTGCAAAAAATACACGGAAATTCTTCTAGAGCACATGCGATTATTTTTCCTTTTTTAACCAAGGCTATTTTTTTTTTAATTATTTATTGATAGTCGTATAAACATAACATATTTCTTTCATTTCCCAGACATGTTTCGACGGTACATCCGTCATCTTCAGTGTTACATATTTTGAAATCGCCGTTGAATTTAAAGCGCGCGTAATCTTGCAAACTTCGTTACATTGCGTTGTCAATATTGCGTACTAAAACAAAGCAAAACAAAACAAAAATTTTTAAATGAGTGACGCCCAGTTCTTTACAGGGAGAGAGTCAGGTTAATGTGTTTCACCTGCTGGTTGAGATCGGGCTTCTCCCATTTTATAAACACGGATTCCTTAAGCTTCACTTGGTATTAGTGGCTGCAGAGTCCAGGATCTCGAAGCAATCCGGTGTGCAGGATGCCCTACAAAACTCTGATTATAGACCACACGCGTGCGAAGCCCTACAGGGACAGCATCTTTCACATTAAAAAGATTCCTGACTTTGAAAGTAGTGAAGACAAACCTTATATCAATAGGTTTACATAACCGGTTAGCATGTTTGCGT
>NC_090874.1:8875125-8890125 GCF_036669935.1 Montipora foliosa | reverse complement strand
AATCAATAAACTTGATTTGACTTGACTAATGAAAGCCTCCAATGGCCGGGAAGTCCCAAACATGTTCACCGTCATCTTCACGTAAGCGTCACAATTTGAACACGGTTTCCTGTGCCACCAATGACCAACCGCTGTCCATCTTGTGACACATCTAAAGCTTGGACGGGTTTGCTTTCATTCTCAACACTGGAAACTACCTGCTAATGAATAAAAAATAGCATACAATTAAATCGCTTGTTATTGGCCTAAAGGCCAGAGCAAACGGCTTCAAAATTTGCTTCAACATCAGTTCAAATTTGTTGAACGATGTTGAGTGCTGCGGTGGACAAACAGTTTCAACACGTCAACATTTGCTTCAACAAAGCCTTGCATTCAGTTCCAGGTTGCAGCCGCGGTTGTTACTATGGATACGGATATGGACACGTCATTGAGAGACCGATTAGTGCACACGCGCATACCCAACAATAGGGAGCTTAAGCACGCGCGTCTATATCCAGATTATGCAGTGTCAGTATCATGAATATCACAAACAACAAACATAACTTTGGTCGCTTAGTGTTTGTGATATTACAAACAATAAACATAACACTAACATTAGCAATGATCGATAAAAAAAGTATCCAAGGTAATGATCGATAATATAGATAAGAGTGCCACCAGTTGAACTCTTCGTTTGATAACTTACAACTGTAACAGGCCTCTGAACTCGTTGGTTCAATTGGTGAACTCATTGCGTTGATTGGCAGATTCGTTCATTCGATCCATGGCAAGAAACAGGTTCCCAGTTGGAAGCACACTCTATTCAAGTATCCACGGTTCAATACAACCAAAAAACAGGGCTACTAAGTCCATGAATTCAAGCTAAATTGCAGAACTTTCAAAAACAGTGCGAGAGTATTGTGCTTGATCAGCACTTCAGTGTCTACTCCTGATCTAGCACGTGATTCCCAGTTGGACTGGAGTCAATGAAATCACAGATAGTGTTAATCAACCCTGATCGAACCCTGATCTTGCTCGTGATTCCACGGTGGACTGGAGTCAATGAAATCGCACAATAGAAAAACACGGCGATTTGTGACTACCATGACAAAGAAAAAATAAAACGAAATTCGTCCGAATCTTTATCACGCGCTGCCTACGGCATCCCGTGTAATTACGTGTGCTCGACAGACATTTTTATTGTCACGAAGCTTTGATTTGTGTTGTTTAAAAGTAATTCCTGAGATAACCTTCACTTGCACAGCGACTAGAGTCGAGCAATTAGTAAAACTGCACAAAATGAACTGCAATTAAGAGACATAACCCCTTTATTAAACATTTGTTTTGTTTGTACCTGCAGTCCATTGCTTTTTTGTCTTTATTGTTTGTTCTTATTGACATATGAATCCTTTACACAATCGAGAGTACATTTGACCTGACGGTGAGAGCACTCGCTTCCCACCGATGTGGCCTGGGCTCGATCCCCAGAGTTGACGTCATATGTGACTTGAGTTTGTTGATTCCCTACTTTGCTCCGAGAGCTTTTTTTCTCTGAGTTCTCCGCTTTTTCCCATCTCCTAAAAAAACCAACCTCAAATTTGATTTGACTTGATTTGATTTCTTTAGTGTCATCAATTAGTCCTCCAGCGCTAAATACAGTAGACACTTAAATAAAGCCTCCATTGTCATTATCTAATAATTACTCCAGCTTACCCCTCTCCTCAAAAGCAAACCCCTGACTTCATTACAGCTGATTAAATTTAATTTGTGGAGGGTGATAAGTTAGAAAATAGACATCAGTTAGTTACGCCACCCTCCTTAAACAAAGCTCGTTTATCTTATTCCTGACTTCCTGGAGCGGAAATAAAAATTGTTTCGAGGGCTTTTACGTCAATTGAAGACGAATCCTCGAATCAACCCACGGCAGTATAAAAGGTAACATTTCTTGGTCGGGTAACTGACGCTGAAACAGATTGTTCCAAAACGTCTAATTATCGCCGGTCTGATGGGGAAATGGAGACAATTTTATAGGTTTCACAGAGGTCATAGTTATTACTTAGACGGATAAAATTAAATTTAAAATGTCCATATTCTTAATTACCTTAAGTTCAATAAAATCAACGATTTGGTATGGGAGAGGAGTATTAGAAATTCTAGAAAATTATGGAAACATATGATCAAAATTCATAATGATCTTGATTTTCTCATCTTTTATTGCTGCAGCAGTGCTACTGATATCAGCCACACCGGAAATCACAGTTTCATTTGAAATTGACATTATTCTCCAAAAACTGAATAACAGTCGGCAATGTGAAAGAGCATTCATATTCGGAAATGCAGCTGTCTTTTATAAAGCAATAAAAAAAGAGACTTACAAGCTTTGGAAAAGCATCTCATGGAAGTAAGTTCTCTACCACAATGGTAGGGGCCTTGTACTCGTCAAACATTGCCAACATTGTCTTCAACGCCGTATTGTGCTTCTTTGCCATAACGTTGAATGGTGCCACAATCTACGCCTTGAGAAAAACTCCCTCTGTACCAAAGCCTTTGAAAGCATTGCTACTGAGTTTGGCCGTTTCCGATCTTGGTGTCGGCATACTGGGTCATCCATTGTACATCACACGTCTCGCCCTAGACTTGCAAGCAGATCTCACAAGTTTTCCAACGTTTTACGCAGTTTATATATCTGTGAGCAGTCACTTCGCTTATGCTTCGTTCTTCGGTGTTCTGTCTCTAAGCTTGGAAAGATTCTTGGCGATCCATCTACACCTCAGGTACCAAGAACTTGTGACTTACCAACGAGTCGTAACAGCTGTGATCTCGGTTTGGGTCTTAAGCGGACTTATCCCGTTAATTTGGCGGCAAATCCCGATCCACATCGCATATGTGTTAATTGCCATCGTCGTAGTATCGTGTTTCGTTGTCTCGGGAGTTCTAAACTCCAAGATATACGCAACCGTGCGACGCCACGCTCATCAAATCCATTCCCTTCAAGTGCAGCCCACAGTAAACGCGCCTAATGTGACGAACGCCACCAGGCTGAAGAAATCTGCCTTCATGACAATTCACGTCTACGTCTTGTTTTTGGTGTGCTATCTGCCATGTCTTTGTGCTGAGGGGTTTATCAGCTTACATCCGGATCTCGCTATACTGAAGGCAGTTCACCAATACACTATTACTCTGTTGTTCTTAAATTCATCTCTGAACCCACTAATTTACTGCTGGAAATTGAGAGGTGTTCGACAAACTATAATGAACACGCTGCTAAACGCAATTTCCAGCCAAAACTGAAGCTCTGACTTCTACAGAGCTGTTCAGATTTGCGAACGGCACCCATTCGATATTCGAGGGTGATGGCATAAACCGAAAAAGGAACTATAAAATCCGACACGACACTATTGTGAAATTGACTTATGCTATCAGTATTGTAACAAGTTTTTTAAGGGGTGTAAGCCCTCGAAAAAAGCTATTGTTCGTATCTTTAACAACTGGTAAGAAAGAAAATTATCGTATCCATAAAAATGGTATTTGTATTAGTAGTGTTAATAGGACTGAGTGGAGTCCAACTCGGTCTGTAATCATAGGAGTGAAAACAAAATCGGACGACCGCGCAGCGGGAATCTGATTTGTTTATCACGAATATGATTACAGACCGAATTGGACGACACGAAGTCCTTTTACCAATTAATCATAACAATTACAATTTCCGAGAAAAGAAGAAGAGCCAAGTTATGAAAGAGAGGGAAAATTTGCATTAAAAGACTGACAAAGCCGGCGTAAGTTGTTTAATATCGATCTGAAAGAAAGAACAAAAAAGAAAGAAAGAAAGCCCCGATTTAGGGGTCTGTACACTGTTTCTATGGTGATTGAAACCTGGCAAGGACCAAGGTTGTGTTTGTTGATTTAAACTGCAATTTTGAATGTGATTTTCTTATTAAACCGTCCGATAACAAACTGTCTGACAACAACTTGGAATGTGAATTGGTGGGAAATACGAGTTTTTTAAACCAATCACAATCGAGGAAATTACAATTATTATGAAGTACGTACAACGTTTCATGATATATGGTTCAAGTCGAAGATTGACATAATTCATTCATTCCTTCAAAAACACAATACACTAGAAATTAATAATAACTTAAAGACGATAGACTACTAATGTTTAAGGTAGTAATGACAGGGAAGCCTATATAGAAGCCGGGGGCTTATGAGCTATAGGCCGCTTCCTGACAACATAGTGTACATCATACAAATTATGGGGACAGCATAAAATATAGAATGTATTATTTTAAAAACAAAAGAAAAGAAGAGGGAAGAAGAAGTATGTAGCTCAACAAAGAGTATCTTTGACTAAGAAAGAAGGAATTCAGTTTTAAGTCTTTTGCCAAACAAACGGATGCTTTCAATGTTTTGAATTTCAGGACTTCACGAGTTGAAAAACATAGGTCCTTGAAACCGAATTGAGAAGTTTCGGATATTTTGTAAAAAAAGGTTGCAATTTCTAGTATAATGCGAATGTAACTGGCTTGCAAGAGTAAAGATATCACGAAAGTAATTAGGAAGTAAACCTCTTTTAAATAAATACATAAATTTACCTATCTGGTATAAATAAATGTCAGAGAATTTCAAAATCTCCTGTTTTTTAAAAAGAACATCAGTGTGAGAATCGAAAGAAACTTTAGATATTATTCTTAAATTACTCTGATGTGTCGACCACCACACTGAAATACAATATATTAAGTAAGGGTAAACTAGAATATGGTATAAACAGTGTAAGGAAGTTTTGGGAGGACAAAAACATCACTTTTAAATAATGCCTATAGATTTTGATATTTTTCTGGAGACGCTAAGAATGTAAGGTTTCCACGACAAATGCTCATCAAGGATAACACCTAGAAATACTGTTTCTTTCACACAATCTTATTGTTGTCAATTTGAATAGATAGAACAAGTGTTTGCCTCCTTTGGCGTGGTCCAAAACGAGTAAAATTCGATTTTTTAAAGTTAGTTGACAGCTTATTAGCTCGACACCACTGTGTTAATTTACACATTTCAGAATTTAGGGTTTCAGAAAGTAAATTAAAATCTTTGTGAGAAAAAAATATGTTTGTGTCATCACCAAAAAGAATAAAGTCCACCACCTTTGACAAAATGCACAGATCATCTATACAGAGCAGAAAGAGGAGGGGCCTAATATAAAGCCGTGAGGCAACCCACACTTAATTGGCAATGCTCCGAACAGATACCATTAAATTCCACATATTGTTGTCTACCGCTTAGATAGCTTTCAAACCATCTAAGTGCGGTGCCTCGAACACCATAATGTAGAATATGATGATCATCGGTGTCAAAGGCTTTAGACAAGTCTATAAAAATACCAACTGTATAATTATTCCTTATTTTCAATAGCAGAAGAGATTTTGACATACAAACAAGCAAGAGCATAAGCAGTGGAGTGATGTTTGCGAAAACCATACTGGTTATCAGAGAGAATCTTAGAAACATTGAGAAACCTTCGAAGGTGATTGTACATAACTCTCTCTAGAATTTTAGAGAATGCAAGTAAAACAGACACGGGTCTGTAATTTGTAAATATATCCTGTTCACCAGATTTAAATAGAGGAATAACTCGAGCAATTTTCAATTGAGTTGGTACAATACCAGAGGTGATGGATAAATTAATAATGCTAGTAATAGGGAAAATTATTTTATCAATACATGATCTTTAATTAAGTTCATAGAAATATTGTCATGACCTACAGCAGTACCTGAACGACAAGTATAGCACATATATCAATAATTTCTTCCTCACTTGCAACTTCTAGAAATATTGAATTGAGTAGTTTTGGGGATAAAAAAGAACTATGCGACTTCTCTGATGCAGGAATTTTGCCAGCTAAATTAGGGCCAATGTTGGTAAAATATTTACAAAAAAGATTAGCTATTTCCTTTGGATCGGAAATGTCATGAAAATCTGCCCTAAATACGAATGGTAAACCACGCTTTCCATAAAGCAGGTTAACGAAATCTGTACCTTGCTCCAAAATATAACGTAGCATTATCGCAAGTATTTCGCGATTATTCCGTCTTGTTCACCTTGAACAATACGGGCTAACTATCCCGCAACTGGATGGGTATAAACGGTTTTAAAGTAAAAAAAAAAAAAAGATTATGGTTCATTGTTACATGCTCAAGGTGTCGTAGAAACCTAAAATGTGCTGATTTCACGTTAATTGCAAAAAATACACGGAAATTCTTGTAGAGCACATGCGATTATTTTTCCTTTTTTAACCAAGGCTGTTTTTTTTTTTAATTATTTATTGATTTGCATTGCTTAGATTGCTTCGTGGGAGGCGCGGTGGCCTCATGGTTAGAGTGCTCGACTCCAGATCAAGTGTTCCGGGTTCGGGACCTTGCTGGGGACATTGTGTTGTGTTCTTGGGTACTCTCACGGTACCTCTCTCCACCCAGGTATATAAATGGGTGTCGGCGAATTGCTATGGGTAACCCTGCGATGGACTAGCATCCCATCCATGGGGGAGTAAACTGAATACTCCCAGTCGCTTCATGAGTGTCGGCCTGTTGGGCATTCTGGCTCGTAAACAAAGACTTTCCTTTTTAGATTGCTTTGTGGCGTGTTCGTTGCCTCTGCCGTCGTGCTTTCTTAAATTCCCTAACGACGTGAAATAACCAAATTTGAGGTTATGTGGATGACGCGAGCACCTGACGATGAATATTAATTTTCAATTTTCTCTCCAAACAACCACACCGTTCATGCAAATTCTATTTATGGAATGTTAACACACACTTTCCATGCCGAGGGACTTGGAGTAATCGCGAAATTATTACAAATATAACGGGAAATAATAGTTTTTGAAGACGTTCTCGTAGCTCTCGTCGTCGTCGTTCTTGCGTAAGGTCCCTTTTGTCCCTCGTACTGCACAAGCAACGCTGACACAGTGCAAGCCCTTCTTACAAGACAGGGGTTGCAATTCCGGCTTAAGGAAAAGGAGTCTATTTGCAAGATTAACGCTGACACAGTGCAAGCCCTTCTTACAAGACAGGGGTTGCAATTCCGGCTTAAGGAAAAGGAGTCTATTTGCAAGATTAACGCTGACACAGTGCAAGCCCTTCTTACAAGACAGGGGTTGCAATTCCGGCTTAAGGAAAAGGAGTCTATTTGCAAGATTAACGCTGACACAGTGGAAGCCCTTCTTACAAGACAGGGGTTGCAATTCCGGCTTAAGGAAAAAGAGTCTATTGCAAGATTTCCGTTTTGTTTAATTTTTTGTCGTCATTCTCGTGTACTGTTATTTTCGAATGACTGTCATTTATGGTGGAAATTAGTCAAAAAAATTGAGGAACCTACGGAAGCTATGATAGCTCTTACGGGGCATTTTAGTTTTTTTGCAAAATCTGACTTTGTTTTTTTGTTTTTCCGAAAATCGAAGGTTGGGTTTCGAAATTAAGAGAATTTCCGAAATTACTGAAATTGGAGTTTATGGAAGACACGCCAACTGCCATATTCACAACGTTAAAAAAAAAAAAAACAGAATCACACGATGATCGTCACGCAGTCATGCAACGTTCTCATTTGCTTGCTTGTTCGTGTTGTTGTCAATGAGTCAGACAGGGTTAATTTCATTAAGGCACTCAATCGTAGGAATCACGTTATTCTCGGTTTTCACATGACGTCACGACCGCCATGTTGGTGCCCCTAAACGAAGAAAAGGCGGCCATGTTGGTGCCCCGACAAAATCCTGCGGGAATTTAACTCTATTATTATGCAAACGCTTCCTTTTTGTTTTCGTTAAAAAACATGGCTGTTGATCACGTGAGTGAAAACCAGCAATAGAGCAAGTAAGGCGTGACTATTATTTCAACCTTATTAATGAAAACGATTGTGATCAAAGAAAGCTTTTCAAGACGGCCAGTGCACTGCTAGGAGGGTCGTCACAGGAAAAATACCCCAAGCACTTTGACCCTACTTTGCTTGCTAATGATTTCGGGAGATTCTTTATACAAAAGATCGATGTCATTCGCTCAAAGCTGGATAGAATTGACTCCTCATTAAATCACCCTCACCATTCGATTGGAAGTAGCATTCAAGAGTATTCGTTTGCTGGCACACCCTTCAATAACTTCCAGCCAATATCGTCTGAAGGTATCAAAAAGCTGGTGCTGAATGCCCCAAAGAAGAACTGCGACAATGACCCCATACCTACCAAGATTCTTAAAGACTGCATTAACGAACTCCTACCGACCATTTCCAACATGGTTAATCTTTCGCTCAGTAGTGGTCACTTTCCGGACATTTGGAAAGAGGGTTTAGTGAGACCAAAGTTAAAGAACGCCAACACGGTTCTGATAAAGAAAAATAACCGGCCCGTCAGCAATCTTGCTTTCCTTTCAAAAATCACTGAGAAGGCAGCTGCACTACAAATCTCCGATCACGTGTCGTCCAATCAGATGTTTCCGGAATTTCAATCAGCCTACCGAAAAAATCACAGTACGGAAACTGCCTTACTGCGCATGCACAACGACATACTCGTCAACGTGAACAAACAACAAGTCACATTACTAGTGTTCCTAGATTTAAGCGCTGCTTTCGACACAGTAGACCATGACATATTACTGTGGCGGCTGGAATACAAATTTCGAATTAAAGATCAAGCAGTAACGTGGTTCAAATCCTATCTGTCGAATAGATCCCAGCGTATTGTAATCGGCAGTGCAAAGTCAGACAGTTTTGATTTGAAGTTTGGTTTGCCACAGGGCTCGTCTCGGCCCAATGCTGTTCTCCTTTTACACCAGTGAGCTATTTGATGTGATTAGCCAGCATCTGCCAACAGCGCGGCACAGTTATGCCGATGATGCTGGTATCTATCTGGCTTTCAATCCAAATGATGATTCCAATCAAGGCGCTGCCATTGCAGCAATGGAAGCGTGCCTCTGTGAAATCCGTAACTGGATGATCAATGATAAACTCATGATCAATGATTTCAAGACAGAGTTTATGCTCACTGGGACGAAAGCGCAGCTACAGAAAACTAAACGCGCTACTCTAACTATTGGCGAATCCATCATCTCGATCTCCGAGCACGGAATCCCTTAGAAACTTAGGGGCCTGGTTTGACTGCCATTTCAACCTGAACTTCAACATAACAAAAAGGTGGAGGAGTGCTTTTTTTCATGTTCACAACATTAGACGCGTCAGAAAATATCTAAGTATAGAATCTGTCGATAAATTAATCCACGCTTTCATTGGACTATTGCAATATAATTTTATACGGACTACCCTACTGCGCTCTCAGTAAACTGCAGCGTGTTCAAAACGCTGCAAGAGTCCTATATCTAGCACCACGGTATTGCCATATCACACCTATATTATACAAATTACACTGGCTACCTGTAACGTTTAGAATAGATTATAAGATTATTATAATCACTCACAAAACAATCCATGGTACAGCTCCTAATTATTCATTATTTCTCGTAAATTTTAAACCTAATTCTTCCTACAGCCTCAGATCAAATAACAAATATCTGCTTTCAAATCCAGATTTCAGGACTCTCCCTATTCTTGGCGATCGAGCCTTTGTGGCCGCCGCACCAAAACTGTGGAATAATCTTCCGTTAGATCTTAGATGCACTTCCGATTTTAGAGTTTTTAAACGTAATTTGAAGACTCATCTTTTTAAAAAAGCTTTTCCTGATATAGTATTGTAATTTATAAACTAGATAATTATTCATTCGTGTAATTTTGACTATATAGTGTTATATATTGTTCTTTTATTGTAAGGCGCATTTGAAAACTGCTTAGTTGAATTTGCGCGGTATAAATAAATTTTATCACTATTATTTTATTAATGTTGATGTCTGATTTACTACAAACGGTTTGTGCTAAAGTCAGTCGCAGAGGAACTTGTCAGCCAATTCTATTCGGACGTCAAGGGATCGAATCCAATATTACGATAAAAAAGACAACAACATTGAAAACAAGCAAATGCCGGAACGTTGCGTGACGACCATCGTGGAATTGTGGCCCATGATCTGTTTTGTTTCAATTGTATTGCGGAGTCAGTTTTTTGCGAAGTAAACATTAAAATGTGGTTTTACATTGTGGAGCGCAGCGAGTCTTCAGTGTCCCTAGGAGTTAGCGTAGGTAGTAGCCAAAACGCGGGGCCGGGACCGGGGTCAGGGGTCAGGGTCAGGGGTCTTTTTTTTTCCAATTTTTTTTTGTTTCAATTTTTCTCCGTAATTTTCCTGTAATGTTATATTCGAATGTTCGCCGGCATCTTTCGAATTCCTTCATTTATGGTGGAAATTAGTCAAAAAATATGGAACATACAAGCGACGAAAGGGACATCTTTGTTTGCTTTTCGAATTAAGAGAATTTCAGACTGAAATTGGAGTTTTTGACTCGCTGAGCTCCACATTTTACAGCCACATTTTAATGTTTACTTCTTAAAAACCTTCTCCGCCATACAATGAAAACGAAACAGAACATAGCGTGACTGCGTGACGATCATCCCGTTTTTTTTCCTCAAGAAGTAAACATTTGCTCAGCAAATTGTTTTTTTCAAATCCCAGCTCAAGTCCCGACAATCCCAGCCTGTGTTGCTCAACTTGAAATCCCATTCCCATTTTTCAATTGTTTTTGTTTCATGAATCCCAGTCCCAGTGCACAAAATCCCATTTCCCAGCCTCTAAAAAAAGCAAATCCCAGCTCCCATTTTACCCCTTCAGGACCCTCTGACAATGGTGTCCAGTCGGATTTTATCGTTCCTTTTTTGCTTTAATTTTATGTCATCATCCATTGGGTGGTATTTGTAAGTCTGAACAGCTCTGTAGAAGTTAGAGCTTCAGTTTTGGCTGGAACTTGCGTGTAGCAGCGTGGTCATTATAATTTGACGAACACCTCTCAATTTCCAGCAGTAAATTAGTGGGTTCAGAGACGAATTTTAACAACACCAGAGTTAGAGTGTATATTTTAACTGCCTTCAGTACAACGACACCAGGATAAAAGCTGATAAACCCCAGAGTACAAACCAATGGCAGATGGCATACCAAAAACAAGACGTAGATGTGAATTGTCATGAAGGTAGATTTCCTCAGCGTGCTGGCGTTCCTCACATTAGGCGCGTTTTCTTGGACTGTGGGCTGCACTTGAAGGGAATGGATTTGATGAGCGTGGCGTCGCACGGTTGCGTATATCTTGGAGTTTAGAACTCCCGAGACAACGAAACACGATACTACGGTGATGGCAAACAACACATATGCGATACGGAACCGGATTAGCCAAATTAACGGGATAAGTCCGCTTAAGACCCAAACCGAGATCACAGATGTTACGACTCGTTGGTAAGTCACAAGTTCCTGGTACCTGAGGTGTAGATGGATCGCCAAGAATCTGTCCAAGCTTAAAGACAGAACACCGAAGAACGAAGCATAAGCTAATTGAAAGGTCAGAAATAAAAAAACCCAGTAAAAAGTTGGAAGGCTTGTGTTGAGGTCTGCTTGCAACCGTAACTCTAGGGCGAGACTTGTGATGAACAGTGGATGAACCAGTATGCCGACACCAAGATCAGAAACGGCCAAACTCAGTAGCAATGTTTTCAAGGGCTTTGGAACAGACGGAGTTTTTCTCAAGGCGTAGATTGTGGCACCATTCAACGTTAAGGCAGTGAAACACAATACGGCGTTGAAAACAATGTTGGGGATGGTTGACCAGTACAATGCCGCTTCCATCGTGGTGGAAAGCTTATTTTCCAAAGCTTTTGAGTTTCTTTTTCTTGAAGTGGTGTGTCAAGACCGCTCAAGTCTCCAATGGAGCCTTCCAAGGGGGGTTCTGATGTCGCTTTGTCGCTCATTTTCCAGCCCACCTGTCGCCTATTTGGCTAGAGATAAATGTCGCTGTCGTTTTTTCGCTAGAATACAAATGTTCCCTAAACGTGCTTAATTTTTGCGTCCTGCAATTTTGTTTCTTTTGTATCGATAATCAAATGGTGACAAGTGAAATTAGGGAATATAAAGGTTCGGGAAATCATTTGATTTTGGACAAAACGCGCGTGAAATTATTACCTAATTTCACGAGTAGACCATTTGATTAGCTATTAAATATCATGGGTGACAAATTACGTTCATAAGACGCCATTTTGCCACTGTAGGAAAAGTTGCCATGGCAGCATTGTAATTTAACGAGTGAAATCATCAATTAACGCTGAAACTTCGCGCCAAAAATAAGGAGTAATTTGACACCCATGTTATTAAAAGAGTAAGCGCCCGTAAAAACTTCCTTGTTTTTAGTAGAAGATCAACCATTTTTGTTTCTAATAACTCTAATGGCTAGATAGCCTGCTACGCGCTCCTCCCCCTCAAGCATCTGCTGAAACGAGCCGCACATTCCTTTCCCTTTCAGTAAAAAACTGTCATCTGGAAATCACGTGCGGGTTACTTATGAACCAATCAGCGCTGTGTAGATCTCCCCTGGGAGCGTCAATTCGTTAACTTCTTCTGAAAGGGACGAAGCCTTTTTAAAATATTCCACAGAAACATTAATTTTGTTTCATCGCTGGGTTATGCATTTGCACTCTCACAAGTCAAAATGTGAGTGCTTAGTAAGGGTATGGTGTCGTTTGATCGACTAGTAAAATTGAAGGCGCCGTGGAAATATATAAATACGAATACAAATATTAATATGGAAAGAACTCAAGTGAGGCCATCGCTACTGTGTGCATGTGATAAATGAAGAACCTTCGCTGACCCACAGAATCAGGAACTTCTTATGGAACACACAAGGACGGAGAAAAATCTCTGACCCGGGTGGGAATCGAACCCACGACTTCCGCATCAGATCACCGGTGCTCTACCGACTGAGCTACAAGGCCAGATGGGAGCAGACTGTGGGAGTTTGAGGACAAATCGGCTCGGCCCAAGCCAAGTACTAAATGCAAGTGCGTGTTGTCCCAAGTAGCGTGTGTATGTATATATGGAAAGAACTTTGGAGTTTTGTGCAAGGCAAGGCGATACTTACCTTGTGATACTCTGAAAACTTTATATAATGCTCTTTTCCTGCCTTACATCAATTATTGTACTCTAATTTGGGCTTCTACGTACGTTTCTTACCTTGAACCACTTTATGTACTTCAAAAGAAAGCCATCCGTATAATTACTTTTTCACCCCCACGCACACCTTCTAAACCCCTTTTCTCTAAAAATAATTTTCTTTCGCTCCATTCTATCTTTAAATTCCATATGGCCTGTTTTGTTTTCTCACATTTTAACAATATTCTGCCTACTCCTGTTTCCTCAATCCTTCATTTTAACCATGAATATCACGATTATTTGACTCGTTCACGTTTTAATCTTCATAAAACCAACCACAAGTATCAATTTGCTATCACCTGGCAGGCTCCTGTTATTTGGAATGATATTCCGTTAACAGTGCGCAACAGCCTTACATTAAGTAACTTTAAAAAAAAGTTGAGACTGCATTTTCTGAATGCTGAGTTAGAATATTAAAAATTGAAAATTGAACTCATTTCCCTTAATTCTATAGTCTGATCAAGTCCCCCGGGACAAAATTGTAAACTTTGTGGACTGTTTTGTTTTGTTTTGTTTCCTGTTATTTGAAACAATTCTACTAGGAGTACTTGTTTATGCAATTTATTTAATTATATTATCCTGTGTGTTTGTAAATTAAGTAGTTAGATTTAGTTGTATAAGTATTTTAGCTAAAGCCTTCTTCTATTCATGCAAATTTTTCAAATTATCTTTGCTGACCATATGCCATTTAAGCCTCCGGCTTTGGCTGTTCTCATGTATTCTTCAGAGTTTGATGTGTAACAATGAACAATAAACTCAAGTGAGGCCATCGCTACTGTGTGCATGTGATGGATGAAGATACAAAAATTTGGTTTTATCAACGGAGTTGATAATGTGAATTGGCCACCGTGCAGAGATTCTAAAAGCTGACGTTTCGAGCGTTAGCCCTTCGTCAGAGCGAATAGAGGAATTATGGGTTACGTGTAGTTTTTATAGTAGAGTGGGAGCTACGTTATTGGTGGGGTAACATGGCAACGTGAAAAATAGGAATATATTAGTTAAATGAAAAGCGTTCGTTAATACCGTGAGGATTAAGGGTGCCGATTTGAAAGATTAATTTTTGTTCCAGATTCTTGCGGCTTTCCGTCGTACCTAGATGTAGGGAAAGGCCGCAGATAGCCCACAGGTTCCCCAAGCTGAAAATACGTGGTGTATGCGACAGTTTGTGTATATAGAGAATTGTATGGGAAAATCACCGATCGTAAAAAAATTGTGTAAATAACTATTTCATTTGAAATAAAGTTTTCCTACCTCGAATGTGTGATGAACTTGTCTCTTTTGCCGAGTTTAGAGCCATTCTGACGCCGTTTAGTGAAGTTATCCGGAAGGCCGTTACTAAAATAATAGGAAGGCCGACCACTCCATCCATCGCTGGCCAGACTTCACTCCACAAATTGTTTTCTCCTCAACAGGAAAAGTCCCGAATCGCAATAAAAACAACAGTTCCATAAAGCCCAATAAATTTCACTCCAAATACGTGTGTTTCGGCTTAAAATTCACCTCTTCGGCATTCCTCAGAGGCGTGTGACCGGGCTGGCGACAACGGAAACTCGCAAGATGGTTTCAGCCTCAACTCTGATTGGTCCATTTGAATTTGATCGCGCGCTGGCAACACGACCGTTGTTGACTGCCCGATCACACGTATTTGGAGTGGAATTTATTGGGCTTTATGGAACTGTTGTTCTTATTGCGATTCGGGACTTTTCCTGTTGAGGAGAAAACGATATGTGGAGTGAGGTCTGGCCAGCGATGGATGGAGTGGTCGGCCTTCCTATTATTCGGGTTAGATCTCCGCCGCTCTACCGACTGAGCTACAAGGTCAGACGGGAGCAGGCAGTGGGAACTGAAGATGTTAAAGTCACGGCACTGAACATGTACAAGTAAAAGGAAAGGTTACGTTTATACAAACGTTGG
>NC_090874.1:8847625-8862625 GCF_036669935.1 Montipora foliosa | reverse complement strand
TCTGCTGGTTGAATCGTAGAAGAATGGTCTACAGATTCCTGTAAAAATTTCTTTGGGCAAATGATTGTGAGCGACGCGATAGCTTTTCAAAGTACGTTAAAAATGCAAATATTTGCCCTTCCGTCGTCAAATATCAATTGACTGGTTACCCATATATTTTAGAAAGCGCCACATGACTTGACCCATATTAAGTTGAAATAGACACAGAGATGATAATTTCGAAATGTTCTAACCTTATTTGCTGCATAAGGCAGATCCAAAAGCCGATTTAACGTGTTTTTCCCGCCATTCGGCACATATAAAGCAGTACAGTTTCCTTCTGTTTACACAATTGATCTACATCGCCAACTGTCATCGTATTTAATGGTCAAATACCATATTTCGGCGCATCTGATCGCCACTGCATCTAACTCAGCAACGGCTGAGTCATTTGTGGATAATTGCTTACTTCGCACAGCGCCAAAATACTACCACATCTGAACGATTGTTGCTTGACCTTGAATACTTTGCAGCGGTTCGTCATTTGTTTGTCACGCAATGCTGTCATCCCAGCCTAGAGGGTAGGGGTAGGGCAATTTCTATCCTGATATATACGTAACCATTTTGAGCACAAAATCTTGTTGAGTGGGAAGAGAGTAAATAAAAGAATATAAAGAATGACTATTTTCCCTTTGTCTTCTGAGTTGTCTCCTGTTGTCATCTCTTACGCGACCCGCTACCTACATTGCGTAACACTTTCGGCTTAACCTCGTTCCTAGGTCTTTCCGCGCTGTGCAAAAGCAGCTTCCACAAAACCAAACAGTGCAAACACAAAAAGAAGTCGTTAGTCTTTTTTTCAACTTCGCAGAATTTGTTTTCGAATACTCTCGCGACAGTCGGAGACTTTTGTGCGTCTTTTGCAAAGTTTTTTTTTACTCAAATAGGCCACGTTCGATATATCAATATTCTTACTTGCTCTGAGGCTTTATGGATAATTATTTTGTAACTTTTTAAAGTTTCTTTTGTCTCTAAATTCCCGAAAGAGACTGGATACAAAGAAGACAACACCAAATATGGATGTTTGTCCTGAAAGCCTTGGGGCCATGTTAGAATATTGACGTGGCATACTGCTTTTCGCAACATACCGGTAATCATACCGTTACCAAACCCCGGTACCAAACGCATCATCTTGCGCGCGCTCGACAACAGACATTTTTTTAAAACTGACAAATCTTCACAAGCCTCTCCCCAATTTGCAGTTTTTCTTACGCGTTCGAAGTCACCCGATCTCCGCACGGAAACAAAATGTCACAAATTAATGCCTGAAGCGTTTTGTGAGATTCCGCCATAACAATTCAGAGCTGATGAAGGAAACCTAGTACCTAGGTGCACTGCTGGATAAGGAAGGCGTGGCGACCAAAGACATACAACAGAGACTAAGTAACGACAGACAAACTGTCTACAGGTTGCGAAGAATTTGGGACTGTAACGAAATTAGCAGGAAGACGAAAGCTCAATTGTTCAAAACAATTGTCAGAGCAGTTTTGATGTATGGCTGCGAAGCTTGGAAACTCACGAAAACAGAAGCAAAGAAGCTGGACGCTTTCCAATACAAATGCATGAAACGCATACTGAGAATAAGATGGCCACGGACCATCTCGCACCAACAAATCCAGGAGACCACAGGAGTGAACAGAACGAGTGATGAGATCAGACGCCGAAGATGGAATTGGATCGGGCATATATTGAGGAAGAACAGAGAGGAGCACTGTGTTACAGCATTGGAGTGGAGGCCAGAGGGGAGGAGGAGACCAGGTCGACCAAAAACAACATGGAGGAGAATGGTTGAAGACGAGTAGCTGGGTGGCAATCATGGACGACTGTCAGAGCTTTAGCAGCAAACCGAAGTGGATGGAAAGAGAATGTCAAAGCCTTATGTGCCTTATGGCACGAAGAGATATAGAGATAGGCCGTTTTTATACTAGAGACGCATAATTCGTCTGGGACGAACTTGGGCAAACATTTTTTCTGCGTCTGTTAAATTCGTCTAGTATAAAGACGGCCACAAGACGTATTATGCGTCTGGACGAAGAATTTATTTTAGTGCGTCTTCGAAGACGCACTAAACTGGAAAGTTCGTCCAGACGCATTATGCGTCTGGTGCCCGTCTTTATACTGGACGAAATTAACAGACGCAGAAAAAATGTTTGCCTAAGTTCGTCCAAGACGAATTATGCGTCTCATATAGTTCGTCCCGTCTTTACACTAGACGGATAACATGAGAGACAAATAATTCGTCTGGACGGATTATGCGTCTCTAGTATAAAAACGGCCATAGAGAAGGAAAGCCATACGAAAGACAAAGGAGACATTGGATTAGACCGGGAAGAGCTAGCGCGTGGTGGGACTTCTTTGTGAATGTAGTGGTATTAACTGAACATTTATTTCACATATGCACAATCCTAGGTCCAACTCGTTCTTATCGTTTTCCAACGTTTTAGTTTGGACAGATGAAACCAATGGGAAAATTAAACGTTAGTGTGGGCGAGAATATTTTGCTTCGTTTTCTTCGAGATAAAAACGCTTAAGCTTTACTGTGGCCGGGGCCCGAGTTAGAGCTCTTTCGGGGCGGGTTTCGGGGGTCTTCGTCTCATTCCCTTTTAGCATAAATCAACTAGTGGTTGAAAACTTTATCTAAATCCTCTTCACAGACACTTTGAGAACGCCAAGAGGCGGCCGTCATTAATTTTGTTAGCTGCTACACTAAATACTATCCATCACAGAATAGATAGTAGCGTAGCCAATCAAAGAACTGCACGCAAGCCCAGACTAAAAATGGATGAACATTCAACAAATTGTTTCACTTATTTTACAGTGCGACGCGCCATACCGTGGCCACCCAACAAACATTTTTACAAGTTAGCTACTGATCAAGATACGCGAATTTGATTGACAGACACACCTCCATAGAAAGTTTCAACGCGCAAGAACCAAATGGAGGCTTGTCTGTCAATCAAATCCGCTCACACTGATTGGCTAACTTGAAAAAAATGTTTGTTGGGTGGCCACGGTAAGGCGCGTCGCAGTGTTAGAGTGCCCAATACAAAATATGGAAAGCAAAATAGGAATATATCGAAATCAAATATTTATATTTGTTTTACATTCTTTTTATTTGTTTGATTTTATTATTATTATTATTATTATTATTATTACTATTATTATTATTATTATTATTATTATTATTATTATTATTATTATTATTATTATTATTCTTATTATTATTACTATATACCCCTACCGGTGTAGCTACCTACTAAAATGATAGCATTGCGTGACGACCAAATAACGAACGCTGCAAGATTGTGCTGCGGGCGCCGACACTCTTGGGAGCAAAGGTAAAAGGTCGCAATCAAATGTAATATTTTGGTCAACTTGGTGTAGTACGTACAACGCAAACAACTATCCACGAATTGCTTAGCAGCTGTTGACTTAGGTAGATGCAGTGATGATTATATGCCGCGAAAGAAGATCACAGATTCATGATATTCGACCACTGATTACGTTGACAATTGGCGATGTGCATTAGACGTTGTCTAAACAGAAGCAAACTTTGACCGCTTAAAGGCGACGAATCGTGAAAGAAACACTTTAAATCGGCCTATGGACCTGTCTCTTACTGCCAATAAGGTTAGAAAATTTCGAAATTATCATCTCTGTGTCTATTTCAACTTAATATGGGTCAAGTCATGTGGCGCATGCTAAGATTTACGTGTAACCCGTCAATTGATATTTGACGACGAAGGGCAAATATTTGCATTTTTAACGTACTTTGAAAAGCTCTCGCGTCGCTCACAATCATTTGCCCAAAGAAATTTTTACAGGAATCTGTAGAACATTCTTCGGCGATTCAACCACCAGAAGCTTAATCCATTTGAAGGTTTCGCACATGATGAAAATTAATTATATTTACGAAGTACTTTTAAGTGAATGAAATACATGTCTTCGAAATTTAATTATTTTCCACCCAAAACAACAGCACAACATTCACTAAAATCGACCAAGCACACATTTAAGCATTGCACAAAAATATTTGAGTGTTCTAAAGACGGAAGAATAATGTTGTTTTCCATGCGAGACTCTCAAAGTTGTTTAATAAAATAGTGCGTGACATGGCGATTTTAACGGAATTTGATAATTTGCATATTTCTTTGAAATAACAGGATATTTTGCCGAAAAAACTATCCAGTAGTTTTTGTCATGCCCTAGCCTGTCTACCATAAAAATATGAGCGAAATCGAATTTTCGACCCTTGCCGAGTTGTGTTTGATAATTACGGGCAGGGACTCTTAATTCGCAAGTCACGCTTTAAGAACGAGAAATACTGTTTTGAATAAATTACATACTTCAACTTGAATTTATTAGTTTTTGCGAACAGCGTAGCCAGCTACGCAGAACTTTATTCGAGTGGCAGGGTATTCTGCAGTTAAACCCCATGGTATCCGGATGTTTCGCCCGAAAGCCTGTTCGCCCGACGGAGATTCGCCCGGAACTACAGATGATTCGCCCGACGATATTTAATTGACTTAAACTATGGGTACATAACAACAATCATAACGTGAAACCAATAAATAAAGGAGAATTTTACAGTGAGGACACTCGAACCATGAACACTTGATATTTTTTTGTACATTTTTTTAGTGACTATAGAATGTGGGCTCGTCCTTTTGACAAGAGTATTTAATGTTTTTACACTTACAAAGTGCTATACATGTAACACTATACATCATAAGAAGAGCCTTTATTTCTTCGTCGTCGAAAAAAATAATGTACACAAAAATGTCAAGTGTTCACGGTTCAAGTGTCCCTACTGTAAACTACCTACCATAGTTCGAGAAATACACGCAACTTCGTAACGTTGACCGTCTCAAACTATTCTGTAAAACTCGTAACTATTTCTCCGCCTCGGTGTGATAAGGCCGCTGAATTTAAACGAAGCCTGGCTGCAAGTTAGCATGCGTTTTGTGTCGGAGAGCATTTTGCAAATAAATGGCAAGAAATAAAGCACTTAAAATAGTAGTGTAAAATGGGTTTTACACTACGTCTATACATTGTAGCATGAAAAATGAATGTGAATTGCAGTGGAAAACTTGAAAACGCGACCAAATTTGAATTGCAATGGAAAAAAATTAACAAAAAGAAATGTGATGCATTGTTTGTAGCGCGCTTTGCTTTAAGTATAGGATGTGAAACAGTTTACAGGAAATTTTGGATTGGTTGAGTCGACTAAAATAATGTAAACTAACAGAATTTAAAAAAAAACTTGCAACCACGTTAAGGGTTACACTCGCGGCATTTTTTCACTGTGCTTTGAATTATGTAACAATGGAATCAGCATTCATTGTAGATGTGATCTTTTTTATTGTTTTATGGTTTCAATGATAACAATGGATGGTAAGCAACATTAGCATTCACCAATCAAATGGTTGCAAGTCTGAGAAAAATCTATTGTTTTCGCTCAAAACGTCCGTCAGAGCAATTTGCAGTTAGTTTTTTGCAGACTTATAGTATTTATTCAAAGAAGAAACGAGTGACTTTGGCTCAAGAGCGTGTTTTGTTATCTTTAAACTGAATTTATAACCAAAGCTTAAAAAACTAAAAGACCTCAAAATGGGACAGGACATTACAAAATATGGGGTGTGAACGTGAAGGGCCTCTGCTGGCGCGACGTGTGGGTGACCCTCAAATGGTCTTAGAGATCCCCCACTTGAAAAAAAATTAACTGGAAAGCTGCAGTGCCTTCTGTTTTTGTGTAACACGTACCACAGGCAACCCAGTGTACGCTGCTTAATTCCATCGTCAGTCGCAGCTTAATTCCATCGTCAGTTGTGAATGCTGAAAACGTAGATTCAGCGAAATTACCGAAGGACCTCGGAACTAGCTTGGTATTGATAATATATTGATAATGAACCAAGACATCGCATGATGAGTTTGCAAGTTGTATGGAACCTTCGAAAAGCAACCTGTGCCCCTAACGGAAAGTAGGTTGGAGAACTTGTCCCCTCTGTTAGAAAGCGGACACCAGCAAAATTGACTACACAAGGTATTTAATAAATGGAGATAAATATTGGTAGAAAATACTTTAAGAAACCAACTTCTTCTGATTCTAGAGGCTGAAAAAGTGTTGACGGGCCTGCGCGACTCCTGCCGTTTGCAAACGATTCTAAAATCTGTGCCTTCAAAGTTTAGCTCTTCTTCGAGGTCAGAATTCTGTGACACAGTCGGTCTAGCGCTCGACCGAGCGTCAAACTTGTGAGCCAGCGCTTCAAAACTTGAACTTGAACTTCCAAGCTAGAGAAACGCGTCTCTTGATCGGTTGGAGCCGAAGGATCTTCTTCTTCATTCGACATAGCGAACACGTGTACGAATAACCGCGGCCTGGAAAAATGCACGCGAAAAAAAGACACTTGTCACGCTTCACACTGCCCTTTTATAAGGGGGGAAATTTGCATAACAATTGCTTTGAACCGTGATGGCCTGGAAACTAGTGGCGAAAATGTGCATAATGAATCCTGCCGTGCGTAGCATTATACGACGGAGAATTAACAAGCGACATTCACGTTCCTTGTCCTAATTTTGTTAGTATCATTCATTGGTATCATCGGGCGAATCATCTTTAGCTTCGGGCGAATCTGCGTCGGGCGAACAGGCTTTCGGGCGAAACAACCGTAGTTCAACCCCATTAATAGGAATACTCCTAAAACAGTATACACTATACTTTTTTAGCAGCGAAAAGAAAGCTTGAAAAAAACCATTACGTTTAAGCTTAAAATTTTCAGGCTGTTTTTGCAGTGTTGCGAACCGATCGTTCGTACTCAGTGTTTCTTCGATTTGAAAAATAAAGCGAACCTTAAATCAGTTGAATCGAAGGACTACAAGAAATGGGGTTATTCAAACGAAACAGCGCGGAAAGAAATGTAAATATGATATCAATCCCAAGCGAACGCCACAAATAGGTTTGAATCACACGGGAGCAAAATGTTTCAACCATACGAATTCTACCGTACTCATTCTGTGAAGGGCCACAAACATCTAAGTCAAAGCATGAAATTTATACCCTCCAGTTTCCCTTTAATAAGAACCAGTAAGTCAGCCCAATGCACGAAGCCTATCTTCATGCAGTTTTCTCAGGGTACAAAGTGCACTTCCAGAATCTGGAAGTCCGTTGTGATTGGTCTACGTAAATTCCGGCTCGTGGGGGAGCATTTCGTTCCCAGAGCGATCCCAGAGCTGACCATCCAGAGCTTTCGATCCGCGGCGCTGGCCAAAAGGATCGCAGCTCTGGGAACGAAAATGCTCCCCCACGAGCCGGAATTTAGTAGACCAATCACAACGGACTTCCAGATTCTGGGATTCTGGAGTGCACTTTAGACCCTTAGAAAACTGCAAGAAGATAGGCTTCGTGTATTGGGCTGACTTAAATTCTTATCAAAGGGAAACTGGAACGTATAAATTTCATGCTTTGACTTAGATGTTTGTGGCCCTTCACAGAATGAGTACGGTAGAATTCGTATGGTTGAAACATTTTGCTCCCGTGCGATTCAAACCTATTTGTGGCGTTCGCTCGAGATTGATATCATATTTACATTTCTTTCCGCGCTGTTTCGTTTGAATAACCCCATTTCTTGTAGTCCTTCGATTCAACTGATTTAAGGTTTGCTTTATTTTTCATATCAAAGAAACATTGTATGCGAACGATCGGTTCGCAACACAAAAACATTAAATCAGTTGTTAGAGACGACCATCAACAAAAGCAGCCTGAAAATTTTAAGCTCAACCTTAATGGATTTTTTTTTTCAAGCTTTCTTTTCGCTACTATCCTAGTGACGTTCATTGCGCTTGAAGGTAATGGTTCTCGTGCAGTTCAAATACACTCGCAGTACTTTAATATTTTTATTCGTGTTTATATATTTCCACGGCGTCTTCAATTTTACTAGTCGATGAAACGACACCATACCCTTACTAAGCACTCACATTTTGACTCGCGGGAGTGCAAATGCATAACCCACCGAGGAAACAAAATTAATGTTTCTGTGGAATATTTTAAGAAGGCTTCGTCCTTTCAGAAGAAGTTGACGCATTGACGCTCCCAGGGGAGATCTACAAAGCGCTGAATGGTTCATAAGTAACCCGCACATGATTTCCAGCTGACAGTTTCTTACTGAAAGGGAAAGGTCAGCAGACGCTCGTAGGGGGAGGAACGCGTGGGAGGCTATCTAGCCATTAGAGTTATTAGAAACTACAGTGGTTGATCTTCTATTAAAAACAAGGAAGTTTTTACGGGCACTTACTCTTTTAATAACATGGGTGTCAAATTCTCCTTATTTTTGGCGCGAAATTTCAGCGTTAATTAATGATTTCACATGTGAAACTATTCCTACAGTGGCAAAATGGCGTCTTATGAACGTAATTTGTCACCCATGATATTTAATAGCTAATCAAAAGGTCTACTCGTGAAATAAGGTAATAATTTCACTCGTGTTTTGTCCAAAATCAAATAATTTCCCGAACCTTTATATTCCCTAATTTTACTTGTCGCCATTTGATTATCGATACAAATTAAACAAAATTACAGGACGCAAAAATTAAGAACGTTTAGGGAACATTTGTATTCTAGCGAAGAAACGACAGCGACATTTATCTCTAGCCAAATAGGCGACAGGTGGGCTGGAAAATGAGCGACAAAGCGACATCAGAACCCCCCTTGGAAGACCTCATTGGAGACTTGAGCGGTCTTTACACAACACTTCAAGAAAAAGAAACTCAAAAGCTTTGGAAAATACGCTTTCCACCACGATGGAAGCGGCATTGTACTGGTCAACCATCCCCAACATTGTCTTCAACGCCGTATTGTGTTTCACTGCCTTAACGTTGAATTGTGCCACAATTTACGCCTTGAGAAAAACTCCGTCTGTTCCAAAGCCCTTGAAAGCATTGCTACTGAGTTTGGCCGTTTCTGATCTTGGTGTCGGCATACTGGTTCATCCACTGTTCATCACACGTCTCGCCCTAGAGTCACGGTTGCAAGCAGACCTCAACACAAGCTTTCCAACTTTTTACAGGGTTTATATGTTTGTGACCAGTCAATTCGCTTATGCTTCGTTCTGCGGTGTTCTGTCTTTAAGCTTGGATAGATTCTTGGCGATTCATCTATACCTCAGGTACCAGGAACTTGTGACTTACCAACGAGTCGTAAGAGCTGTGATCTCGGTTTGGGTCTTAAGCGGACTTATCGCGTCAATTTGGCTAATCCAAATCCAAATCTATATCGACTATGTGTTGTTTGCCATCATCGGAGTATCGTGTTTCGTTGTCTCGGGAGTTCTAAACTCCAAGATATACGCAATCGTGCGACGCCACGCTCATCAAATCCATTCCATTCAAGGGCAGCCCACAGTCCAAGAAAATGCACCTTATGTGACGAACGCCAGCACGTTGAGGAAATCTACCTTCATGACAACTTGCATCTACGTCTTGTTTTTGGTATGCTATCTTCCACGTTTTTGTGCTGTGGGGCTTCACAGCTTTTATCCTGATCTCTCTGCACTGAAGGCAGTTAAACAATACACTTCAACTCTGCTGTTGTTAAATTCATCTCTGAACCCACTAATTTACTGCTGGAAATTGAGAGGTGTTCGACAAACTATAATGAACATGTACGCTGCTAAACGCACTTTCTAGCCAAAACTGAGGCTCTGACTGCTACAGAGCTGTTCAGACTTACAAATACCACCCAATGGATGATGACATAAAGCAAAAAAGGAAAGATAAAATCCGACTCGACACCATTGTCAAAGTGACTTATGCTATCAGTATTGTAACAAGTATTTTTAAGGGGTGTAAGCCCTCGAAGAAAGCTCTTATTCGTATCTTTAACAACTGGTAAGAAAGAAAAATATCGTGTCAACAAAAATGGTATTTGTATTAGTAGTGGTAAATTATAGGACTGAGTGGAGTCCAATTCGGTCTGTAATCATACGAGTGAAATCAAAATCGGACGACCGCGCATCGGGAGTCCGATTTGTTTATCACAAGTATGATTCGAAGTCCTTTTACCAAGTAATCATAAAAGTAAAGCCAAGTTGTAAAAGAAAGAGAAAATTTGCATGAAAAGACCGACAAAGGGGGCGTAAATATTATAATGTCGCTCTGAAAGAAAGAAAAAAAGAAAGAAAGCCTCAATTTAGGGGTCTGTACACTGTTTCTATGGTGATTGAAACCAAGGACCAAGGTTGTGTTTGGTTGATTTAAACTGCAATTTTGAATGTGATTAAAAAGACAAACGCAACTAGATTCATTTTGACAACGTTTTGACATCGTCCGATGTCACCGTCAGACAATGAATTTTAATCGGATGAAGCATAACTTATAGTACAAGAACAATAGAACAATAGAAAATATATACAATAGTGCGCTAACAATAAATGTGAAATCTAAGTAAATAGTTTTGCCCTGACAGAGTCTGACTGCACATTAAGTGATGGTTTTAATTCTTTGATGTAGAACATCTCATGAATTAAGCAATCAAATTTCGATGCGCATTTCTTTAAGACACTAAAACTCGCCGCTGGGGGTGCTGTTGTTTGGCCATGATCTGCTAGGCGATACCTCCCAATAGCTGAGTATCTATGTTCCTCAATTCGTTGATGCAAGTGACGAGCTGTATAGCCAACATAGCTCGCATCACACGAGCCACATTGAAATTTGTAGACGACTAGTTGTTGGCTGACTAAAGATGGTTTGGGCTCACGGAATTTAAGGACATCCTCGAGCTTGCGGCTGACAAAAACTGGCTGTAGATCTATATCCAGTTTCTTATTTAGCTGAGTAAGTTGGCGCTTCACAATATCGGCTGGTTTTTGGTCAATAAATGGCAAGACGATTCTAATGGTGTTTTTATTATTATTGCTGGTAGATTGTGATTCGACATCTGATGTATTGATAAAATTACGGATGGTTGCCTCAATCAATTCAGACGGGTATCGTAGCTTGTGAAAAATTGATCTTAATATGTTTTCACATCCTTTTTCAAACAGCTCGGTCGTTCAGGACAGACTGTACGCCCGGTGAAGCATTGTCTTGAGTAGAGATTTCTTGTATTTGTTGTCCACATGACTCTGGTAGTGCAACAAGAGGCCTTTGTTGGTAGTTTTTCTGTATACGCTTGTGGTAATCTTACTTCTTTGTTTCATCAAAAGCATGCCAAGGAAGGGTAGTGTGTTGTTTACCGCTAGCTCCATTGTAAATTGAATAGATGGATGACAGTTATTTAGCGTAATTAGGAACTGTTCTGCTTCAGCTACATCTCTTATGACAACCAAGGTATCGTCTACGTATCGTCTGTAGAATGACGGGAGTTTGTCTTGTTGTTCTAGCATCTCCTCCACATGACACAGGAATACATTAGCTACTAGAGGCCCTAACGGGGAGCCCATAGCAACTCCGTCAGTTTGTAGGTATAGATTGCCATTAAACTGAAATAGCTGGTCTTTGGTGGCGATTTTTAGCAGTTCAAAAAGATCTTGTTTAGAGATGGTCAGATCATATGTCGCACAGAACCAGTTGTCCTTAAAGGCTTTTTCCACAAGCAGGTCTAACGTGTAGTCAAGCGGTACATTCGTCAATAGTGACGTCACAACATACGAAACCAAGATGTCATCCTCATCGAAGGAGAGCTCTTTCAACTGTTCAGCAAACATGAGTGTGTCAGAAATTGTGTAGTTGTTATTGGATAGTGTTTTTAGCTTATCATCTAACCACTTCGCTAGAGGGTGATTGTACGTAGCGGTCGAAGACAAGATGGGACGCACTGAGAGGTTTTTCTTGTGCGTCTTAGGCAACCCGTATCGATGGGCAAGACGAGAGCCTTTCAAGCATACAGTGTCAGCAATCTCTTTTGGGAGAATTCTACGAACAATGGCTTCCAGTTCTTTTTCTTTTTGTAGTAGCGGATGGTAGTATATAGGAGGACGGCCAAGAGTTTTTGGTCTTTCTTTACTAACAGCAGAAAACTTTCTTGTATCAGACACAGAAGCTTCAGACAATAGACGTAAGTACTCGGTTTTATCCATTATCACAACACCAGATCCTTTGTCTGGCTTGGTTATCACAATGTCGTTGTTACGCTTGAGTTGGTTGATAGCTTTATTCAAGGATTTAGGAATTTTATGAGGTTTACACGCACTATAGTTGACAGCAATCGATTGCCGAGTACTTACGTCTATTGTTTGAAGCTTCTGTGTCTGATACAACAAAGTTTTCTGCTGTTAGTAAAGAAAGACCAAAAGCTCGTGGCCGTCCTCCTAAATACTAACATCCGCTACTATAAAAAGAAAAAGAACTGGAAGCCATTGTCCGTAGAATTCTCCCAAAAGAGATTGCTGACACTGTATGCTTGAAAGGCTCTCGTCTTGCCCATCGATACGGGTTGCCTAAGACACACAAGAAAAACCTCTCAGTCACGCGGCGTCCCATCTTGTCTTCGACCGCTACGTACAACTACCCTCTAGCGAAGTGGTTAGATGATAAGCTAAAAACACTATCCATTAACAACTACACAATTTCTGACGCACTCATGTTTGCTGAACAGTTGAAAGAGCTCTCCTTCGATGAGGATGACATCTTGGTTTCGTATGATGTGACGTCACTATTCACGAATGTACCGCTTGACTACACGTTAGACCTGCTTGTGGAAAAAGCCTTTAAGGACAACTGGTTCTGTGCGACATATGATCTGACCATCTCTAAACAAGATCTTTTTGAACTGCTAAAAATCGCCACCAAAGACTAGCTATTTCAGTTTAATGACAATCTATACCTACAAACTGACGGAGTTGCTATGGGCTCCCCGTTAGGGCCTCTAGCAGCTAATGTATTCCTGTGTCATGTGGAGGAGATGCTAGAACAACAAGACAGACTCCCGTCATTCTAAAGACGATACGTAGACGATACCTTGGTTGTCATAAGAGATGTAGCTGAAGCAGAACAGTTCCTAATTACGCTAAATAACTGTCATCCATCTATTCAATTTACAATGGAGCTAGCGGTAAACAACACACTACCCTTCCTTGGCATGCTTTTGATGAAACAAAGAAGTAAGATTACCACAAGCGTATACAGAAAAACTACCAACAAAGGCCTCTTGTTGCACTACCAGAGTCATGTGGACAACAAATACAAGAAATCTCTACTCAAGACAATGCTTCACCGGGCGTACAGTCTGTCCTGAACGACCGAGCTGTTTGAAAAAGAATGTGAAAACATATTAGGATCAATTTTTCACAAGCTACGATACCCGTCTGAATTGATTGAGGCAACCATCCGTAACTTTATCAATACATCAGATGTCGAATCACAATCTACCAGCAATAATAATAAAAACACCATTAGAATCGTCTTGCCATTTATTGACCAAAAACCAGCCGATATTGTGAAGCGCCAACTTACTCAGCTAAATAAGAAACTGGATATAGATCTACAGCCAGTTTTTGTCAGCCGCAAGCTCGAGGATGTCCTTAAATTCCGTGAGCCCAAACCATCTTTAGTCAGCCAACAACTAGTCGTCTACAAATTTCAATGTGGCTCGTGTGATGCGAGTTATGTTGGCTATACAGCTCGTCACTTGCATCAACGAATTGAGGGACATAGATACTCAGCTATCGGGAGGCATCGCCTAGCAGATCATGGCCAAACAACTGCACCCCCAGCGGCGAGTTTTAGTGTCTTAAAGAAATGCGCATCGAAATTTGATTGCTAAATTCATGAGATGTTCTACATCAAAGAATTAAAACCATCACTTAATGTGCAGTCAGACTCTGTCAGGGCAAAACTATTTACTTAGATTTCACATTTATTGTTAGCGTACTATTGTATATATTTTCTATTGTTCTATTGTTCTTGTACTATAAGTTATGCTTCATCCGATTAAAATTCATTGCCTGACGATGACATCGGACGATGTCGAAACGTTGTCAAAATGAATCTAGTTGCGTTTGTCTTTTTAATCAATTTTATCACAAGATCTAGACTTATTAATTTTGAATGTGATTTTCTTATTAAACAGTCCGATAACAAACTGTCTGACAACAATTTGGAAAGTGAATTAGTGGGAAATAGGAGTTTTTTAAACCAATCACAATCGAGGAAATTACAATTATTATGAAGTACATACAACGTTTCATGACATATGGTTCAGGTCGAAGATTTACATCATTCATTCATTCATTCATTCATTCATTCAAAAACACAATACATTAGAAATTAATAATAACTTAAAGACGATAGACTACTAATGTTTAAGGTGGTAATGACAAGGAAGCCTATATAGAAGCCGGGGACTTATGAGCTATAGGCTAGGCTTCCTGACAACATAGGGTACATCATACAAATTATGGGGACAGCATATAATATAAAATGTATTTTTTTAAAAACAAAAGAAAAGAAGAGGGAAGAAGAAGTATGTAGCTCAACAAAGAGTATATTTGACTAAGAAAGAAGGAATTTTTTAATTCTTTTGCCAAACAAAAGGATGCTTTCACTGTTTTGAATTTCACGACTTAACGAGTTGAAAAACATATGTCTTTGAAACCGAATTGAAAAGTTTCGGATATTAATTCGACAAGGAGGTACGTAAAAAAGGTTGCAATTTCTAGTATAATGCGAATGTAACTGGCTTGCAAGAGTAAACATATCACGAAAATAATTAGGAAGTAAACATCTTTTAAATAGATACATAAATTTACCTATCTGGTATAAATAAATGTCAGAGAATTTCAAAATCTCCTGTTCATTAAAACAGGAATTTTGCCAGCTAAATTAGGGCCAATGTTGGTAAAATATTTACAAAAAAGATTAGCTATTTCCTTTGGATCGGAAATGTCATGAGAATCTGCCCTAAACTTTGAATACGGATGGTAAACCACGCTTTCTATAAAGCAGGTTAACAAAATCTGTACCTTGCTCCAA
>NC_090874.1:8837625-8840125 GCF_036669935.1 Montipora foliosa | reverse complement strand
CGCGCGTCTATATCCAGATTATGCAGTGTCAGTATCATGAATATCACAAACAACAAACATAACTTTGGTCGCTTAGTGTTTGTGATATTACAAACAATAAACATAACACTAACATTAGCAATGATCGATAAAAAAAGTATCCAAGGTAATGATCGATAATATAGATAAGAGTGCCACCAGTTGAACTCTTCGTTTGATAACTTACCACTGTAACAGGCCTCTGAACTCGTTGGTTCAATTGGTGAACTTATTGGCAGATTCGTTCATTCGATCGATGGCAAGAAACAGGTTCCCAGTTGGAAGCACACTCTATTCAAGTATCCGCGCTTCAATACAACCAAAAAACAGGGCTACTAAGTCCATGAATTCAACCTAAATTGGAAAACTTTCAAAAACATTGCGAGAGTATTGTGCTTGATAAGCACTTCAGTGTCTACTCCTGATCTAGCACGTGATTCCCAGTTGGACTGGAGCCAATGAAATCACTCATAGTGCTAATCAACCCTGATCGAACCGTGATCTTGCACGTGATTCCACGGTGGACTGGAGTCAATGAAATCGCACAATAGAAAATCACGGAGATTTGTGACTACCATAAAAAAGAAAAAATAAAACGAAATTCGTCCGAATCTTTATCACGCGCTGCCTACGGCTTCCCGTGTAATTATGTGTGCTCGACAGACATTTTTATTGTCACGAAGCTTTGATTTGTGTTTTTTTAAAAGTAATTCCTGAGATAACCTTCACTTGCACAGCGACTAGAGTCGAGCAATTAGTAAAACTGCACAAAATGAACTGCAATTAAGAGACATAGCCCCTTTATTAAACATTTGTTTTGTTTTTACCTGCAGTCCATTGTTTTTTTGTCTTTATTGTTTGTTCTTATTGACATATGAATCCTTTACACAATCGAGAGTACATTTGACCTGACGGTGAGAGCACTCGCTTCCCACCGATGTGGCCTGGGCTCGATCCCCAGACTTGACGTCATATGTGACTGTGAGTTTGTTGATTCCCTACTTTGCTCCGAGAGCTTTTTTTCTCTCAGTTCTCCGCTTTTTCCCATCTCCTAAAAAAACCAACCTCAAATTTGATTTGACTTGATTTGATTTCTTTTGTGTCATCAATTAGTCCTCCAGAGCTAAATACAGTAGACACTTAAATAAAGCCTCCATTGTCATTATTTAATAATTACTCCAGCTTACCCCTCTCCTCAAAAGCAAACCCCTGACTTCATTACAGCTGATTAAATTTAATTTGTGGAGGGCGATAAGTTAGAACATAGACATCAGTTAGTTACGCCACCCTCCTTAAACAAAGCTCGTTTATCGTATTCCTGACTTCCTGGAGCGGAAATAAAAATTGTTTCGAGGGCTTTTACGTCAATTGAAGACGAATCCTCGAATCAACCCACGGCAGTATAAAAGGTAACATTTCTTGGTCGGTTAACTGACGCTGAAACAGATTGTTCCAAAACGTCTAATTATCGCCGGTCTGATGGGGAAATGGAGACAATCTTATAGGTTTCACAGAGGTCATAGTTATTACTTAGACGGATAAAATTAAATTTAAAATGTCCTTATTCTTAATTACCTTAAGTTCAATAAAATCAACGATTTGGTATGGGAGAGGGGTATTAGAAATTCTAGGAAATTATGGAAACATATGATCAAAATTCATAATGATCTTGATTTTCTCATCTTTTATTGCTGCAGCAGTGCTACTGATATCAGCCACACCGGAAATCACAGTTTCATTTGAAATTGACATTATTCTCCAAAAACTGAATAACAGTCGGCAATGTGAAAGAGCATTCATATTCGGCAATGCAGCTGTCTTTTATAAAACAATAAAAAAGAGACTTACAAGCTTTGGAAAACCATCTCATGGAAGTAAGTTCTCTACCACGATGGTAGGGGCCTTGTACTCGTCAAACATTGCCAACATTGTCTTCAACGCCGTATTGTGCTTCTTTGCCATAACGTTGAATGGTGCCACAATCTACGCCTTGAGAAAAACTCCCTCTGTACCAAAGCCTTTGAAAGCATTGCTACCGAGTTTGGCCGTTTCCGATCTTGGTGTCGGCATACTCGGTCATCCATTGTACATCACACGTCTCGCCCTAGACTTGCAAGCAGATCTCACAAGTTTTCCAACGTTTTACGCAGTTTATATATCTGTGAGCAGTCACTTCGCTTATGCTTCGTTCTTCGGTGTTCTGTCTCTAAGCTTGGACAGATTCTTGGCGATCCATCTACACCTCAGGTACCAGGAACTTGTGACTTACCAATCTCGGTTTGGGTCTTAAGCGGACTTATCCCGTTAATTTGGCCGCAAATCCCGATCCACATCGCATATGTGTTAATTGCCATCTTCGTAGTATCGTGTTTCGTTGTCTCGGGAGTTCTAAACTCCAAGATATACGCAACCGTGCGACGCCACGCTCATCGAATCCATTCCCTTCAAGTGCAGCCCACAGTAAACGCGCCTAATGTGACGA
>NC_090874.1:8825125-8832625 GCF_036669935.1 Montipora foliosa | reverse complement strand
AGAACAAAAAAGAAAGAAAGAAAGCCCCGATTTAGGGGTTTGTACACTGTTTCTATGGTGATTGAAACCTGGCAAGGACCAAGGTTGTGTTTGTTGATTTAAACTGCAATTTTGAATGTGATTTTCTTATTAAACCGTCCGATAACAAACTGTCTGACAACAACTTGGAATGTGAATTGGTGGGAAATACGAGTTTTTTAAACCAATCACAATCGAGGAAATTACAATAATTATGAAGTACGTACAACGTTTCATGATATATGGTTCAAGTCGAAGATTGACATAATTCATTCATTCATTCAAAAACACAATACACTAGAAATTAATAATAACTTAAAGACGATAGACTACTAATGTTTAAGGTAGTAATGACAGGGAAGCCTATATAGAAGCCGGGGGCTTATGAGCTATAGGCCGCTTCCTGACAACATAGTGTACATCATACAAATTATGGGGACAGCATAAAATATAGAATGTATTATTTTAAAAACAAAAGAAAAGAAGAGGGAAGAAGAAGTATGTAGCTCAACAAAGAGTATCTTTGACTAAGAAAGAAGGAATTCAGTTTTAAGTCTTTTGCCAAACAAACGGATGCTTTCAATGTTTTGAATTTCAGGACTTAACGAGTTGAAAAACATAGGTCCTTGAAACCGAATTGAGAAGTTTCGGATATTTTGTAAAAAAAGGTTGCAATTTCTAGTATAATGCGAATGTAACTGGCTTGCAAGAGTAAAGATATCACGAAAGTAATTAGGAAGTAAACCTCTTTTAAATAAATACATAAATTTACCTATCTGGTATAAATAAATGTCAGAGAATTTCAAAATCTCCTGTTTTTTAAAAAGAACATCAGTGTGAGAATCGAAAGAAACTTTAGATATTATTCTTAAATTACTCTGATGTGTCGACTCCCACACTGAAATACAATATATTAAGTAAGGGTAAATTAGAATATGGTATAAACAGTGTAAGGAAGTTTTGGGAGGACAAAAACATGACTTTTAAATAATGCCTATTGATTTTGATATTTTTCTGGAGACGCTAAGAATGTGAGGTTTCCACGACAAATGCTCATCAAGGATAACACCTAGAAATACTGTTTCTCTCACACAATCTTATTGTTGTCAATTTGAATAGATAGAACAAGTGTTTGCCTCCTTTGGCGTGGTCCAAAAAGCGTAAAATTCGATTTTTTAAAGTTAGTTGACAGCTTATTAGTTCGACACCACTGTGTTAATTTACACATTTCAGAATTTAGGGTTTCAGAAAGTAAATTAAAATCTTTGTGAGAAAAAAATATGTTTGTGTCATCACCAAAAAGAATAAAGTCCACCACCTTTGACAAAATGCACAGATCATTTACACAGAGCAGAAAGAGGAGGGGCCTAATATAAAGCCGTGAGGCAACCCACACTTAATTGGCAATGCTCCGAACAGATACCATTAAATTCCACATATTGTTGTCTACCGCTTAGATAGCTTTCAAACCATCTAAGTGCGGTGCCTCGAACACCATAATGTAGAATATGATGATCATCGGTGTCAAAGGCTTTAGACAAGTCTATAAAAATACCAACTGTATAATTATTCCTTATTTTCAATAGCAGAAGAGATTTTGACATACAAACAAGCAAGAGCATAAGCAGTGGAGTGATGTTTGCGAAAACCATACTGGTTATCAGAGAGAATCTTAGAAACATTGAGAAACCTTCGAAGGTGATTGTACATAACTCTCTCTAGAATTTTAGAGAATGCAAGTAAAACAGACACGGGTCTGTAATTTGTAAATATATCCTGTTCACCAGATTTAAATAGAGGAATAACTCGAGCAATTTTCAATTCAGTTGGTACAATACCAGAGGTGATGGATAAGTTAATAATGCTAGTAATAGGGAAAATTATTTTATCAATACATGATCTTTAATTAAGTTCATAGAAATATTGTCATGACCTACAGCAGTACCTGAACGACAAGTATAGCACATATATCAATAATTTCTTCCTCACTTGCAACTTCTAGAAATATTGAATTGAGTAGTTTTGGGGATAAAAAACAACTATGCGACTTCTCTGATGCAGGAATTTTGCCAGCTAAATTAGGGCCAATGTTGGTAAAATATTTACAAAAAAGATTAGCTATTTCCTTTGGATCGGAAATGTCATGAAAATCTGCCCTAAATACGAATGGTAAACCACGCTTTCCATAAAGCAGGTTAACGAAATCTGTACCTTGCTCCAAAATATAACGTAGCATTATCGCAAGTATTTCGCGATTATTCCGTCTTGTTCACCTTGAACAATACGGGCTAACTATCCCGCAACTGGATGGGTATAAACGGTTTTAAAGTAAAAAAAAAAAAAAGATTATGGTTCATTGTTACATGCTCAAGGTGTCGTAGAAACCTAAAATGTGGTGATTTCACGTTAATTGCAAAAAATACACGGAAATTCTTGTAGAGCACATGCGATTATTTTTCCTTTTTTAACCAAGGCTGTTTTTTTTTTTTAATTATTTATTGATTTGCATTGCTTAGATTGCTTCGTGGGAGGCGCGATGGCCTCATGGTTAGAGTGCTCGACTCCAGATCAAGTGTTCCGGGTTCGGGACCTTGCTGGGGACATTGTGTTGTGTTCTTGGGTACTCTCACGGTACCTCTCTCCACCCAGGTATATAAATGGGTGTCGGCGAATTGCTATGGGTAACCCTGCGATGGACTAGCATCCCATCCATGGGGGAGTAAACTGAATACTCCCAGTCGCTTCATGAGTGTCGGCCTGTTGGGCATTCTGGCTCGTAAACAAAGACTTTCCTTTTTAGATTGCTTTGTGGCGTGTTCGTTGCCGCAGCCGTCGTGCTTTCTTAAATTCCCTAACGACGTGAAATAACCAAATTTGAGGTTATGTGGATGACGCGAGCACCTGACGATGAATATTAATTTTCAATTTTCTCTCCAAACAACCACACCGTTCATGCAAATTCTATTTATGGAATGTTAACACACACTTTCCATGCCGAGGGACTTGGAGTAATCGCGAAATTATTACAAATATAACGGGAAATAATAGTTTTTGAAGACGTTCTCGTAGCTCTCGTCGTCGTCGTTCTTGTGTAAGGTCCCTTTTGTCCCTCGTACTGCACAAGCAACGCTGACACAGTGCAAGCCCTTCTTACAAGACAGGGGTTGCAATTCCGGCTTAAGGAAAAGGAGTCTATTTGCAAGATTAACGCTGACACAGTGGAAGCCCTTCTTACAAGACAGGGGTTGCAATTCCGGCTTAAGGAAAAGGAGTCTATTTGCAAGATTAACGCTGACACAGTGGAAGCCCTTCTTACAAGACAGGGGTTGCAATTCCGGCTTAAGGAAAAAGAGTCTATTGCAAGATTTCCGTTTTGTTTAATTTTTTGTCGTCATTCTCGTGTACTGTTATTTTCGAATGACTGTCATTTATGGTGGAAATTAGTCCAAAAAATTGAGGAACCTACGGAAGCTATGATAGCTCTTAAGGGGCATTTTAGTTTTTTTGTAAAATCTGACTTTGTTTTTTTGTTTTTCCGAAAATCGAAGGTTGGGTTTCGAAATTAAGAGAATTTCCGAAATTACTGAAATTGGAGTTTATGGAAGACACGCCAACTGCCATATTCACAACGTTAAAAAAAAAAAAAAACAGAATCACACGATGATCGTCACGCAGTCATGCAACGTACTCATTTGCTTGCTTGTTCGTGTTGTTGTCAATGAGTCAGACAGGGTTAATTTCATTAAGGCACTCAATCGTAGGAATCACGTTATTCTCGGTTTTCACATGACGTCACGACCGCCATGTTGGTGCCCCTAAACGAAGAAAAGGCGGCCATTTTGGTGCCCCGACAAAATCCTGCGGGAATTTAACTCTATTATTATGCAAACGCTTCCTTTTTGTTTTCGTTAAAAAACATGGCTGTTGATCACGTGAGTGAAAACCAGCAATAGAGCAAGTAAGGCGTGACTATTATTTCAACCTTATTAATGAAAACGATTGTGATCAAAGAAAGCTTTTCAAGACGGCCAGTGCACTGCTAGGAGGGTCGTCACAGGAAAAATACCCCAAGCACTTTGACCCTACTTTGCTTGCTAATGATTTCGGGAGATTCTTTATACAAAAGATCGATGTCATTCGCTCAAAGCTGGATAGAATTGACTCCTCATTAAATCACCCTCACCATTCGATTGGAAGTAGCATTCAAGAGTATTCGTTTGCTGGCACACCCTTCAATAACTTCCAGCCAATATCGTCTGAAGGTATCAAAAAGCTGGTGCTGAATGCCCCAAAGAAGAACTGCGACAATGACCCCATACCTACCAAGATTCTTAAAGACTGCATTAACGAACTCCTACCGACCATTTCCAACATGGTTAATCTTTCGCTCAGTAGTGGTCACTTTCCGGACATTTGGAAAGAGGGTTTAGTGAGACCAAAGTTAAAGAACGCCAACACGGTTCTGATAAAGAAAAATAACCGGCCCGTCAGCAATCTTGCTTTCCTTTCAAAAATCACTGAGAAGGCAGCTGCACTACAAATCTCCGATCACGTGTCGTCCAATCATATGTTTCCGGAATTTCAATCAGCCTACCGAAAAAATCACAGTACGGAAACTGCCTTACTGCGCATGCACAACGACATACTCGTCAACGTGAACAAACAACAAGTCACATTACTAGTGTTCCTAGATTTAAGCGCTGCTTTCGACACAGTAGACCATGACATATTACTGTGGCGGCTGGAATACAAATTTCGAATTAAAGATCAAGCAGTAACGTGGTTCAAATCCTATCTGTCGAATAGATCCCAGCGTATTGTAATCGGCAGTGCAAAGTCAGACAGTTTTGATTTGAAGTTTGGTTTGCCACAGGGCTCGTCTCGGCCCAATGCTGTTCTCCTTTTACACCAGTGAGCTATTTGATGTGATTAGCCAGCATCTGCCAACAGCGCGGCACAGTTATGCCGATGATGCTGGTATCTATCTGGCTTTCAATCCAAATGATGATTCCAATCAAGGCGCTGCCATTGCAGCAATGGAAGCGTGCCTCTGTGACATCCGTAACTGGATGATCAATGATAAACTCATGATCAATGATTTCAAGACAGAGTTTATGCTCACTGGGACGAAAGCGCAGCTACAGAAAACTAAACGCGCTACTCTAACTATTGGCGAATCCATCATCTCGATCTCCGAGCACGGAATCCCTTAGAAACTTAGGGGCCTGGTTTGACTGCCATTTCAACCTGAACTTCAACATAACAAAAAGGTGGAGGAGTGCTTTTTTTCATCTTCACAACATTAGACGCGTCAGAAAATATCTAAGTATAGAATCTGTCGATAAATTAATCCACGCTTTCATTGGACTATTGCAATATAATTTTATACGGACTACCCTACTGCGCTCTCAGTAAACTGCAGCGTGTTCAAAACGCTGCAAGAGTCCTATATCTAGCACCACGGTATTGCCATATCACACCTATATTATACAAATTACACTGGCTACCTGTAACGTTTAGAATAGATTATAAGATTATTATAATCACTCACAAAACAATCCATGGTACAGCTCCTAATTATTCATCATTTCTCGTAAATTTTAAACCTAATTCTTCCTACAGCCTCAGATCAAATAACAAATATCTGCTTTCAAATCCAGATTTCAGGACTCTCCCTATTCTTGGCGATCGAGCCTTTGTGGCCGCCGCACCAAAACTGTGGAATAATCTTCCGTTAGATCTTAGATGCACTTCCGATTTTAGAGTTTTTAAACGTAATTTGAAGACTCATCTTTTTAAAAAAGCTTTTCCTGATATAGTATTGTAATTTATAAACTAGATAATTATTCATTCGTGTAATTTTGACTATATAGTGTTATATATTGTTCTTTTATTGTAAGGCGCATTTGAAAACTGCTTAGTTGAATTTGCGCGGTATAAGTAAATTTTATCACTATTATTTTATTAATGTTGATGTCTGATTTACTACAAACGGTTTGTGCTAAAGTCAGTCGCAGAGGAACTTGTCAGCCAATTCTATTCGGACGTCAAGGGATCGAATCCAATATTACGATAAAAAAGACAACAACATTGAAAACAAGCAAATGCCGGAACGTTGCGTGACGACCATCGTGGAATTGTGGCCCATGACCTGTTTTGTTTCAATTGTATTGCGGAGTCAGTTTTTTGCGAAGTAAACATTAAAATGTGGTTTTATATTGTGGAGCGCAGCGAGTCTTCAGTGTCCCTAGGAGTTAACGTAGGTAGTAGCCAAAACGCGGGGCCGGGGCCGGGGTCAGGGGTCAGGGTAAGGGGTCTTTTTTTTTCCAATTTTTTTTTTCTCCGTAATTTTCCTGTAATGTTATATTCGAATGTTCGCCGGCATCTTTCGAATTCCTTCATTTATGGTGGAAATTAGTCAAAAATATGGAACATACAAGCGACGAAAGGGACATCTTTGTTTGCTTTTCGAATTAAGAGAATTTCAGACTGATTTTTGACTCGCTGAGCTCCACATTTTAAAACCACATTTTAATGTTTACTTCTTAAAAACCTTCTCCGCTATACAATGAAAACGAAACAGAACATAGCGTGACTGCGTGACGATCATCCCGTTTTTTTTCATTTGTTGAGCTCAGCGAGTCTCCCCGCATCAGTGTTTCTGGCAGTTGGCGTATATTTCATAAACTCCAATTTCAGCATTTTCGGAAATTATCTTAATTTCGAAAAACAAACTCCGATTTTCGGAAAGACTAAGTCAGATGCTCGCAAAAACCAACTTCGATTTCAAAACACAAAACAAACAAAGTCCGATTTCGAGAAAAAAAACTGAGATGTCCCTTCAGGAGGGGGACATTGGGGTGTATTAGAAACCGCAAAACCGAAGAAAAAACCATCCAAAACCGCAAAACCGCAAAAAAATTCGGCCAAAACCGAAAACCGCATACAAAACCGTCAGAAAACCGATACAGTGGTGACAAGTGCGGCATACAGAGCAAACTACACCAACACTTTATTTCATCAAAGTATTTGTGAATGTCATGGACTTGTCTAAAGCCTTCATATCTTTTAGTATCTGCTAAAATCGTAGGCTTTATTTCTGCCGCTCTCTCGAGCTCGGACTTTGTGGGCTCATTTTCCGTAAAGCAGCTGGTAATGGAGCCAAGTTAAGTTAGGAGAATTTGCACACAAGTCCTCTCTAAAATTGCAATTTTGCAATCGCAAAAAGCTATAGCTCTGGAAACTTGAATCAAAACTCTCTAATTGAACATTTCCATTTGATAACTAAGACCTGACATTTTGGAGATTCGAATGGAATGTTTAATCTTCGTCTACTGACATGCGATTGCATTGAGGAAGCTAACCGGTACTGTTTGTTCCTTGTTTTACATGGCAGCAGGAACTTGCTCGAAAGTTAAATGTGGTAATAAACAGATACTTTCTTAAAACAGGAGTCGAATATTGAACCTCACCGCCCCCCGA
>NC_090874.1:8815125-8817625 GCF_036669935.1 Montipora foliosa | reverse complement strand
TCGGCATCTGTCCTTCATTTACGGTGGAAATTTGTTAAAAATATTAAGGAACTTACGGAAGCTATAAAAAATTCTTAAGGGACATATCTCAGTGTTTTTTTCTCGAAATCGGACTGTTTTTTTTGTGTTCTAAAATCGAAGTTGGTTTTTGCGAGCATCTGACTTAGTCTTTCCGAAAATCGGAGTTTGTTTTTCGAAATTAAGATAATTTCCGAAAATGCTGAAATTGGAGTTTATGAAATATACGCCAACTGCCAGAAGCACTGATGCGGGGAGACTCGCTGAGTTCAGCAAATGTTTACTTCTTGAGGAAAAAGAACGGGGTGATCGTCACGCAGTCACGCTATGTTCTGTTTCGCTTTAATTGTATGGCGGAGAAGGTTTTTTTTGTGGAAGATCATTGATGTAGATCACAAACAGTATTGGGCCCAATATGGATCCTTGAGGAACCCCATGACCAATTGCTAAATTGGATGATATGTCCTGAGTGTGTTTGACCCTCTCAAATCGGGTAGTCAGATAGTTTTCAAACCATTTCAGGCTTTTCTCTCTAATTCCGTAATGTTCTAGTTTATGAAGTAAGCACTGGTGGTCAACAAGGTCGAACGTCTTTCTCAGATCTATAAAAATAGACCCAGTCATCATCTGTGTCCATTTGTTCTAAAATATGATCTACAAAGTACACAGCGGCAGTTTCGGTAGAATGCTTCTTCCGGAATCCTGACGGATTGATCGATAGAAGATTGTGTTTGATAAGAAATGCTACAAGCTGTGATTGAATTGCTCGTTCCATTACTTTGGAGATCAAAGGAAGGACTGAAATTGGGCGATGGATCGCTCTTATCTCAAGATTTGTATATTGGAGTGACCTTCGCTGTTTTCCATTCAGATGGAATTGTACTCGTAGAAATTGTCAGATTAATGATATAAGTAATCGATTCAGATATTTCAGGAGCTGCATCTTTCAGTAATCGAGCAGGAATTCCATCAAGACCCGTGGCTTTCGTTGACTTCATTTGGAGCAGTTCTTTTCGAACAAAACTAGAGGACACCTCTTCTAGGACAAAGTCGTGATTAACTTTAGGTGTTAAAACTTTCGGTAAAGTAGAACAATCAAAATGGCTAGAAAGAATATCTGCCATTCGAGCATGAGGCCGTTGGTCCATCACCACTTGGTGGCACTGTTTTGGTCTTTTTTGGAACGATTTTATGGAAGGTTCGCCACATTTCTTTAAAATCTTTTTCTTCGGCCAGTTGGTTAGAATAATAATTGCTTTTCTCTTTACGCATTCTAGTGTTGATTGTGTTACGCAATCGTTTGTAATTGCTCCAATGCAGTTCTTTGTTTGTACTAAGAGCCTTCTTGTGGTGATAATCACCTTCATGCATAAGTTGTTTTAGGTCGCTAGTTAGCCACGGCACCGAATATCCACGTACTCGACGCGTAACAATAGGTGAATGTTTGTCTGCAGCTGTTAAGAATAGATCTTTGAATGCGTGCCAGCATTCATCTATGGTCTCTTGAAGTTTGATAATTTCCCATGGGATATATTTTAACTCTTCACGGAACAATGCCGAGTTGTAGTTTTTATAATTTCTGGTTTCGATAATTTTTGGCGGAGGTCGCTTCATCGTGTGAAGCTTTCTAACCCCAAATATAGCACTGTGGTCAGAAAAACCAACTGGTAAAACTCCAGTAGAATAAAGCTCTGGTCTTGAAGTGAAAAACAAATCGATTAAGGTCCTTGAATGCTGAGTTATTCTTGTAAAACCCTGTCCGATAACAAACTGTCTGACAACAACTTGGAACGTGAATTAGTGGGAAATAGGAGATTTTTAAACCAATCACAATCGAGGAAATTACAATTGTTATGATTAAACACGAAACACACTTTCATGAAGTGCGTACAACGTTTCATGACATATAGTTCAAGTCGAGGATTGACATAATAACCCACTGAAATTACAACAATGGAAACTCGCCGTTTTGGGTAAAAACTCTCAAAACGCTGGTACGACTTTAAAAAGTGTTTAGTCATGTTAGAAAGAATCAAAGGGAACCCATGGCCAAACTCGTGGATTAAGTAATCTAGAGATGTAACATGTTGGTGAACTTGCAATTATTGGTCAATTTTAAAGGCTATTAAAAGAAGCTGGGTTCATAGCGTGCAGTCGCTCTCATCTCATTTGGTGTAGGCTTTGTACATATTACAAAGACATATGTCTAGAATAGCTAGCTTGGCAAAGTGGCAGGTGAACACGGTGTGGTATAGGCAAAGGAGTCTAAAGTCATAGTGGACTGTACCCCCGTCTCCTTCCCCTCCCCCCAATGTACTAAAACAAACAGGACAGGTATAGAGAACACAACTTTAATCTAAACTCAATTCAAGGTGAAAAACTTAACTCAACCTGAAAAACTTGAGAAAAAAAAGCCTAACTTAAACTTGGCTTAAATTTTGCATTTTGGTAATAACATTCTTGTCATTATATACAATAGAAA
>NC_090874.1:8797625-8805125 GCF_036669935.1 Montipora foliosa | reverse complement strand
ACCGCGGCTGCAGCTTGGGACTAAATGCAAGGCCTTGTTGAATCAAATGTTGATGATGTGTTGAAACAGTTCGCCCACTCCAGCAGTCAACATCGTTCAACAAAATCAAACAGATGTTGAAGTCGTTGGCTCGAGCCTTAGGAGATTACAACGGCATCGGCAACGAAAACGTCACTCCAAAATATAACTTAGCATTATCGCAAGTATTTCGCGATTATTCCGTCTTGTTCACCTTGTACAATACGGGCTAACTATCCTGTAACTGGACGGGTAAAAATGGTTATGGTTATGGTTCATTGTTATATGCTCATGGTGTCGTAGAAACCTAAAATGTACTGATTTCACGTTAACTGCAAAAAATACACGGAAATTCGTGTAGAGCACGTGCGATTATTTTTCCTTTTAACCAAGGCTATTTTTTTAAAAGAATTATCTATTGATTTACATTGCTTAGTTTGCTTTGTGGCGTGTTCGTTGCCGCAGCCGTCGTGGTTTCTTAAACTCCCTAACGACCTGAAATGACAAAGTTTGAGGTTATGTGGATGACGCGAGCACCTGACGATGAATTTTAATTTTCAATTTTCTCTGTGAATAACCACACCGTCCTCATCAATTTTATTCTTGGATTGTGCATTCACACTTTCCAAGGCCGAACGACATGGAGTAATCGTAAAATTATTACAGTAACGGGAAATAATATTTTTAGATAACGTTCTCGTAATCGTCGTCGTCGTCCTTGCTTAAGGTCCTTATTGTGTTGTGTTCTTGGGCAACAAACTTTACTCTCACGGTGCCTCTCTCCACCCAGGTATATGAATGGGTGCCGGCGAATTGCTGGGGGTAACCCTGCGATGGACTAGCATCCCATCCAGGGGGGAGTAAACTGAATACTCCTAGTCGCTTCATGCTAATGAAACCGGAGATAAGTGCCGGTCTGATGGGCCTTCTGGCTCGTAAACGGAGCCTTTACTTTTTAGATTGCTTTGTGGCGTGTTCGTTGCCACAGCCGTCGTGGTTTCTTTAACTCCCTAACGACCTGAAATGACAACATTTGAGGTTATGTGGATGACGCGAGCACCTGACGATGAATATTAATTTTCAGTTTTCTCTCCAAACAACCACACCGTTCATGCAAATTCTATTTATGGAATGTTAACACACACTTTCCATGCCAAGCGACTTGGAGTAATCGCGAAATTATTACAAATATAGCGGGAAATAATAGTTTTTGAAGACGCTCTCGTAGCCCTCGTCGTCGTTGTTCCCGTAAGGTCCCTTTTGTCCCTCGTACTGCACAAGCAACGCTGACACAGTGGAAGCCCTTCTAACAAGACAGGGCTTGCAATTCCGGCTTAAGGAAAAAAGAGTCTACTGCAAGATTAACGCTGACACAGTGGAAGCCCTTCTTACAAGACAGGGCTTGCAATTCCGGCTTAAGGAAAAGAGTCTATTGCAAGATTAACGCTGACACAGTGGAAGCCCTTCTTACAAGACAGGGGTTGCAATTCCGGCTTAAGAAAAAAGAGTCTATTGCAAGATTAACGCTGACACAGTGGAAACCCTTCTAACAAGACAGGGCTTGCAATTCCGGCTCAAGGAAAAAGAGTCTATTGCAAGATTAACGCTGACACAGTGGAAACCCTTCTAACAAGACAGAGCTTGCAATTCCGGCTTAAGGAAAAGAGTCTATTGCAAGATTAACGCTGACACAGTGGAAGCCCTTCTTACAAGACAGGGGTTGCAATTCCGTCTTAAGGACAAAGAGTCTATTGCAAGATTAACGCTGACACAGTGGAAACCCTTCTAACAAGACAGGGCTTGCAATTCCGGCTTAAGGAAAAAGAGTCTATTGCAAGATTAACGCTGACACAGTGGAAGCCCTTCTTATGTATCGCTGTGATAAAAACACGAGTAAAGACACTGGTTGAAATTTGTCATTCCGGCTTAAGTAAAAGAGTCTCTATCACTGGAGTAGTTAAAATGTTTATATTTTGTCTCCACTCCACAACAAAAAACAACACAGCATCGCTGAACCAAATAAGTTTATTTTGGGAGGGCCTGGCGAGAACAACCCGAACACTATACAAGACTGAACATTTACCTAACAAACCCTTGAAAGGCAACCAAGGGTAAAGCTATCTTCACACGTACAAGTCACTTCATAGTACCAGTAGGGCTGGTAAGCCAAAACACTCAATATATGGCCTAATTCTACAAATAAGTAAACAGTCTTGGTACCAGTTAGGCTGGAGGACATCAGCTCCGCCATTATATTTGACTATAAGATAAACAGGCCATCCTGGCGTCCTACCCCAAATAAGCTCTGGTTAGAAGCTTTGTGCCAGTTAGGCTGGGGAACATCAACTCCGACATTAAATTAAACTATAATATAAACAGGCCATCTTGGCCTACATCCCCAGATAAGCTTTCCAGCTCTGTGCCAGTTAGGCTGCCAGTTAGGCGGGGGATCACCAACTCCTACGTACATTATAAATACAATATAGCTTAGAGTACAAATACAAGAATAAAACGGACAAAAGCCTTAAAACTAGCAGAGCTGAGCAACCACTAACAAAGAAAATGCGGTTCGAACGGAGGCCAGAAAAAACCTGCCAGAAAAAACCCCTCTGGGGAAAAAAGAAAATGTGCAGGAAATCTGGGTAGGAACCATGGCTCAAGCTCCAAGCGATTAGAAGCCCATCCTACGAAGGCTTTACAAGAATGAAATTAGAATAGCCGATTCAACCAGACTGGATGCATGATACCAGGAAAAGAAGGAACTAAGCAAAGAAAAAATTAAACGAAACGAAACGAAAGAACGCGGTTGGTTCTGAAGCCTAGATGACAGCCACGTGTTATACTCGGTCTTATATACCCCTGAAACCCTACCCACGATACCCCGGCCTGTAACCCAGGCCCATGTTGTATCTCGTGCCGACAAAATAGTTATTTCAGCCTTGTTCGCTTGCTCACCCGTCAGAAATAACATATTTTGTCTCCACTCCACAACAAAAAACAACACATCATCGCTGAACCAAATAAGTTTATTTTGGGAGGGCCTGGCGAGAACAACCCCTATCTAGAGTGACAAAGAATTGGGCAAAAGGCAAGATAAATAGACACTATTAGCTTACATGGCTTAGAGCCCGAGGAATTTGGAAACAGAAAGCCTTTGATCAAGGTCGTCGTCAACATATGTGTCTTTGGCTTGCACGGACTTCCAGCGACCGTGTCGCTGAAACACTCTGTCACTGACACCACTGTTAGCTGCCATAGTCGCGCCACCCGAACGCAGAGAGTGCAGCCCGAACTTGGAAGGGTCGGCCCCAATGGCCTTCAAATCCCGCCTGAAAGCTTCCCTCATAGTACTGTAACTAATAGGCCTATCGGGGGCTATCAACTTAAAAGAATCCTTTCCCTTGGAAATGGGTCTAAAAATCAGATCCCTGGAATCTGGAGGAATTTGAAATTTCGAGAGATACCTTTTAAGGAGCTTGACAGGACACGCACCACTAGGAAGCTCGGAAATAACTACCTCGTCTCCTCGACGAAGCTGGTCGTTCTTACTTTTGGGGACTTTAATAACCACGAATCCCTCATTAAAGAAAACGTCATTCCTCCTTATCCTGGAAACATCGTCGAACCTGAAGAAACCGGCAAATGACAAAATATACAAGGTAATATTGCGCAGCTCAACAGGGTTGTCAAGGTTAGAACGGCTAATAATGTCATGAATCACACTAGATGAAACGGGCTCCTTGCGGTTAACGATAGCAGTACCAAGAAGCCTTTTTGAAGCAGACCTGGTGGCCTCGACAATAGGGTTATCCGTGGGAGAAGGGATACCAGCCATACTATGAGCCCACTTTATGCCATAAAAGGCAGAATCAATTACACTAGGGGAATGGGATTGCTCGATAAGGTGTTGTAAGTACAATGCAACATGAAAGGGTTTAGCGGGGAAAACATTCCCGTCAAACATACTAATGGCGAATTGCTTCCACTTGCGGTAAGCACGGTAGTACAGCAATGATGTAATGGTGGCCTTCGAGGACAGTACTGTCGTCTTCAGCCTGTCAGCTAACCCCTGCACGGGACCGTTAGGCAGAGCGTCCTGATCAAAGTCCCAAAAACCGGATTGGAAGATATCTGATAAATCCTGCTCATCTAGTCACTTTGAAGTTGAAGAGTTGGACTGTGTTGTCATCGCGGGGCAGCAGGCACGCCAATGGCCGGCCTTTCCACAAGCGAAGCATGTGCTAATGTTAGGACGACGAGACGGGAAACCGGAATTGGTCGCGGCTGGCTGGAAGGACAGAGGTTGTGATTGGGAACTTGAAGACGAAACCGACCTGCTGAGCGGGGAAGATGTTTTAGTCGCAGCCATTGCTGAAGACTTCTTCTTCTTTCGAGAAAACGTGGCTGCACGGGCACGTCTCTCAGCACCGTGGATGCGTTTTTCGTCCTCTGAATCATCTGCTAGATCGTGTTGTTTGTATTCTTCGACCGTACTCCAACCGTATTCAGACTTGTCGGCGAGAAGAATATGCTTCTGCCGTTCGACGAGCAATTTCTCACCTTCTTCGAGGTCAGACTTGACTTTCTCAAGGTTGGACTTCTCAGCGGCAGACTTGGCGCTGTCGAAGGTTTCCGCAAGCTTGAGATTGAACTTGAACTGGTCCTCGTTGGCTTTTCTTTTAAACTTATGCGGCTCTTGAAATTTCAGTTTCTTGATCTCTTTCATTTGCTGTTCTGTCGAAGTCTCGTTGGCACGCTTAATCTGACCTGCAGTGTCCTTGAGCAGCTCCTTAAAGGAGGCCATTAACTGATTGTTGTTGGCTCTAATTAGGTCGGACACTTCGTCTTTGGTAACCGACATTACGGCAAAAAGACAAAAGAATTAAACGAAACGAAACGAAAGAACGCGGTTGGTTCTGAAGCCTAGATGACAGCCACGTGTTATACTCGGTCTTATATACCCCTGAAACCCTACCCATGATACCCCGGCCTGTAACCCAGGCCCATGTTGTATCTCGTGCCGACAAAATAGTTATTTCAGCCTTGTTCGCTTGCACACCCGTCAGAAATAACATTTTTAAAATATATATCCATCTGCCTTTAAAGTTTCTTTAGACGTACATTGAAAGTTTCACTCTTTTAAAATATAGGGAAACATGTACGTACGTGTCTGGAAAATTGCTGTAAATAACTTTTTAAAGGCCAAAAATACCTTTAATGCTGGATCAACGAAGTCGGTGTTCCGAAAAAGCCCGAATATGACACTAATGGAAATTGGAAAAAAACCGAACCTAAAGGTTACTTTCGGCAAAAAAAACACCTTAATTAAATTTGTGTCTTGAATTATAGAACCATATCCACCCATTTTACAATCCCGAAGAAGGAAGAAACTTCTCAATTAACAGAGATTGATTTTCAAAGGAGTTTCATGATAAATCAATAAACTTGATTTGACTTGACTAATGAAAACCTCGAATCGCCGGGAAGTCCCAAACATTTTCACTGTCATCTTCACGTAAGCGTCACAATTTGAACACCGTTTCCTGTGCCACCAATGACCAACCGCTGTCCATCTTGTGACACATCTAAAGCTTGGACGGGTTTGCTTTCATTCTCAACACTGGAAACTACCTGTTAATGAATATAAAATAGCAAATAATTAAATCGCTTGTTATTGACCTAAAGGCCAGGGCAAACGGCTTCAAAATTTGCTTCAACATCCGTTGGATTTTGTTGAACGATGTTGACTGTTGGAGACTGGGGTGGACAAACGGTTTCAACACATCATCGACATTTGATTCAACAAACTTCACGAGAAGCCTGGTATTCAGTCCCAGGCTGCAGCCGCGGTTGTTACTATGGATACGGATATGGACACGTCATTGAGAGCCCGATTAGTGTGCACGCGTATACCCATCAATGTTGAAACATGGGGAAAAACAGTTTCAACTTCATTCAACATTCACGGTAACAAAAGAAATGTTGCAAACTTTCTAAGGCACGGGCAAACAGCTTCTACATTTGCTTCAACATCCGTTCGATTTTTTGAACAGGATGTTAAAAGCGTTTGCCCACCCTTTTTAACCGTGTTGAAACATGCTGAATCGAAGTTGAATCGATGTTGAATGAGTGTAAAAAGGTTTAAACTTTGCTTGAACATTCATTCAACATTTCTTTTGGAGTTGAAGCCGTCCCTCCCCACCCCCGTCAACATTGTTGGGTACGCGTGTGTGCACTAATCGGCTAATTGGTCTCTCGATATACACCTAATCGGCTTACTCAATGTTGTACCAATTCAAATTTCCCGGGATTAAGATCGTATTTGTATTTGCATGTATTTGATTGTATTTGCATTATAATGTAGCATTTTATCGTATAAACTCTTGTTCTTAGGCCATCGTAGCTTCATTAGGAAAATAACACAAACAGCGGTGATAAACATTGTATGCGTTGGAATACAATGTTTATCACCGCTGTTTGTGTTATTTTCCTAATGTAGCATTTATATTTGAATTATATGGAAATACCAGGAACAAAACGTTTTATTTCTAAAGGGTCTGAACACAGGTCGAAGGTCACTTGTTTTACCAATGCTAACATTAGGCCTAAGGTTAGCTTTAATAAATGTTTAGGATTCTTTCTGTATTGGTATAACAATGACCTGTGACTTGCGTTTTGTACCTGCTGCCCCACCCCACTCCCAAAAACAAAACAAAAAAAAAAGAGATTGTCGGCCATTGTGTTTTTTTAAATGGCCAGGAGGGACTAGCGACGAGCAAAGATTTGCCGCTGACAAAATGGACCGGCCTGCACTTTGAACTTGCCGGTTTGCCCGGGTCTAATGAGGTAATGTAGAAAAGACCCTCAGCTGAGGCTCAGCACGAGAAACTGCGCACGCACAATTAATTCTCGCACTGTACGTGCACTACACATTACGTCACCGGGTTGTTAGAGTGTAAAAGTGTTAGCCCGTGGTGACAATAGGCCCGTAGCTCGTGCATAACTCACGAATATATAAACCAGGTCTGAAGGGGGCGTGCATGAGTTTCAACAAAATGAGCCCCCAAAATAGGCAAGAATTTGTGACGCTGATAAATGATAAAGCAGCTGCTATTTCCAAAAGGATGGAATTACCTGGTGATAAATAACCTCGTCTAGGAGAGTAAATTTTTGACTTTGCAGAAACAATGGTCAACCTCAAGAGTTGAGAGTTGAGTTGATCTTTGTGTTGAATTCGCACATTTCTTGTCAATCTTTAGAACACTTGAAAGAAAAAAAACCAAGCCAAAAACAACAAAAACCTGGTGTCTTGCCTTCATTTTGACACAGATGTATCCTTTTTTTCACGAGAAAACATGCAAGGTAACTTGATCACGGAGCCTGCTGAATTCGATGTCCCCTTCGATTTTGCAATTTACTTGTGCAGCCAAAAGTACAATAGAAAAATTGAACGTAGCAAAAATCTCCCAAAATGTTTTTTCG
>NC_090874.1:8782625-8787625 GCF_036669935.1 Montipora foliosa | reverse complement strand
GAAAGTACGTATCAACATTGCAGGAATATAACTGGTAGCAACGGTGTGGTTGTTTGGGAACAGAATTAAAATATTTCGTCAGGTTCCCACGTCCTCTACACAACCTCAAATTTGGTTAATTTACGTCGTTGTCAGGACGAAGACGGCAAAGAAATGTGCCAAAATGAAAAGCGCATGTGCAGGGCGTGCAGAACCTTTGTTTTTGTTCATTAATATCTCGTAACCGTAGTCGTCACTTTGGGTAAGCTCCCTGATAGGGCGCTTTAGCAACGCTAAAGATCTCCAAGTGCTGACGTCCTCCATAAAACCTCAAATTTGGTGATTTCACGTTGTTGTTTTGCTGACGACGGCAAAGAAATGGACAAAAATGAAAAACGCAAGTGCGGAGCGTGCAAAGCTATTATTTTTGCCCGCTAAATATACAAATCTGTGACATTTTTGTTGCCGTCGCCGCTATCGTTGCTAAAGCTCCCCAATGATACAGAAGGGGGGGAGGGAAAGAGATACGGTGGAGCAACTTACGGTGCGTGTCTTTCTGTTGATGATCTTTAAGTCATTTGTTCCACTGCCTCCAGCAGCTATTACATCTCCTGTCCCACAAAACCGACCAACATACAGGAACTCCCCATGCTGTGCAGAGGGAAATGGCATCATTTCCAGCAACCGACCGCTACTAAAGTCCCATATCTACAAAGAAAAACAAGAACATAACATAAGCCAAGGAAGAGCCCCACTTGGGCTAAGTCCGTTAAACATGAACTGAGAAGGGAGGAGAGGGAAGAAAAGGGGCGGAGAAGACTTTTAGCACATGTCTCTTTTTTTTCAATGCGCACCTTAAGTAAGGACGACTGTGACGCCTATGAGAATGTCATGCATAAAAAGAAATCGCGTTCGAGCGTTTTTCAATTGAGTGTCGTAAAACAAATACCAAAGTAATTACTTCGAACAGTCACAGCAGGTGAACCAGTCCTTCCGTGAAACTTGCTCAAAGCGCGGGAAAAATCGCGCGTGCAACTCGCGATTGGTTTTGGTTTTCCGTGTCCTTCTCATTGGTTGATAAACTGGCGCGAGATTTTTAAACCAATCACTAAGCGTAGCAATTGCAATCACGTAATAACTTTCGACAGTCATTTAAAAACTGCTCTATTCTAATCACTTCGCTATACACCTTATTCCAAAATGGCCGCCATTTAGATATTCTTTTGTTTTTATTCAAATTAGACCTTGATGCCTCGTTCAAGGCAAAAGATTCTTTTGAATTTTCAGCTCAAGAACGAGGCATCAAGGGCTCATTTGAATAAACACAAAAGAATATTTAAATGACGGTCATTTTGAAATAAGGTCTATTATTCCAAGGCTTTCGGCATGAAAAGTGTGTGCGAACTCTCTTGGAACAAAATTGGTTGAACTGTGTGAAAGTTTGCAGAGCAACTTGAAAATTTACACTTGAACAATAATATCATCATATATCATATATCTTTATTTACCCTCGGATTTTTAGAGTAGCTTGGTGTAGCTAATATCTCCGAGCATTTACCCTACCAACCATGATACATCACAGAAGACAGACCACAACACCGGGAACTACATGCCCTACTTTTTACGACAAGTGTGCGGGTTCTTTTACGTCCCACAGGATTATGAACATTGAAGGGTTGTGAGACGGGACCTCCGGCTTATCGTCCTTATCCGAGAAGACTAGAGAGTCTAACCATTTCCAGATGTAATTACAAAGGCAGCACTTTCTCCTGCTGTTGGTCCGGCCGGAGTTGAACTCACGACCTCCAGCGTGACAGCCCGGTGCTCAACCAACTGAGCCACCGGTGCACCGGTTATTTTGCCTAAACGAGGAAAAATAATCTTGATGCAGGTGCAGTACGCATTTTAGCACACCTATTTGCTATGCTGTACATACAAAAGACGTAAAATCACCAATGATGAGGTTTTGAAGACAACGGGAGTGTACAAACATTCTGAAACCACTTGTACCAATTTATTTTTTAAATACTTCGCCCACAATGAACAACGCGAACAAGATGGACTAATCGCGAAGAATTGCGATAGTGCAAAGTTATAATTTGAAGTGACGTTTTCGTTGCTGTTTTTAGTGTGGGTCCCATCCCCCATTCACAGCAACGGAAGACTAGGACGCACACTAAAAACAGATGTGAAGGGAGCTATGTTGGGCCTTTTCCTTAACGTGGTCGGAAACAGCCCTCAGAATAACAGGATAATCCAACGAAATGAATGCGTCGCGCAACGCGCATCGGTGGCTCAGTTGGTTGAGCACCCGGCCGTCACGCGGGAGGTCGTGAGTTCTATTCCGGGCGGACCAACACTCAGGGTCTTTAAAATAACTGAGGAGAAAGTGCTGCCTTTGTAATGACATCTGCAAATGATTAGACTCTCTAGTCTTCTCGGATAAGGACGATAAACAGTAGGCCCCGTCTCACAACCCTTCAATGTTCATAATTCTGTGGGACGTAAAAGAACCCACAAAACTTGTCGCAAAGAGTAGGGCATGTAGTTCCCGGTGTTGTGGTCTGTCTTGTGGTGTTCGGGTCTCCGTAAGTGGAGCTTTGCTCTGTGGGGATACCCCGCCTAGTGGCAAAGTTTATAAATCAATAAATAAAGATTCAAAGACTTCAACAGCCAAGCAGTCCAACAAGATCATTTTTGTTTTCATCTCAAATTGAACTGGTAAAACAAGCCTTTGAAGACCTTTGAATCCTTACAAACCAAGTTGAGTTGCAATATATACAATCATTTTTGGAAATTTGGTAGCCCATTCTTTTGGAGATGTTATACACATGACCAATTAGTAGGTTAGAACAGATAGACTAAGAAACAGCGTATTACAATAACAAAGCACAGTACTTGCAAAGCATTATGGGCTACCCAAGATGCTGACAACACTACATCCTCCCAGATATCAATACCATCACCACAGATGTATGGGCCATGAATTGCACGCACTATTTGATCAGCACGGACATCCCACACCTATACAAACAAAAATAAATGTTGGTTAGGAGGGTTCCAAACAACCTCGTTCCAGGGTCTCTCTTCTCTGCCTCCATTGTCGCTGTCTATTCTCAACGACAATGGAGGCAGAGAAGAGAGACCCTAGGAACGAGGGTGGGTTCCAAAGTGGCTTGCTGGGGCAATGTCATTGTTTAGTTTTCCCACTTGCTAATTTTATGGCGTTTACCCTTCAATACTATTTACCCAGTGTTCTAAGCACATTTACAGTGTTTCACTGGATGTATTCAAGCCCATCATCATGAATCTGGATATCCCATTAAAACAGAATCTAGCAATAATAATTTTCTTGAAGGATTATTATCACTTTTATCATTATTTTTATCATTATTTTATTTATTATTGTTATTATTATTATTATCAGTATCATTATCATTATCATTATCATTATTATTATTATATTCTTTTGTAATTATACATTGTTTTAGGAAAATAAAAAGAAGACACCATTGAAAAGCTTTGCTGTTGCAAAGCTATCACTGGCTTGAAATCACTAGCAAAAAAGCATGTTTTTAAGCGGTTATTTCCCCTACACTCTCTCCTCTATTTTCCCAATGTTTTAATAAGTGTGTTTTAAAACAAAAGCTCTTTGTGTGAATACAAAAAAGCAACCATTACACGTCACAATTATGCAGAATGCAAGTGCCCAGCAAATTTGAAAACCTAAAAAAGTATTTTTTTTAAATTTGTCTATTTTGGATAAAAACACTTCCATTGGAAAAAGATCAAATAATTTTGTTTGTAAACATTATTTTTTGAGTGGAGGTTCCTTTAAAGTTGCACTCATCCCTAGAGTGTCAACTTTAGGTTCAAGGAGAAGACTTCTAATGACTCCAAAAGAACATTAAATATTGATATCAAACACACCTTGATACACCGATCCCAGCCTCCAGTTAAAAATATATTGTCGTCAAATGGATGAAATCGAAGGGCAAATACTTTTCTTCCATGTCCAGCTTCAGGAGTAATGACATGTTCTCTACAAAAATATACAAAAAACCCACCAATTCATTGCCCAAGATTAGCGGTCATTCAGATGTCTCAGACAACCAGAGAGTTTACCGGGCAACTAGTTTTAGGTAAAATGAAAAGGTTGGTTGCCTGAAGAAAAAAAAAAAGAACAGACAACCCAGCCAAAAGTAGAAAATGTATTACATAATCAGCACCGACTCATTCGACAGTTTTTTGTTGTCAATGTCTGATAGTACTAATTAAGTAGCATGAAGTTAACATTAATTTGCTGCAGTTGAGCATTTTCCTGTGTTTTGAATATCTGTGGCATATACAGAAAATTGTCACATAGGAAAATTCACACAAGCTAGCAATGGAGATCGAAGACCAGCCCACTTTGAAAATGCTAAAACTTAAACCCAAACTTCCACAAAAAAACCAAAGGCACACACTTAGAACTATGGAATACTCAAGCTCCAACGCCAGGGGATTGCATCTCAACATGGCATGCAATTAATAGTAGGGGTTTTCCAAAGGGCAACCAAGCATTTTTCGGGCCAACCAAATTTACAGGTTTAGTTGCACTGCTTTTGAAGCAGGGACAACCTGGAATTGTCACCGTCACCATTCAATACAAGTGTAGATAAAGCCATTTTCAATGGAGTGCTTAAGAAATCATGGACTGCTTTTATTTTGAATAGCTATATGTTTAGTGACGCCACATTCAAAGACATAAGCAAAACCAACTATTGCTTGTAGAATCAATAACAAGATGACTGAAGTGGTTAGGTTCTAAAGGAGTGAAACGTTGATAAAGGTTAAACTCATCACAAACAGACGAGCTTGGGAACTGGTACCTTAAAGGTTAGTGGGGTGCCAACTGCAATGTGCAGAGAGAAGGTTTCCAAGGCAACCCTGGAAGCGGGAAACAGCCCCCAAAAGCAGCCACTAACCACCAGTCACACTGACAGATTCAATGGAAACCATTTAATACCAGACAACATACT
>NC_090874.1:8775125-8777625 GCF_036669935.1 Montipora foliosa | reverse complement strand
AAAATTTGAGAAGATTAGTTCTAACATTTAAGATCACATATAACTTTGCCACAAAATGTACGTTTTTGCCTGCTTTGGTGCAGTTAAACGCAAGTTTGAAATGCAGACTGAACAATACGACGTAGAGAGGAGAAGGATTGCCGTAAAACGAAGTCAAATTCAGTTTCTAAAAGACCCGCCAAATGCAAATAAGATGCAGGGTGCTTTTCTTTGGATGGGTGGTGGGGGAAATCTCCATTAAATGCAACACACTGTTACGTTGCAGAGATCTCATCCTGTCATCGGGTAAACCATTTGCATTACCGTAAAACGAAACCTGACGTGTTCAACATAGGTGAACATAGAGAAACGAGGTAAGTTAATGGCAGCACACAACTACTGAGCATAAAAAAAAGAACTTTCTCCCCGCACTCATTGCTCTCCCGGCTTTCGATGTCTTTTCCAGCGTGCAGAGCATCTTCGAGTCTCCGTCTCGTTCCAGCGGACATCCCCACTATTTCAAAGTGTTCGTGACGGCGGAAGCTTTGTAAAGAGAAGAGAAAAACGTACTTTCCATGTTTAGGAAACGCGTCTCCAAGAGGGACTGGAAACGAGTAAGAGATATCTCGAACTAGTACAACCACCACAGGCGCAAGGAAATGTAAGAATTTGTATGGGAATCCCGATAACAGACCTGAGAAGATAATTTTTCGAAAAATTCTCAATTATAAAGCCTAACCTTATTGCCATTGAGGGTCGCTTCCTTCCTGTGAGGTTTTCTTCCAGATTCGACGCAAGCTGAGCCATTATCAGTTCCTCGGTTGTCAACGGTCATAGTGAAATACAAATACCGTCGTGTCGAAAAGTGGACGGGGACATGGGGACAGGGGACGTGGTGATTTTGGGAGGCGGGGACGTGGGGGTTCGGGGAAGTGAGGACTCGGGGACGTGGGGAGGTGAGGAAGTGAGGAAGTGAGGAGTCGGGGACTCGGGGACTTGAGGACTCGGGACTCGGCGACGTCGGGACTTGGGGGCGTGGCAACGCATTTTCGAAGAATAGAACATGATTTCAGAAATGGGAGAACATCTTAACGTAAAAAGGAAGTTGAATTGCTTATGTTGTTTTGCAAAAACGATCATCTGTATGCTATATGATCATCTGTATCATTTGTATGCTTTTTGCCTATTGGAAGCTGGTGAAGGACGCAACTAGCTCCAGGGTACGCACACCCATCTGGCCACTGAGAGTGATGAACTCGTTCTTTGCTAACATTGGTAAAAATATTGCAGCACAAACTACCAATACCACCTGGGAATGCAACAGCAGGCGTTTATAGATCAGACTTAGGTAATACGTCACCGCCGCTACTATCTCAAATTGAGATCCCTCCACAGAGAATATACAGGAAGGTCAACCAGCTGAAGTTAAATAAGTCTTCGGGCCCTGACAACTTATATTATCACCTAAATTACTAAAGCTTGCGGGGGACGACATTGTACCATCGATGTATAGACTATTCAATACTGGTATTGAAAGTCAGTCTCTCTATCCAAGCTGGAAAATAGCAAAGCTTACACCGATCTTTAAGAAAGACGATGCGACAGAGATAGGATATCGCTACTCAGTATTCCAAGTAAAATCCGAGAATCAGAGGTGAATGACTTCCTGGTACATCATGTCTTGTTCATCTTACGGAAACATGGAGAAAAGCTGTTGATTCGGGTCTCATAGTGGCTGTTGCCTTTGTAGACCTTCGCAAAGCGTTTGATAGTGTCTCGTCTTGTTGGAGAAATTACGCACGTACTTTGGCATTTGTGATCAAGCACTGGGTTGGATTGCTAGTTACTGATTTAAATGAGAGAAAGCATTACACAGTTATTAATGGATATAACTCTGACACTTTGCCTGTATCCGTCGGTATACCACTGTATGATCAGTGCTCGGCCCCACAGTGTTCTCTTTGTTTGTCAAAGATCTACCGTCGTCAAGTCTGAAATCAGGCTCCATTTACTGACTTCAATTCGCTGACGACGTTGCAATTTTTTACTGCATTGAAAAAACGGCAGACGAAGTGGTTGCTCAGTTGGACAAATCTTTAGATGAACTGTATGATTGGTGTACCTTAATTAAATCGCCTTACCCCGCATCCACAAAAAAGCGAAGCCATGCTAATTATTGAAAAAACCTGCGCAATGGGGCCAGTTCACATCGGCATTGATGCAATAGAGTGGGTTAACAAATCTCGCTTACTGAGTATAACAGTTGACGATAAATTCTCTTGGTGCAGCATATGTTGGGTCTCAAGAAGACATTCGCGAAGAAGCTAGACCTAATCTGGAGCTCGAGGTTTTTACCAAAGGATGTTCTCATTGACTTTTATTTCAAAGTCATATTGCCAAGGTGAAAAGGATTTGCAGGATAAACGGGCGATTTGGGACTGGTTAAAGTTTATTATTAAATTCTCAACCTCGGATAATGCATTTCGCGTGCTCTGATTGGTTCACTCAATCCCGGTTATCA
>NC_090874.1:8757625-8770125 GCF_036669935.1 Montipora foliosa | reverse complement strand
ACGCAAGCATCATAAAGAAGGCAAAGGCAAGATAGAGACAAAAAAATTAAAATACAAGTGAAAAAAGTAAAAAATATATTTAAAAAAAACCTGCAAGAAACGGACCTTATTCGCGCAGCGGCCATATTGGCGATAGACAATAAATTTCGGGTAAAGACTTGTTTCCATATCTCAAAGTGCCCTTGGACGTGAGGAGCCTGGGGTGGCGGTAGGGGGTGAAGGGATAATAGCTGAAACAACCCAAACCTTTACAAAAATGCTAACCTTAGGCCTAAACCAACACGATCTCTTCCTAAAATGAAGGATTATCCTTCATTGTCAGTTTGCCTTAAATGAAGTATTATCCTCCATCTTGATCACTCTGTCCCAGGACTACGCTACTATACTACGCTGCGCTAAGGCATCGGGCAATCTACCGCAAGGATAGACTATACTCAAGATATAAATAGATACATATATATTATATATATAATATAACTAACTGCAGACAGTACTGTTTCAGCCTCCTAGGTCTCTATGTTGGAGGTTAAGCTTATAAAGCCACCCCCAATGTCCCACACATGTGGTACATCTAAGCCATGCCAGAGTGCTCAAACTAGCGAGCTAGTGAGCATGCGCAATTGCTATATATACATTTAGTAAATTTTCAGCTCCGACTATTGCATTTCTAGCTTTTTGATTGGCTAAAAAACTCCGACTATGAGCCAATAGTCGAAGTTTTACGTCATATGGAAAATAGTGCGCCAAGATTCTCTTTCCGGACGAAGTGATTATAACCAACTCGCGCTACGCGCTCGTTGGTTATTTTATCACTTCATATCAAACTCGGGCTCATGGAATAATTGTTACATAACCGACAATTTTTTTGTGGAAGTTATTAGAATGTCATTTCAGCACTTTGAGAATTGCCTTGTCCAGCGAATCTTCTGCCGATGCGAAAACTAGCTGGAGCTTCTCAATGGGTACATCTTGCAGCCGCCAGCGAGGTTTGCCGTGAGCCCTAATCCTTCGAGTTCTTTGATCTGCTCGTCGATGATACTTCTCAAAGGTGTGATTACTAATGCATATCGCCGGTTAGAAAAAGCTTAATAAGGAAGCTTGCCAAATCCTTAGGAAGGACCGCCAAAATATCACCTCCATTTATAAGTGGTTTTACGTCTTTCTCCTCTCATTTAAGAACACCAGAAAATCCAAGCTACTGGAAGGAAGTTTCCAATTTTTTTTAAACCAGATTCTCGAGTCTTTCCGCTCTGTTTTGTCTTGAAAAGGTGCAGTAAATTTTGACTGACAGGCGGGTTTCTCTGACACTTTATCAGCCAATGAGGATCGATATTTTCTCCGTTCGTGGGCGAACGGAGGTTTCAAAAATGTTGGGCGGGGGGGGGGGGGGGGGTTGATGGCGGGCGGTTTCTCACTCCTTCTTGAGCCACGGACGGAAACCGGAAATAAACATACGCCAGGACAGTACTGCCTCCTAGATTTTTAAACTAATTTTCTCTAATGTACAAAAGATACTTAGCAATCTAAATGTGGTTGTGTGGAGACAAATTAAAAGGAAAAACAGCTCACTTCCGGTTGCCGTCTGCGTCTCAAAAATGTCGCGTGCTGAATTAAGCTCCCTAATATCCCTGAAAAGCCCCGATGGGGTGTCCAATGTGAGCTGTAGTCTTTTTTAACTTGTCTTGATATTACCGAATTTGCTCGGCCGAGTGTTTCCAGTATTACAGACAAGATGGCCGAGGCTACTATCCTGGCATGCGAAACGTTCACTTCCGGTTTCCGTCGGTGGCTCCAAACAATAGGGAACTTAAGCAACGACAACGGCGACGGCAACGAGAACGTCACAAATGTGCATATTTAGTAGGCAAAAACAATAGCTTTGCACGCCCTGCACGTGCGTTTTTCACTTTTGTCCACTTCTTTGCCGTCGTCAGCAAAACAACAACGTGAAATAGTCAAATTTTAGGTTTTAAGGAGAACGTCAGCACTTGACGCTAAAGTTTCATTTTCTCCCCTAAATTAAGCGCCGTTCCGACCAATATCATTTTTGAGGAACTACCACACCCTTGTCATATAAGAAGGGTTGACATGTTTACAAAGTGATTACAATGACGCGAATTTATATTTTGAGATGACGTTCTCGGTGCCGTCGCCGTCGTCGTTGCTTAAGTTCCCTAATCGCGTGCTTCACCTCCCTAAGGGGTGTATTTTCACCCTTGGACGACAATTCAACACCTGTTACTTCTGTGGGCCGTTAAAGGAGTCACTCAGTCGCAAAGAGAAGGGGGCATCATCCCAGAGTAATGGTGCGTCTCTAATGCGGGGTAGGGGTGGCTCTCCTTGGAGCTAAGGCCGTGGGAGTGTCTCCTCCCTTTGGGGAAAAACCCTCAACAACAACTATTGCTCACCGGGCTGAAAGTTGTCAATGAGTTCATCATCACTGTCTGGATCTGGCTCTGAGCTGGTGTGAATCGGAATGTATCGCAGCGTCCCTCCTGGTTGAGGATACAGAGCCTGTTCATCTTCAGTCTCTGTTTCATCTCCAACCAAAGGGTCCCGGTCTCTTAACTGTGCACCGTCGCTATACAAACGCAAATGAGTGTATCGAGACTGTAATCTCTTGTAACGCCTGCAACAACACAACGAAAACAATTATTTTCGGCAAGAGCAGATACGCGCCCGACCAGCCATGACAGGGACTTTTATCGCGGGATAAACTGCAGGAACGCTTGAGTCAGGTTGCAAAAAAATAACTTTGGCTGTGCTAAGTAAAAAATAATTCCGTATACATGAAAAAAATTGCTCTGATTGGCTAAAAAAGAGAGCAATTCTCACGTGACACGGGTGCAAATTTATAACGAGAGTGCAAATGTCAAGTGTATATATATGTTTCCAAGTTACAGTTAAACGAGTTTTATACGATACTCTCGTAAAAGTCTGAATTTGACAAACGATATGTTTCACTACATCCATTTAGAAATCACTGGTGATCCTTGCAATCCGATTGGCTCTCAGCAGTGCGATTTATTCACAAATCGCACAATTTTTTGCTCTAAATCGCAACATTTCCCCAAACAATGAGAAAGGAACAAAACATCCAATCATATTTCAAGTAACAAATCAACTGGCAGGAAGCTGTAATAAAATGGTAATTGAACTTAGTGTCGAGCAATTTTGGTCTGAAATCATACTTGCGATTTTAAATCCAACTCGCGCTGCGCGTTCGATTTTGAAAGCACGCGCACGATTTCAGACCAAAGTGCCCTCCATACATTTCAATTACCATTATTTAACAAATTAGCTGAATGAACTTCATAAAAAATTGCAGTGAGCGCTGTCAAAATTCTGACTTGCTTTGATTTCATGTCTCCCTATTTTTCATGTACACCGGTATTACTTAAAAGTAATCACAAGATTTTTCAGGTCATTTGGCATAAATAATATTATTAGTCTGAAAAAATTACTAGTGCTTATTTATAGCAAACTGTACAAGATACCATGTGACTACCTATACAAAGTCAAGATCACAGGAACTGAAACGCCGGCAGATGTGCGTTTCCCGAAAGACTGGAAACTCTGGGCGAATTACGGGTCGCAGAACTCCCTCTGTATCTTTCAAAGGAAGACGCTTGAAGGCTCGAGCATTTATGATTGGCCTGCTTCCTGTGCTTTTGAAAACATGCTAAAATACCAGCTTTGCTGGCTAAGCGGATCGTAGTTTCACGATGACTCCGAAAAGTTTTCGGAAAATGGCCCAAGGAAGCCCTTCCTTTCAACACTCTTAACGAGATTTTGAGCATGACAAGTGATAATTCAAAGTCATGCAGACTGGCACAGTTGGTTTCTTGATCTTATTTTTGACTTTTCGAAATTATACATAGTATACATTGCTCTCCATGATTGTAGGTTCTGCATTAAATTCCACCTTCTTAAAGTGTGTATGACAGCTTTTTCTTTTCCGAGAGAAAACAATTAAAATTCCACACCTATTGTCCTGCCGTGTACTTTTGCCTTTTCAAAGTCGGAATAATCACGTCCTGTGGGGAACAAAACCGCGCTAGAAAGGAGACTGGGGAGAGCAGAATTGCGACGTCAATACAAAAACGAATATTTTCCAAGGCCCGAATTTTCCTTCTTTTTAGATTCAGAAGCTGCTGAAACTGCTTCTGAGATGCGTTGTATTTGGTTGCAATTATACAAGAGACAAAAGAACGAAATTTCAATCACTAAAATTCCCAGCGTCCCTGCACTTGTCTGCTATTCCCAGTGTCCTTACTGGCGCGGTTTCGTACCCCATCGGAAGTGAAAATCCCGATTTTTAGAAGGCTTTAAAAGAATAGAATGAAGATCGGAATAGAATGTTGGTTGTTTTTATCTCAGAAAACCATGATGTTTCGATTGAGTAAATAAAGAAAAATCTGTCTGTCTACAATTTGATACCCTCTTCTCCTTTGGCTAAAAAAATACAGGAAGTTAACTCATAGGCCTTACTCACACGCCGGCCATATTGTGTCCCGAGGGATTGAAATCTTTTGTTTTTGCGCACCGAAACTAGTTCCTAAACATTTCAACTCGAGGCTCGGGGTACGAAATCTAATAGTCTGTGGCTAATACGGCCGCGAATAAGGCCCATTCCTTATTGACGAAAGAGTGCGACAGTTTCATCGCAGTAGTACTTTGACAAGCAAGGTGGTAAATAACAGGGGGCTTAAAGGGGCAGTGAGTGTCACGCTATTTTAGTCAAACTTAAAAACACTAAAAGACGTATTTGCATGAATGAAGACGAAAATATAAAGCTGTAGCTTTGTTACCAATAACTATTGAAGTGCACTGAAGCTATTCTTTGTTGTTTGCGGCCAAGGATGGAGTGGATGAAAATGGATTGAAACTTGTTTTTTAAAGTTTGGAGACGATGTCTTCAGAAAGTACGAATAGCTTTTTGTGCCATAAATACATTTCCCATCTTCTCAGTGGGTTGTCAGGAATGTTGTACGCTTGGGCTTAATTAAACACTAATTTAGATTTTCACCCAGTTTGACCTAATTTATCATGACAGTGCCCCTTTAACCAAGCGACGTTCTTAAACCGCAGGAGCAAACCGAAAGAAAACATTTTACACGCCAGGCACAAGTTGTTTGAAGGCAGGATAACTTCATCCGATGGATTAATCTAAATCTGACAATTTCAATCTGCGCACAGGATAACGTTACACGGCCCCAGAACAACTGAGGCCAAGACAGTAGTCTGTCTCTCCCTGGTTTTTAAACTAATCGTCCCTAACAGTAAAAAAGATACGTGACAATATTTATTACATCCATTTAGAAATCACTGGTGATCCTTGCAATCTGATTGGCTCTCAGCAGTACGATTTATTCCCAAATCGCACTATTTTTTGCTCTACATGAGAAACGAACACAAAACAGCCAATCAGATTTCAAGGCTTGTTTAAGGTAACCAATCAAATTGCAGGAAAATGACAGACAAAGAAAACCATTGTGTGGTGAATTTTGTAACTTTTGTTTCCAACTGGATCAATAAAATCTTGGTACTGACTAAAATCCTGTATTTTCGAGATTAAATAATTACTGTATGATTTCTAAATGAAGGTGATAAAGTGGTAAATGAACTTCGTGTCGTGCAAGTTTGGTCTGAAATCATACTTGTGATTTCAAGTCGAACTCGCGCTTTGAAATCACGCGTATGATTTCAGACCAAATTGCACTCCATTCAGTTCAATTACCATTATAAATGTGGTAGTGTCTGGAAAACAGGTCCCTTCCAGTTGCCCTCCGTGACTCAGAAACGTCGTGCACTAAATTGGGAGCTTAAGCAAGCGCATTTATGAGACGCGGACGGCAACCGGAAGAGAACATTTCACGTGCCGGGACAGTGGTGTCTCCAAGATTTTTATACTAATCACCTCTAATGGAGAAAAGATACTTAAGAATGTAAATGTAGAAGAGGTTTTCCCCGGGTACTCCGGTTTCCCCTCTCCTCAAAAACCAACATTTGACTTGATTTGTGTTAATTGTTAATTTCAATTTACAGTGTCCCCAATTAGTGCTTCAGCGCTAGAACGACTAGACACTTAAATAAAGTTCCTTTCCTTTCCTTTCCTAAACTCCCTCGTAGTCCCATTCACCCTGCGAGCAGAGCCTCTCTAAAACTCGACAGAGAGCGAGAAAGAGAGGCTCTGCAGAAATCGTGCCAAGTCTTTTAAGTCGCAGCAACCCAGGTTTCTGGGCTAGTCACTCTAGTCAAACGGGTTTAGGCAGCGCGCGCATCATATTTTTGACAAGGCGAAGGTCAAAATCGAGCCTTCAGTACGAAAATCAACATGGATTCTACGAGTGCGATCGAGACTTGGTCTGGGTTTGAGACTGTCTCCAAGCAACGGCTTGCGCATACTCAATAAAGACTTAACACGATTTGCGAAGAGTCCTTTCTTTCTCGTCGAGTTAAGAAAGGCTCTGCTGGTAGGGTGAGTCCCATTCTACGAACCTTAGAAAATAGATCAGCGTCAGGATGAGGAAAACGACCACCAGGAACGCGGCGATGCCTACTGCAATCAGCAGAGGCGTGCTTCCTGATTTCTTGTCAATCGAATCATCGATATAATTCTCATGGCCTGGAAAAAAAATTATTTTGAAAAAGAAACGTTGACTTACTGTAAAAACAAAGAAACTCTCACTTTACAGTCTTACAACCATTTAGCTTACGTTAACGATGCTATTAACTACTTAATAATATATATAGCCGACAGTGAGGTCGTTACAGCAAAATCTCAAACTGAGGCCTTGCCGTATTGACCGAGCGACAGCGAGGTCAATACAGCTAGGCCGAGGTTTGAGATTTTGCTGTAACGACCGAACGGTCAAGGTTGTTCAGTTGTTTAATATGCATAACCCATACTCGGCCCGGAGGCACAACGGGAGAACAATGCCTAGCGCTTAGCTGCTCTTAGCCAACCACAGCGCCCGTTATACCAGCCAGAAACTCTAGCCATATAAAAAATATGGGTTATTTACCAAGCGAGGGGTCAAGATGGCTGGATAGTGGCCAGGTTCTTTTTTGCGTGTTTATGGACCGAGACGAAGTCGAAGTCCATAACAACCGAACGGTTCTGGCTGCCTAACAAACTTGTCTGTGCGTGTTGAACAACTTTCCAAGCGCATTTACCTCTGTCGGGTAGCTTTTCCACGTAAGTGATTTTCACCGTGATATCACTAAAATCCATCTCCGCTTTTCCTTCAGTCACTTTTTCTTTCAGCAGAGCAACAATCTATCAAGAGGAAAAACTCACATTGCAGGAGGTATAGTTTACTTCCCCCTAGACGGGATGCACGTCCATCACCCCCCACCTCCCCTCCAAGGAGCATCTAAGAGGTATAGTTTACTTCCCCCTAGACGGGATGCACGTCCATCATGGTGGCCCACCCCCCACCTCCCCTCCAAACCAGTACTTCCACATTAGCCATTTATGCACCTGCTTGAAAAGACACACAGCGCGCGCGAATATGGAGCAAAGTTTCTCCTCAGTAGCAATTGTGAAATGGTGAATGAGAATCGCTGACAGTCAAAGATGCCCCGCTACTGTTGAAACTCTATCCTGTTTCACGGAACATCACGATAATTCGTCTTGACTGATGATCCGCCTTGTTTGCACACGGACGAATTACCTGAATTACTGTCCTTTGCCCGATAAGGGAGGATCTGTGTCCGATATAAATTGACCCTTGAACTTCAGAGTTCGAAATTGAAAGGCCCAGTAATTTGGTTGTAATATTCATTTGTACGAGTCGAGTTATACAGTCTTTGAATGGCTAGAATTTTCTTGTTACCTCATCTCTTGTTTTGCTTGTGTTTGTAGGAGCAGGTGTTATTGAAACGTCAGCTTTGGTCGGCGTTCCCGGCAACACGACGACTTCCAAACGACTTGGCTGTATGTCCAGCAACTACAAAGAAACAAACGTAAATAAATGCAAAAAACGCTCTTGAAAAATCAATTCCGTAAGGCCCCTTAATGCGTGGCTTGTTAAAACAATAAAGAACTTAAGCAAGGACAACGCCCACCTGGCATAAGTGACATCACGATTGACTGTGAAGGAAATCCTCTAGAAAAAGTAACTCATTCAGAACTGGCGCCGAAATGTGAACTTCACCTCAAAATAGTATTTTTTTGCAGACTGGAACTCGTATTATACGCTTAAGCTCGTATTATGCGCTTGTTCTTGTTCTCGTACTCGCACTCATTGCCGATGCTAACATGTTCCAATGACAGCTTAAAAAAGCCCCAAGCAATCAACAAAAACATTAATGACAGACATACACGTACATTCCTACGAAATAAAATAACATCAAACATGAGGGCGCTTTCCTTTTGTCAGAATTGGCCGGCCAGACCCGTCAGTTTGCACGGAAAATGAAGCAATTTGAAAGAACACTTGCATAATAACCCCTCGAATTCTTCTGCATGCATGGAGCAGTATTATTATATCATCCTCGAAGTGTGTTAACTTGAAAGCGTTGTAGAGTTAGCCCTTCCAAATGCCCGATCTGGCCGGTCAGTTCTGTCAAGTGGAAAGCGTCCTGAGAAAAGAACCAGCAGCGAAACAAACAACAGAAAAAGTACAGAAAAATAGAAATACGGAGAAATTCCAAAGAGATAAAAAAAGAGCAAGCTCTTCAATTCTTAATAGACCCATGAGTCATGCAAGTACCGAGAAGGCAGCAAAGCTCAAAGACCGGCGACAAAAGCTTCGCCACTTCCCTACTCGCTTGACTCAGGCTGCGTTGCAAAAACTGAAGAACCTTTGCACAGGCTACCAAAAACGCAGTTTCATTACTTTCATCAAACGGGAATAAGAGAATTTTCGCTTCCCATACCGAGATTACGTTCACTAGTGCAATAGTTCTTCAGTAAAGAAATAAGGCATGGTTTAGCCACGATTTCATGATTTCGGTTTGAAATGATAAGAAGTGCGAAAAAATCACTCGCCACATCTCTGCATAAATTGTGTACATTCAATAAGGATGTTACCTCGTAACTCAGAAAAGCTAGCAGACGCCGAGCTAGAAACGTTCTCCACTCTCTTGTGTCAGCATTTTCGGCATTCAAGACAACGTCAAGTGATAAACGGACTGTGGTAAGGTCATCTGAAAAAAACAGACATCACGTTTGTGCAGGTATCTTCAAGTGAATGCTTGGCTAGTGTTAGGATGGTAAAAAAATTAACAAGCACGTCCGCGAAACGACTTAAAGGGAACTTCCACTTTAACAAAAAAATAACTTTAAATCACGGGAAATAACAGTTACAGTGAAGTCAGTCTAAAATATTTTCAAAGAAAGTGTTTGTATCCGAAATAAATAACTTTTAAAATCGTCTATTTTTGTTTTTTAATTTCGCGGGCGCCGCCATCTTGAATAATTGTGACCTGTTACGTTGCCTATTGTTACTAGACAAAGGCTCTTTGTGTCAAAACAATAGGGTAAGCGTAAAACGTCACAATTATTCAAGATGGCGGCGCCAACGAAATTTGAAAGTGAAAATAAGCGATTTTAAAATTCCATTTTTCTTGACATAAGCGAACAAATTTGTTTGTAAACCCAATTTCCTTCGGTTTAAACTTATTCTGTAGTAAGAGTGGAGGTTTCCTTTAAGAATTTACTAGGGAGACGGCTACAAGAACGTTGTTTAAAATATCATTTTCCGTTACTAAAATAATTTCGCGAGTACCGCACATATCGCAAAGTATCATGGCGGTTTACAATTCTTTCTAGGGTGAGTTCGGATGTCGGCTTGTAAAGGCGCCTCTGGCAGCCGATATCAGTCCATATTTGATCTCACCCACCGAACCCACGCATGTACGTGAAAGGAGCAAGGTCTGCCCTTACTCTTCACGAACAGCGCGTGGATTCTTTACCGCGTCCCAGTGTTGATTGACAGGAAAGGTTGTGAGACGGGGCCTACAGTTTAGTCCTTATCTAACCATTTGCGGATGTAATTACTAAGGCAGCACTTTCTCCTCAGTTATTTTAAGACTCTGAGTGTTGGTTCAGCCGGAGTCGAACTCACGACTTTCCGCATGGTATCCCGATGCGCGACCAGCTGAGCCACCGGTGCAGTGTCAGTGTAAAGGGTTAGTGTAAGGGTTAGCGATATTTTTTGGTATAAGGGTAAATGCAGCTTTTTCTCTTTACTTGAGGACCGGAAATCACGGGACAAAAAGTGACGTTAAGTGTATGCATTCCCAGACGCAACCAGGTGATCTGGTGACGTAATTTGCAGGACTGGGAAGAAAAATTTTAACGCCGTATCCCACAACCGTGCGTGGCCTTAGGTTTTGCTTCCAAATTTCCTGCAGTATTTTCCATCGCCAAAATTCAACAGATCATTCCATGTCTTCCACATTTCCTGTTACTGAATGAACATTCAAGTGGAAACCGCCGAGATATAACCTCGCCTCTGCCATGTTGAATTCGGAAATAACATTCAAGGCCGCGCGCGAGTGCGTTAAAATTTTTCTTTAAAGTCCTCCGAATTACGTCACCAGATCACCTGGAGAGGCAAGTGATATTGAAGTTGGGATGAAAAGCAAGAAAACACTTCGTGACGCTTGTTGAAATCGTTGTGCATCTAATCAAGGGCATTTCTGGACATCTCTGCCTGCATGGTCCTTATTGGAGTTGAGCCTGCAGGCACATTTTAGTTTGTTTAAAACTACATGCAAAAGAGGCATAACGGTCAATTGAATACAAAATGACCCCTTAGCCTCGTTCATGTGGCAAAACCACTGATAACTCCGATAAGGGCTATTAGAATGCGGCCCTGTTAGGCTTACCATAGACAGTGATCAAGACATGGCTGCTTTCGGAGCTAACAAGGCTTATAGCCTGTACCTCGACCAGAAATTTCCCTGTTGCTGAGAACACATGTGACACAGTGTGCTCCCACGTCAGAGTTGGTAAAGAAACGTTGTCAAACGTCCACATGAAGTGCACATATCCATAAGATGGCTTGTACTGCTCTGGATCAGGCCTCTCAATGGTGTAAAATGTTGCATTAAACCAGGCTTCTTCACCGACAACCACAGCATAAGGTGGATCAATAATAACTGATTTGATAGGATCTGTAAATCATGACAATAACAGCAAGTATAAGAATATAATAATTTTGGTGATACTATATTCTTCTCATTGTAACTTATCCTATATTCTTCTCCAACATAGTCTGTATATTAGCAATACGGCTTTCGTTCTCAAATCAGTCAGCGGAGAATAAAGTACTGAATATTGAAAGTGCACTGCATAACAAGCTTTATTATCCAACTGTATTAGTTATTGTACAAAAAACGCACGAAACGAGTACAAATATTCCACGATATTGCACAGTTAGTTATTTGTACACTTAGTTATTGTACAGTAGAGAACCGGTTCGGCTAGTTTAGTTGCTGACGTTGCCCCGAACGCACAAATCTGTCACACGTTCTCCGTTGTTTACAACTCATTTGCTAAAAATTAAGTGCAAAAAAAAAAAAAGTTGGATAAGAAATAGCTTATTAGATGTTTTGGTGTCTAGTATCGCTGAGTATTTCTACTCGTTGTTTGTATTTTGACTTGCCCTAGCGGACCCGTCAAAATACAGCACAACCAGTAAAAATACTCAGCGATACTACACACCAAAACATCTAATAAGATACATTTATTATTCAACTGCAGTCGGTAGAGTACAAATAACACCCAAAACGAGTGCAAATATCTCACGGTATTTGTACTCCAGGAACAAATACCGATCGGTTCCTGGAAGGAGGAATAAATTGTACCTGATATAACAGTTATTCCAGAGATAAATATGCTATTCTAACAGAACAGAATTTGTTCCGGTAATAAAGGTATTCCTGGAATAAGGCACATTTCTCACTGGAATAGATTTATTACACCTTTCAGGAACCGGCCCCAGAGGATCAGTTTGACCAGTTTTTCACAAACGCATTAGTCTTACGAAAATGGCTGAAAATACTAATTTTTTCCCCCGAACAAATCGATGATTGCTAGCCAAATTTTGAGATTTTTGGCGAAACCGAGTTCCGAGAGACAAACGATAACCTACACGAAAATTAACTTTCTCTGTTTATTGAAGAAAACCAAAACGTAAATACAACAAAAAGAGAAAAGCTGACCTCAAACTCGTATGTCAATGATATAAATGTTAACAATGACGACAGCAAAGATTCCCTTGTAATAAATTCTTCTAAAGGCACTCCATTCTATATTCTTCTCCCCCGGAGCCTACCTTATACTCCTTTCCCCTGCAACCCACACCCACATCATATGCTTTTGCAATGTAACCTATCCTGTCTCGTCTCCATTGTAATCTATTTTCTTTTCCACTTCAGCCTATACTATATTCTTGTAACAAAGACAATGTTAAAATGTTGAATGCATCATACCCAAAACAGTAACACTAGTACTGATTGAAGCCTGTCCAGCTTTGTTGACT
>NC_090874.1:8735125-8750125 GCF_036669935.1 Montipora foliosa | reverse complement strand
ACGCAGTATTAGTGGGAGGACAAAGGCTGGGGATAAAGAGACGTCCAGGACCCGAGTGCCGACTGGTGAATTTTTTTCCTTGTTTATTTGACCTGCGGAATGTCTGTAGAACTGTGAGATTGCGTGACGATATCGGTAGACATGAAAAAGAGTGATTTTGATTTATATATGAATTTAAATATGTCTGTTAATTTGACAATAACGTCCTCAAAGAGTTTCCATTCTCTTTTCATCAAGAAAATCAACAAAGGAAAAAAGGCGACAAGTGGGCCGCAAACAAACATCATGTGTTGTCATTCAAAAAAATCGAACTTTAGTTTCGTAATTCATGCACGCGCTGCTGACCTACAACTCACTCACTCACTCACTCACTCAGACAGCCCGATGACAATATGGTAGTGCATTTATACTACGTGCACTACCACAAAAACTGGGTCCAGACCCATTACAAAGTTGGTAAGGACCATACATTTTTGCGGTGTAAACTATCTGTTCCATGTTTTTATCATGTGGGTCCGGAGCCCCTTTTTTTGGGTTTTGGGGCCATAGCCGGCTATGGCCCCAATACCACAAATACCCGAGTCTGGACCCCTTTTTGCAGGTCAACAGCACTGTGTAACGTATCTCGGCTCCAACTCAAATATAAATCTGGTCCGGACTCCGAAAATCTGCAGTGTAAACACAGTGCCAAGAACTAGGTTTCTGTGTGTGTAAATGGCCCTCTCTCGAACACTCACTGCCAGTCTTCTTCAGGCAGTAAGGTAGAATGGCTTACAATTATTATCTATCAGTATAAATACACAGGTGATTATACAAATTCGCGTGCTCTCATTGGCTCGCTATCTCGGATTATCAGCCGATAATCACCTCGACTGACAAAATGGCTGCCAGTAGTCGTTTTGCCACTGTAAAGGAAGATGATTTCGCGTAGAAATGTTTTTTTTTCTCTTTTTTGAAATGATTACCTGTGTATTTATACTAAAACAATTATTCGCCTCAGGCTCGGTGATTATCGGTGAATATTCACCTCGACTTCATCTCGGTGAATATTCACCGATAATCACTTCGCCTTCGGTGAATAATTGCTAATTAATTTCAAAAGACATCAAAAGGTCTACTTACCCGCTACTGTGCTTGTACGTTTTACCCTCAGGGCAGGGATTAGGAACGAGTTCAACATATGAAGTTGGAAGACATACTTCGTCAAAACCAGGACCAGGATCCTCATACCCAAGGTCACTGAAATCAACACAATGCAGAGAAAAAACTTAAGTGCCCCTGTGACCAAAATAAAAATTCTTATTTTTCTTTGGATTTCAAAACTATGTTAACTGAACACTAAGCGACCAAAGTTTTAAGCCTGGATTTCAAAAAGATATCTGTTTACTTAAGTGGGGTTTTCCTATTTAATGATCCGCCATTACTAACTTTAAGTTATTGAGAAAGCTGGGTCGGGGAGAAAATGACGTCAAAGGCTCACTAGTTTAAGAATGCAATGCGTGTGTATGCCGCAGAATTAATATGCAGCACGGAAGTTTTGGGCTTTCAGACTTTTAAACTCGCGTTTTGCATATATAATAAGATGCATTCACACGCTGAAATTTTAAGCTAGTGAGCCTTTGGCATAACTCCCTACCCTCTGAGGTCCAATCGGTCATGGACGTGAGCAATGGCGGACCGTGAAATAAAACTTACACTCAAAGTAAACGGCCTTTGGACAAAAATCAAAGCTCAAAATTTTGCCAGTCAGGTGTTACGCAAACACACTTTCAAAATCTAAACCAAAAAACAGAAGTAACTTTTTTGATCACTTTTTTGTCATTGTAAGACATCAAGGGTAAAGACCTTTCAATATTATTAATATACATAAAATTACTCGGGAGCAGTGCTGTTTTTTGTAAACAGTTAATGCAAAGTAGTTAATTCAGTGAAATTTACTCACAGAATTCTTGCTTTTGATTGGCTAATACACAATAGGGTTTGGTAAGAACCAATCAAATCTCTTGTTTTGAAATCAAACACGAGCCCTGGAGGGCGCAATTTATGGCGCAATTTGCGTGACCGTTGGGAAAATCAACGGTCCAGCTAGAAAATTCCCTGCACGAGTTAGCATTTAACCCTCTTTTGAACAACCGGGCCCGGTTGTTAACAAGATCATACCGTGCATCTTAATTCCTCCATTCGCGCATAAGCACAATTCCTTGCGCTTTTGACCAAAATAGACCAATTCGGCTAACTCAATGTTGTACCCAATTCAAATCTCTCGGGGTTAAGATTCTTTGTGTGGTGAATTTGCATGACAATGAAGCATTCACATTTAAATGATATGGAAATTCTTGGAACAAAACGTTTTATTCCCAGAGGATTTGAATTGGGTACAACATTGAGTTAGCCGAATTGGTCTATCCCTTGCGCTTTGAGGGAAAATGTTTTCTTCTTCCGATTAGAGAGCTGCCTCGTTCGTTCGCTTCAGGCTCACTCACTGCGGCAGCAATTACCTTCAATCCTTCTTTAATACCCATGATCTGCCACAGCTTGTTTGGATGTGCTATGTACCGGTCAAAATTGCGAGGGATTTGACAGGATAATTTAATCCTTTCACGTTATTAATGTAATGTCCTGTAAGATCGTAAAGCCAGAATGGTAGGACAAAATTCTCCTTAAACACCAGATATGTCCAGAAATGCCCCTAATGGACCATTTTACAGTTGTAGCTAAGATACGTGGCCTAAGAATGGAAACGAGGCCGCCGGTGACCCTGCTTTGATACAAACCTTTGTGCATTCCTAATGTTAATGATAATGTAGACTAATAATTAGAATTACAACAACACAATTTACATGATAAAAGCACTGAGGTCTGTATAAATACAAGGTCACCGGCAGCCTCGCAGCCATTCATAGGCTTGGTCGCTGAGCAAACAACTGTTAAACGCCTCATTAGATGCATTTGGATTTCAATAAGCGTCACAAAGTGTCCCCTTGCTCTTCTCCCATCTTCAACATCACTTGTGCCTCGGAATACAGACGATTAACGCCACAAAGTGTCCCCCAAATTATGCTCCTCGAGTAAGGATTAACAGTCGCATTTACTTCAAGCTAAACATAACACTAACCCTTACCCTTACCCTTGCCTTACTGTTGGAAATAGGCTTAGACTTTAAGGGAAACTTAAGTCGTGTTCTATTGGGATCAACCGTTTTTAGTTGGTTGGGTTGGTTGGGTCTTTTAGTGTCCTATTCGGAAAAAAAACCATTTTCGATTTGTTTGGTTGATCAACTTTTTCAACCGGCATCAAACTAGGTTGAAACGGTTGAAAAGGATTCGCAGCGACCGCTGTCGTTTACGCGCGCCATTCAAAGTCTGCCGCGGGCTACTGACGTGTTGCTTTCCCTCGACTTGTCAACGCTGAGACGTCTGGTAATAACTATTCCCAGGAGATACCGCGTTTCAACCGAAAACGGTTGGAAAAGTGTTCTATTGGGAAACCTCAACCACTTCAACCTAAACCGTTTGCAGTTGAAACGGTTGATCCCAATAGAAAACGACCTTAGTGTTACTAATATTCTTAAAAATACAACCACACTTTTTAGTTGAAGGAACATGTTTCGATGTTTAAAACATCATCGTCAGCCATAGTGAGTGTCTCTTAAATCACGTGTTGTGTACAAATTCACTTGTGCGGGCTGCGGTGCTCGCTACAAAGGTGTACGTTGGTAAAACCAACAGGTATTTCTACACACGTGTAAATGAGCACCTTTTCCGGGATAAAAATTCTCATCTTTGCAAGCATCTTAGTGTTTCCAAAAATTGTCAAAATAATTGTGATGTCTCTTACTTCAAAATTATTTTTAATGCTACCTCTTTCTGTCAACTCAAAACCAAAGAGAGCGTCCATATTGAGCGGTTGAAACCCGAACTCAACAAACAAGTTGATCATGTCAGTTCAGCATTGCACTTTCAAACTTCTACCGTTAGGTCAGTTGTGTTTTCTATGATATTGTTGGTTAGTTGAATTTTTCCTACTTGTCACGATCATTTAATCCACAAAGATTCATTGTATTGATAGTTATATATATTCTTGTTGATCAGTTCAGGACTTCAGGAGTGATTCATCGTTTTATTGCTACAACTTTGTTTCGTATGGCTAAAGGGTGACCACACTCATCACGTAACATTAACGACTGACCAGTAAGTTTAAATGCTGGCCCTTGAATTTTACGAATTCTTCGAGTGTTCTTCAACATCCCAAGTGGTTTATCATGCCTACAAACCACAGAAACCTGTGGTATATTGCTTTTATATAATAAATCTGAAGACGCGCGATTTTTCCATGAGTTTACTGGCACAATAAAACATAGCTGATTGACCAATCAGAGCGCGCGCATTACACTCACTATGGCTGATGATGACATTTGAAACATCGAAACATGTTCCTTAAACTCAAAAGTATGGTTGAGTTTTTAAAGATATCAGGAGATTTGCTTAGAATTATTCACCTCTTGCTTTAGTTTATAAAAATTGCTTTAGTTTATAAAAATCAGACTACTTCTTAATTAATGATAATTTGTTACTTTTTATGATCTTACCAGTCAAAATCATCAGTTGTACAGGTACAAGCAGTTACGTTTATTTCTCTTTCATACTCTTCTCCATTGAAGCAACAATCTCCTGACTTGCGACGCTGATATACAATGTGCTGACCCAACAAACACTGATAACCAGCACGCTACAGAGGAATCAATTAAAAAATATAATTTTACTATTGTGTTACAATTAATATTGCAAATTAAATGCTATCTTCAGAACGAGGCGAGGAGCCTTAATAGAGCCGAAGCGCGAGAGTGTTTTGTATGCAAAAACGATTTCGAGCCCTCCAAGGTAAGGGAACAAAGGCTGCTTATCATGTGACTTCAAGAACCAATGAAGGCGCATATTTTGATGTGTGATGTCATTAGACAAACTGGCATGACGCAACATCATTCACGTGGATTTAATACGAGTGATTTCTTCCATTTCTCTGATCATTGTGTTGTGTACACTTGCTTTGAGGCTTCTTCAAAGCTATAGCGTTTTCTGTATTGAGTTAATGAGCTCAAGACTGAGTTAAATAATTGCGAGGATCATAGATTTACTTGATTTCATATCTGCAGTTCAGTATACGATTCATTTCATATATCATTTCGTTCATTGATACATTCCTCATGGGAAAATTAGAACCCACAAATGATCAGCTCCCAACGTCAGTGCCTTCATAGCGCAGTTGGTTAGAGCATTGCACCGGTATCGCGAGGTCACCGGTTCAAACTACGTTGAAGTCCTGAATTTTTCAGGTTTCTCTACGCAATTGCTAAAATTACGTCCACGACTGCGAGGATCACAGCTGTATTTGATTTCATATCCGCAGTTCAGTATATGATTCATTTCATGTGATTTCGTTCATTTACATTTTTGTTCGAGATACAAAGTATGCAATTGTTTCACTTTTAATGCATTTCTATTGTTATTATGTTATCGGTAACTTAGACTGCTTTGAAATCAAAAGTTACAACTACTATAGGCCATTTTCGAGATATCAAATATTCATCTTGACAGTGAGGCAGTGAGGACAAAAACAATAGAAATAAGTTGGAATGAATGTGAAAAATATTTACACATCATTCACTTTCCTTTGCATGTCTTTGTCCTCACTGCCTCACTATCAAGCAGAAAATTTAATATATCGAAAAAGGTCCATTGGGTTCCAAAAATGGCACTCTGATACCAATCTGCAAACTATGTATTATACTGACTGTCTCGTTGCCACTTAGCGATAGCTACTGCTAGTAATAATCATAATAATTATAATTTACCATCTCCATTTGACGACTTGTTTATGCCTAATAATATCATATGGCAAGCAATTCTCAGGCTACATGGAGCACTCTGATTAATGGTTTTTGGTTGGGATTTTACTGCACGGAAAATTAACAAAAAAACGGTCTGTTTCCGTATTTTTTTCTCTCTCTTCCAGGAAATTGAAGTTGAGCAAAATACAAGTTTTAAAGCAGATTTGAATGTTTCCATCACAACAGTACAGCAATAATTTATTATAGCAAGCAGAATTTAGTTTTAGGTGTAAAATGTTACTGTTCAAAGTTTGCTGATGGAAGCGGACAAGTGTCCGATTGCTCAAAGAAATGATGCCATATAATAAACAACTTAGTAACCCCAATTGCTTGGGACCGTACAGGGGAATGTTGGCCATCGGTCCTTTTTGTACGGACCTCGCAGTACAGCCACAACCTCGGGCCAATACTCCCCAGTATGGCCCTCGCACTCGGTTAGTAAGAGCTTAATAAGAATACAATATACTTGCAGTTCAACTAGATACAGTGGCTATAGCAAAGAGGACAGACCACAACACTGGGAACTCCACGCCCTGCTCTTTGTGAATAGTATGTGGGATCTTTTTCGTCCCACAAGGTTATGAACGTCGAAGGGTTGTGATACTGGGCCAACATTTTAACTTCCCTATCTGAGAAGACTAGACAGTAAACATTACAAAGGTAGTACTTTCCCCTCAGAAATTTAAAGACCCTGAGTGTTAGACCAACCAAAGGCAACCTCCTGCACAGTAGTCCAGTGCTCAACCAGCTAAGCTAACCAGACAGCAAATGATGCCAAAGAGGTTTTTTTTCTTTATCAAGTTAGGTAGAACTAAAAGCTACAAACTAATCGGAGTTGGAGAAAAAAAGCAGCCTTAGTGAAACCCAATCGCATTAGGCAGAAAGTTTCTCTATTTAGGTAGCAGTACCTCATCATTAGGAGACCAACGAGTGTAGTTTTCTTGCTGACACTTTTGATTGAGAACAGTAGTGAAATTCAGCTTTACTGAGAGCCACTGGAAATTCGTTTGGTCATACTGACCAAACAAACTAAAGAAACAAACAAAAGCATGCAGTTATCTTCACAAGGTTTAACAACAGCAAGAACAAAATCAAGGCCAGTGCCATCATTGCTGCTGCCAACCACGTTTTCCAAACCCAATATCAATCTGGATTTTGAGGACAAATAATAATAATTAACAATTAGACCTGTAGCCCGCAAGGAAATGGGCTATTGACCGGTGGCCCTTGAGGGCGAAGGGTCTAATTGTTTTAGTATCATACAACTTGTTGGACAGAAAAGGCAATAATAAAGTTAGCAAATGCAAGTTGAAGGAATATTTATTTGGGAATAAAACGAAAGAAAGCGTCACGCTTTTCGCTACTCGAGGATTATTACTAATAGTCCTCTAGTAGCGTAGCCAATCAAAATGCAGGATTTGCATTAGTCCACTAGTTGGATGATACTAATTATTAATAGCAACTCAATGAAGGTGCCACAACTAATAATTATTAACATTCCAGTATACAATGATGATGGTGACCATATCAACAACATCAAAGATGATGACAATGGCTGGATTTATATGAAAGGAAAGGAAAATAACTTTTATTTCAGCATCTAGTCTTCTAGAACTGGAGCACTAATTGGGGACACTGTAAACTCAAAACAAAATAAAATATTGGTTTTTGAGGAGAGGGGAAAACCGAGAGAATTCGGAGAAAACCCTCTAGGAGGAGAGTACAGAACAACAAACTCAACCCACACGTGACGCCGAATCTGGGAATCGAACCCAGGCCACAAAGGTGGGAGGAGAATGCTCTAACCACTGCTCCATCCCTTAGATGCCAAGATAAATTTAATGTGTGTAGATGAGATGTCTGATGTCCTCTGGTGTAAATAGGTGACAATGATAATACCATAACAGAAATGAGCACAATAACAAACAGAAGCCTGCATTGTTTAACAGAAGAAAGGTGCCTATTTTTAATACAGGATAAAGCATGAACCTTTGGACAAAGGTGACTAAAACAATCTTGATGAGTTATTGAATATTTGCTGACATCATTGTTTACATTAATTTTGTCTCATTAACATACATGTTTGCTGACAGAAGGCATCATGCTACATTTGTATTCACAAATTGACTTCATAAAGTAAAAGAATGTGTCAAACTTCATTAAACTTCCAAATTTAAGCCATTTGGCTTTGAAAACAAACGCATTATTAGGCATCAAAAACTTATAAATTCTTGGGTGGCGAGAGCACTAGTTATCCCATAATTATGTTACAACTTCGTAAAAATAATTTCAAATTTTCAAGAGATTATCTGGTAAATTGCGCTCAAAGTTTCAGAGATAGCTCATTATGCAATGTACTTTCAATATTCAGCACTAAGTTTTTGGCTGATAGATTAGAAAAGGATGGGATTATGCTAATGAGTGAAAAAATGTAAACAAAGATTCCTCTTTAGTGATAAAACCAATGGAGAGTAGGTGTCTACCCTTCGAATCACAGAATCCAGACTACTACTGCAAAAAACTAGTATTCTTACTTGACGATAAGTTTTGTTTCTCCTGGTTCAGTTACCATGCCATATACTTTGACTTGGTTATCAAGAGGGATGGACTTCCATTCTTTCCCCTCTGTACAACTGTACCTGTTTTAAAATAGTATAATTGAGGACAAATAGGAAGTGATAGAGTTTTGGGGAAAACAAAAAAAAGGAAAACCAACTCTGGATGATTGGAAACACTTACCAAACTTTTTTTGTTCCAAACCAAAGAGAAACTGCTGCAAGAATTCCACCATGATCACCAATCACAAAATCATAAAAGCGATCAAATTCCTAAAGGAAACATGTACAGTAGTGACTTCATTAGAAAATACATGTAGCATAAACATTAAAAGCTTTAAATTAAAGCTTTCTTTATAGTGGAAGTACACTTAGCTATCAAGCTAGTTTACAGGCACTCCACTGTTAACAAGGTGAAAGTAACAATTGGCAAACAAAATAATACAGCTGGCGGGAGGCAACCAGTTGGCTATTTACAAAGCGTGGTAGAATTGAATCCGGGACAACCGGAAACAAATCCAAGCCAGAGGTTAGAACGGGATTTGAACCCGGAGCAGCCGCATGCAAACCCAACGCCCTAACCACTGGACCACACTGCCTCCTCATCTCGTTATCAAAAGACAGCAAGCAATAATAATATTGATACAGGTACAATACACTATAGAGAGGGTTAGAGCCCCTTTGTTGCTAGGACTGGGGGTGTTGAATACATTATTACACGGAGCCTCTACTCCAACAAAAAGAAAAACCACATAAAGGATGTTAGAAAATTTTTACAGAATGGACTTGTATCAGAAACAAAAGAATTTTGCAGCATTATTGCTTAATTTTGCAATTTCAATTTCCTAGGTGTCACCATCTTAAAATTAATAGTAATACTTGCCATATTGCTTTGATACAAATTAGTACCGCGATCTTCTTATAGTTTTGCCTATGCATGAGCCGTCAATATTTCGTGGTATTGCCGTCTCACTTTTGCGGCCTGTGATTGGTTCTAATGTTGAAATTGACATTGCTGCACTAAATTGGGTTGCTGACGTATGCAAACAAATACGTTTCACAGGTAGAAAAAATTGAAATTTCGATCAGGCGCGGGTTCAGATTAGTTTACAGTTCTATTTATCCTTATAAATGATGGATCGTGATACAAAACTAATATTATTGCGATTTTGAGACGGCAATACCACATTATATTGATGGCATTAGGAGAAAATATATTCTGTATTGGGCGGTTCGAGACTCCGCCCAATACAGAATATATTTTCTCCCAACTAGCCGTCAATATAATGTGGTATTGCCGTTTCAAAATCGCAATTTGTTTATAAAGCGCAAGTCAAATCCATCTGTTACTCCTGAGATCAAGGAACGGATAAGGACAAGGAATAAGCTTCATAAGAGGGCTCGTAAGAGCGGAAGCTACAAAGACTGGAAAGCATTTGCGGACTTGAGGCGGGAGATTAAACAGTCTATTCGGCAAGCAGAAAGAGAATACTTCACAAGACAAGTTATTACCAATAAAAGTAATACTGGCTCCCTGTGGAAAACCATACATCGGGCTCTCCCCAATAAACCTAGCCAGCGTCTGCAATATACAAGGGATACCGACGTCCTGGCGAATGAGTTCAATTGATTTTTCATCTCGGTCGGACAAGAAGCAGCCAGGAAGTCTACAGAGCTGGCTAACCACTATGGCCTAACGCTGACTGACCTAATAAACTACAGTGTACTCTTTCTCAAGTTCTGTTTTTCCACGAGCGTGGAAAAAGGGTCAAGTAGTCCCACACCAAAAAGATGGCGACCACGAGGTGGCGAATAACAACCGTCTAGTATCGCTATTGCCAGTCCTCTCTAAGGTAGCGGAGGGGAAATTGCTATGCGTCAGTTTAACGACTACTTGACACTGCACAACCGATTGACGAGACATCAAAGTGGAAATCGAACTCTGCACTCAACGGAAACGTTAAGCTTGTTAGTAACGGACGACAACTTTATCTGCAATGGATAACAGGCAAATAACAGCAATGGTTCTAATAGACTTGGGTAAAGCTTTTGACAGTCTCTGCCATTCTCCCCTGCTAACCAAACTCCAGCTGTTTGGCACCTCAGAGAAGGCACTCCTCTGGTTCAAGAGCTACCTGTCACACAGACAGCAGTGTACTTGAATTGGAACATCATTGTCGGATCCCCAAACGATAACTCATGGGGTACCTCAGGGGTCCATCTTAGGCCTGATGCTATTTACACTCTACATGAATGATCTTCCTATGGTAACCAAGTTCATTAACATCAAATCCTATGTAGAGGACACTAAGATTTACCTATCGTGTGCCTCTAAAGATATCCACTTTTGTATGCAACAAGTCGCTGAGGATCTCGAAAGTATCGCTGGTTGGTGTTGCGTAAATCATTTGCTTATAAACCCGGATAAAACTAAGCTAATTGTGCTCTTTGGAACACGGCACCCTTTCTTGGACAACAACTATGCCCTGTCTCGTCCGCTAAAGATCTGATGGTTATCCTGGACTCTGGCTTAACATTCAATAATCAAATAAGTAGGGTCCGCCACTTGTTTTCCAAAGAAGTTTTGTATATAATGATCAACTCTATTGTGTTTAGTAAATTATTTTACTGTTCCGCTGTATGGTCTGATATGTACAAACGGAACATACATAAACTACAACTTATGCAGAACTTTGCTGCCCGTATACAAACTGACACAAGGAAATACGATCATGTTACCCCGGTCTTGAAAGCTCTTGGAGCAACTTAGAGGAGCAACTTCGATTGTGGGACGTGACACTAATGTATAAATGTGTTAACACTTAGTGCCAGCATACATTAGCTGTAAAATAGGGAAGCGATCCAATGCGCACACTTACAATCTCCGCAACAGTGAAGATCTAACCCTGCCAGAATGCCGGACAGCGGCTGCCCAGCGCGGTTTCTTTTATAGGGCAGCAAAAGCGTGGAATAGTCTCAATAACAACACTAGAACTGCTCGATCATTAAGATCATTTAAAAAGTATGCAAAGGCAGAATTAATGAGAAATAGGATACCAGTGTACATTGTTAGTTATTATTAGTAGTAGTAATTTTAAGTCGTTATTTTTATATCAAGAAAATGTATGTCATTATACATGTAGTTTATATCAGTAGACTTAGTCATAATTTTATATTCATATTGTAAATTAGTTCTGAAAAGCCCCTCAGGTAGAATTAATAAAGTATTGTATTGTATTGTATACAAAAGCTCTTTCTGTCAGAACAAGAGAACAACTGAATACCAGAACAACTGGGCAACCCAAACCTATTTGCTGCACCCATGAAGTTTTTCAGTTGCAAAGACTTTTTTCTGAGGAAAACTCACAAACAAATTTGATTCCAATCATCACTTTCTCCAGGTTGCAGTTTTTATTAATGAGAGTGGAAGTCCCCTTTAAAAGATATTTATTTATTAGTATAAATACATGTACACAGGTGATTATACAAAATCGCGCGCTCTCATTGGCTCGCTATCTCGGATTATCAGCCAATAATCACCTCGACAGACAAAATGGCTGCCAGTAGTCGTTTTGCCAGTGTAAGTGAAGATGATTTCGCGTTGAAATGTTTTTTTCCCCTCTTTTTTGAAATAATCACCTGTGTATTTATACTAGCTAACAATTATTCGCCTCAGGCTCAGTGATTATCGGTGAATATTCACCTCGACTTTGTCTCGGTGAATATTCACCGATAATCACTTTGCCTTCGGCGAATAATTGTTAATTAATAATTGACAAGGCGGTGGAGCAGTGCTAGGATCACTCGCCTTGCACCAATGAATCCTACTGTACATGCATGTTCACATTCCAGATTCAGTGCCATACAGTGTACACTGTATGTGGGTTGTCTCTTCTTTCTTTACTATGCTCCACAAGTACCTTCAACTCAATCCTCCAGATGAGTGTAGTCCTGAAAAGGACTGTTCTTGGTAACTGGCATAAACCACATAGGCCTTCAGAGTTGGCCTGTACCTGACCAAAACTGCCGGCTAGTAAGCCATCTTCAGCCAGCTACATTCATCTGATTTTGCAGCCAGTCAAGATGAAAAATCTTACACTTGTTAAAATTTATCATCATAGAAACTTCTAAAACATTCTTTTCCCTGGTTTGAGAAGCATAATTTACGGGGATTAGACAAGATAAATGACGGCAAAGCTGTTCAGGCTCAATTCATGCGAATGGTGCATTTAACTGAATAGTTTCCAGTCTCATGTTTAATCTGACGAAACAACATGGCAAAGACATTATCATCTAACTTTCACTTATGCGAAGAAAATATAAAAGTGTAAAATAAAATAAACATATGGGAGTCCCCCCCCCCCCCCTTGGACTTGGAGTTGTCTCGACAGTAACCATCAGGTATGATCTATGGTCATTGAAATGCTTCAAGGGGTTTTTCTCTGCATATTCCAACAGAATTTGAGCTGTTACTACATAACTTACTTTTGTCCATGTTAAACCTCCATCATTAGACATGAAGACACCAATTGAATGTTGTCCAAGTCTTCTACCCAAGTTACCTAGAAGTACATTTATGCCACTTTGTGAACCAGGTAAAAACTAACCCTTGAGCAGTAAAATTATTACTAATTACTAACTAGTAACACATTGATATTAACACAGGGTTAAAAAAAAATTAATTAGAGTTTCAGGGTAAAAATTGGAGGACCATTTGCACAACGACAGTTGCATGACGGTGCCCCTTAACAGCCCACATTCCTTCATAATTATTAATATAGTAACAATGGCAACACCAATGTCAATAAGATTATTAAAATAATTAATAAACAAACAAGATGCCTATAATGTGGGATGCACAAACAGTTACAGAACACAAATTGTTCAGATACAGTGAACTACACTGTACAACTACATGTACGGGTAAACTTTGGGAAATTGCGAGAAATTAACAGAAAGATAAATCTGTAATTTAACTAGAAGTTATTTGTTGTAAAAACAGAACTAGAGGTTATCCCTTATTATTAATGCAACTAAATTTGAAAATGGAAACAACGAGGCCCCAACAGGGGTTTTATCAGGATATGGGATATTTACATGTTGGTAAAAAATTATTGGGATAGGGGCGTATTTGGGGGGAAAATTAACAGGATACGGGATATTTAAAAAACTGAACTGGCATTATAGACATACAAACCACATGACTTAACAGGATACAGGATGTTTAGGCCAAAATTAACGGGATATGGAATACTTAGCTCCCCCCTCCCTGAATGGGACCTCTACAATGAGCACAGCAATGCACTATCAGAATTTACTTTTACAACAAATATTATTAAAGCTTTTTGAGGAATGTCAGGATACAAAGGTTAGATTTCTTTGGATTACTGACTGGAGATCGGCCGCTTCATTCGTTTGCTTTGGTTTGTGTATAAAACAAGATAGAGTGGTGTATTTGATTTATTTTATGTAGTTGGTTGTTTAAGGCTTTTTTTTCTAATATTCTTTTGACCATGTTTTTGATTCCTGTACTGGGAAGAATGGATTTCCTTTTTGATGTTGAAGGTCATTGACTTGACTTATCACATACCATTTATTTTTATGCTAGTCTAAGTGACTACTAAAGTTAAGTCTCTTCGGCTGGGGTTAGTACTTGGATGGGCGACCACTGCCCTGTATTTCTTTTTAAAACTTGGTTTAATGTTTTTTGTTTTCTTTGGCCATTGAAGGATACTTTTTATCTTCTTTCTACATCTGTTTTATTCCTGTAATGGAAGCAATGGATTCATTTTGTTGTTGGTTTGGTTTGGTTAATTTATGTCTTTCCACTATAATTAAAAGCCCGTTCATGGGAGACCACTGTGTACTGTCCCCACGGAAGAATTCTAATCCTAGATATATATTTTTTACTTCTTTTTCTTTACTCGATTTCATTGTCTGAAAAGGTAGACAGGTCACCACAAGATAATGTAAAATTATTTTTATTGAGAATAACCTAAAGCATTTGCATTTGAAAAGGCTGATCCTGCTACAGAAAAAATGAAAAAGAAATGCAATATAATCAAGACGCCAAACCTTGAGCGACAATGATGCCTACAGCAGAAGATGAAGACAGCACACCAGGGATATAATAACGCCAATGACTCAATACAATGTGAATATGAAGAGAGCAGTAAGGCTGAAACAAAAAAAACCCTATCCTGTAAAAAAATACCACATAAATGTAACTTTCAAAAACACTATCAAAAGCATATTTTGGTAATATATACCTATAATCCAAAGTGCAAGTCAAACAGCTTAGTTTTACAATAATTATTATACGTGTTCGCCATGCTCTCATGTAAAATGTAAAGTACAACTGTAGCCCATACTGTCCCAGCGTTCATAGCAGGTATACTAGAGGCCTGTACAAGCCACTTAGGATACTACAGTCATGTACATGTACCGATCACAATCACATTAATTTTCTTTGAAGAAGAAGATGGGCATTATTATAAACACAGGAATGTGGTCTACAGAGGGTCACATCAAGGATTTGATAAAAGTTATCAGATATTA
>NC_090874.1:8700125-8730125 GCF_036669935.1 Montipora foliosa | reverse complement strand
ACTTAATACAGTAACTTTAATTAGTAAATTTATACTTCCTTACATGACTGTTGACACATTGTAGTGCATTACTGGCTAAAGGCCTTATAGCCAGTCAGCACAAACATACATTATTAGCAATGGTAGGAGGTCCACTGTTTTGCTGTTTGAAAGTAAGCTTTTTTTTCCATACCTGAACCAACATGTATCTGCCTGCAACTTCAAAACTTCCTTGCATGAACGTTCCAAGTGCCTTGTCAAAGGTTTTGACTTCCACAGAGTCTGGGTTTAAGTATGCATGCTTAAGCACAGAGGTCCCTACAACAACAAAAGATGCGAATAAAAGAGGCTTGGAATTGTTACTAGGTTGTTACAACAGCACTTTTAGGAAATCACCGTAACAAAATGACTGGAAGCAAGTAACCTGAATAATGAAAAGGCAGTTGTCTCAGTGAATACATTGTACTGTTTACTAGAACAGTGAACAGTTAAGGTTCACTTTTTACGAGAAATCCACAATACACTATTATGGTAATAATAATTATGTTAATGGTGGACTACCATACCATGTAAATTTTTGGCATTATTCCTCACATCAAACCCATTGGCTTGGCAAGCTGTCAACTTACAGAAAGTAAACAGCAAGGCAAATTCAAATCAATCTTAATGACCCACATGTATCTTTCAGCAATAATTCACTTCTTCTGCACAGACTGATTTCGACTTCAATGAGATGGAGGCTACTGTAGCTAGACAATCTCACAATTTTTTTAGCCTTCATATGCTAACTTTTGCCATTGTCACCTTGTCATGTTATTATTATTATAGTGTCATTATTTGTTATAATTAATATCTAGTTTGTGATACTTTTTTTAAAATTGTAATTCAGGCATAATTAAAATAAAAGTGTTGTTGTCTCAAGAAATATTTCACTTTTGAAATTAATTTTTGACATCACTGCAAGCATTTTTACTACTGATGCAATCTTATCTCTCAGAAAAAAATTCTCTCTTAGTGCAGTTTTCTGTAGTTGCAAAAGACCTTTAACCAAAACCTGAACCCTTACAAAGAGTGTGTGTCTTGACTTCTAAAAAGACCTCTGACTTGCTCCCATAACCCCTAGAGGAACAAAAGTCAAATAATTATTATTAGGTGGACACCTTTATCATTTTGATAATCATAGGACTCCAGTGTTAAAACAGCAACGAAAACCATCTTCTTCAGTGCATTTTTACGCAGGGACACACTTATACACTGACGTATCAGTCCCTCGCCTTAATTTCACCCATTGATCCCTGGGAGTGTGACTTATTAACCCATTGAATCCTGGAATGAGACTCACTGTTTAGCAGATTTTACTGACTAACACCTGTGATTTTACTTGCCAACTGGGGGCATCCTACGGCACCTGAGAAGTCAGTGGGTTAATGATTACCTGCAAGCCATTATACAATGAAACAAAACAGTTTACCAAGAATGCTTCAAAACGTTCTGGGCCAGAAGTTTCCACCTACTTCCACCATCAGTTGAATAATGAACCTGAAAAATTCACATGTTAACAAAATCAGGACTTGAGACTAACCTTTTAGCTCACTAGCCTAGTGGCTAGTAGTAGGTCCGATTTCACTATCCAAAACTAAATTTGCACTAGCCAGTCTCATCATGCACAGTATCACTCATTTGTGTAATGAAGACATGTCTTGTTACATCTAAAAGTTACCTCGAAAAAAATTTCCACTATCACAAACACAACTCCTGTTTTTATTAAAAATTCTCATGTGTTCAATCTTATTGCACAAGTTTGTTCATTTCCTTTTTTTAAAAAATAACCACTGATATCCACCCTCGCAACACAGTCACAAATACTGTATGCTGGTGTGTAACACTTCTGGTATTTTTCTCACAAGAGCAAAGTTTTTGCGCCCGTGGTACAAATTCTCACGTACCCGCTGCCAAAACTTTGCAACTCACAATATTGCATTGGAGTATGGAAAAAGTGGAATAAAGTAAATGAAATAAACCAAAAGGCTGAACTTCCCTTGATTACAAAAATTGCACTATTTGGGATACATTGATATTTCAAGTTCACTGTTATATGTGAAAGCACCATTCTAGGGGTAAAGCACAAAAGCAGCAGAATGTGGGAAAATAACATCTTTAATTTAATTAGGGATAAAGGAAATTCAAAAGGACAAGATTGGCTTAAGTAATGTTCGATTAGTTTCCACAGAAATTTGTGCTTTTGCTTGGATGGTTTTTAGAGTCAATTACAGCTGTACGTGTAATATTTGGCAGCCAAGTGCTCGCAAACAAGTCTTCTCAGCTTTTAATGTGAGATTTGCCTTTCCTAGTCAATGAGATAAGTCGCTCCATATTATCTCTTCTTTTTTTTCAAAGTTGAAATAGATTATATAGGGAGTTAACTTCTGTTAAAACAAGAACATGACCCCTTGACCTTGCTGTAAATGGAACAGTAGCCGAGAAGTTCCGCATGATTTCACACATGGTTAATCATATTTAAAGAATCATCCATAACAGGGCGTGGGAATACTGTAAACTGCATTGGTTTCCTTAAGGCCTGGGCAAACAGCTTCAACATTTGCTTTAACATCCATTCACTAGCCGACCATTTAAAACTTTCAGCTGCTTCTGAAGCACTTGTTAGTCGAACTGACTTAACCATTAAACACTTGTTAGTGGGTGCCTTTAAAAGCATTAGCATACCGTCAGGTACCGTTAGCTTCCATTACCCATCTGTTAGTTAGCCGTTAGTTTTGTCTGTTGAACGTTAAAACGTTAGTGTACGTTCTCCCATGTGAGATCACACTTGATTACTTTAACAGTCACAGAATTGCGAGTTTCGGGGGCACCAAAAATGGCGACTGAAGTGTTGCAGGCCCGCAATGTGAAGTGGATTACTAGGGTCCTTTAATTTTTATATTACATTTACAGTTCATACAAATGTACCTCATCGGAAGTAACATCATGCCCAATGATCATCTGATCTGACTGGGGATTACAAGAAATCACATGTGGCTGAAAACCCACAGGAACTTGTATAAAATTACTTCCTTGATCAAATGAAATGAATAATGTACTGGGTGAAAGAGCACTCACAATAACCTGGCAAAAAAAAAAAGAACAAAATTAATGTCACACAGTGAATCAATGTTTGTATATGCTGTACACGAAGTTCAATTTTTTCCCCTGGTTTAATTTTTTTTTTAAACCAGTACAAATTTTTTGAACCAGTTTAACTTTTTTAAACTGGTTTATTTTATCAACTGTCTAAAAAAGGGATTTTTTTTTTTTGGTGTACAGTACACATAGTTGAATAAAACAGGGGCTTGGTTTTTTAGGGGGTCTCAAATAGAATGAGACATTCCTTTTATTTGTTCTACTTCTCCTACCCCTCCCTGATCTTCCCCGTGGCCTCTATCCTACCCCATTCTTCCTTCACATATCTACCCCCCCCCCCCCTTACCTTCCAGGTGGAGCTCCATCCTTGAATACCCCTTATACCCACCCCTTCTTCAACAATTCTCAAGACTTTTCGTTTTACTCACCCGAATTTCCCTATCTCTAGATCTGCTGCCCACTCTCTTATCCGCTTCACAACACAAGCAACTCATGTAAATTCCCCATAATAATTTATAATTAACTACAATGTAAATATTTTATTATTCATCCCAGGCCCTTCTTGGTCCAAAAATTGATTTATTCACATTTGGACACCAGAGCCACATGTCGTAAATCTAGCAGTTATAAAATGGTGGAGTCACGCCAATGCAATAGCGTAAATGATGAAATAATTATCGATTTTATATTGAGAAATAGAGAAAATGAAAAAAAATAATCACAAATTAATAATTGTTATTTAGAAGATGATTTTTACAACAAAGCCAAATATTTCTTGAACGAAAATACAGAGAAGCAACTTGGCCTTTCAGAAAACAAGGATCGATGTGAGCCAAAACAACTGACAAAAATTAATGGAACATCAGATGATAACTCAAAATAAATGGGCTTACTGGAATGTTGTTACTGTGTGATTCTTGGCCACTAATTCATGTTGGTTGTTAACATCTTAATTTGAGCTCCGCCATGTACTACTGTATAAATGGACTGGTTTCTAGTTCCTAAGTTGTAATACATACATGACTTGTATGCTTCCTGAACACGTAGAAGATCATGGGAGCTGTGTTCAATAGTGTACTAACCAAGACAAGGGCAATTTTCATCGTTTTTTATGGTGCTTGGTAATTTTTCAGAAATCATTGTCGATTTTGAGCTAAAAAAATACAGTAAACACCCGCATTTAAGAACACATTTTTCAGGCTTAAGGCTGATCGTGTTCTTATTAGAGGGGTGTTTGGTGAGAAATCAGCCTGAAAGTGTTCCTAAAATGTTCTTAAAATTGGTTTCAGAAATACTTCTAACTATATATTACTGGAGGTTTAATTAACATATAATGCTGTTTTGTAATCGATTTTATAGTTTGTAATGGTCCTGAACACCAGAGTACTTTGATGTAAGTTACTTTACTGAATTGTTTCCTTATCCTAATACCCTTTCCCTTTATAATTATTAAGAAAATGTTTTATTTATCAGCCTGAATTTGTTCTTATTTATATGGTGCTTTATTGACCAAATTTCAGCCTGATGTTCTTAATTCACTTGTTCTTATCTGCGGGTGTTTATTGTATTGGGTTATTCCAGAAAAAATCCACACCCCCCCGACGGATGGGGTCGTTTTTTAACCCCCCCTCTCACCTGGATTTCCTGAAGCCCAAAACCCCCCCTCCTGTCTGGATTTCCAAGACAAAAGACACCCCCTCCTGCTTGGATTTCCGGGAAAAAATATTAGGCTTAAATTTAATTTATTTTTAATAGAAAATACGCACAATCACGTATAGAAGATGTTCTTTTTCAATTCCTAAAGCTTTGGCTAAATTATATAAAAACTCTGTTGTGTGGAACTAAGAAAAGAAAGGAGCAAAAGGCCTTGCACACGGTATTGGTGGTCAAGGCCGTTCCAAAATACGTAACGCTAAATAAAGTGCTGGATTTTAAGATTACAACGTTACTGTAAAAATCTAAAAACAGAAATGGAAAGTAAATTTCATGTGCATTTAGCTGGTAAAAAGAAAGCTTCAAAATATCTTTCTGTTTTCAATTAACAACAAAATAAAAAACCCGCACTTGAAATCAGCGAGGAAAACAGCAGTGAACGCGATTGAGATGATTGCGTAAATATTTTCTTTCTCTCAAGAAATTGCCCGAGAACATTAAAAATTTAGGTGCACATTAGTTGGACAATACCCTGGGAAACATTCATCCACAGACAGTAAGTACTTTTAGAGTAATAGTGGTAGAACTAGTGTTACGCTACTAGCTTTTGCACTAAATTTTTAACCATCACGCCAAAATTGAATTTTTCGTTTCGCCTAGCGTTCAAATGGTTTGATGTATGGTTTGCTTCGTATCGTTTGAATCGTTTCGATGGTTTGTAAAACACTTGGTTTCCTTCGTTTTAATCGATCCTCTCAAATATTTCTTTCGTACATAACCCAAAATACACGCTAAAATTGCAGTTTTGAAAATTGCAAAGCCGTGAAAAGCGCCAAAACAAAACAATTGCCTCGTTCTGCTTCACTGAACAAAGTTTGGTTGCCTAGCACGTGACAATTTTTACTCAGTACGTGACTAATTCTCTCACGCAAAGTACAAACTTTGAAAAGCTCGAAACCTTTGAAACCTTTGAAACGCTTTAAACCTTTTCTTTCCATCCTTTGAAACGATAGATGCCGCGAACCAAACGAACAATAGAAAGTTTGAAACGATACAAACGATAGAAATGATGTTAAAAGTGCGATGTTTCAGATAAAAATGTAACACGCCGGACGAAAAATTTTCCGATTCCACCAACTTTGTCTTGGTGCTGTGTGCTAACAAAGCAAAATAAACGCAAGGCAAGTATCAAAATAAACAGCAGACATAATAGACAAGCGTTTGTTTTCCGTATTATTCCAGATAAATACTTTGTAGCAAAGAAATAACAGCTAAAAGTCGGGTATTGTCGATAACGAGCGTTTGACAGCCAATACCGTGCGCAAGGCCAAAAATGCTAAAACGCGAACGAGTGTTTATACACTCTTAGCTCATAAAAATCAATTGCCCTTGTTCTTTCTTTGCTCTTTGCGCTTTCTTTGTTCTTTCTTTGTATCATTACACGAAACAACGGTGGCACGCTGGGTCTGGGTACGAGTAAAAATGAGTCAGGCGTTTCAAACTCTTCGTTGCAATATTGTTGCGACGGCTCTTTCTTTAGTATCTTGTTCGCGTTTTCTGCTATAAAAGGACCTGCGAAGGAACTTAGATTAATCATTTATGTCAGGTGACAAATATGTGAACAAAATATTTCTACTATTTTCAGGGTCTGAGAGCGCTAAACTGTCACCGAACTAAACGTTCGAATCGCGTGAACTATCGGTTCAGATGACCCCTGCAGAAGACTTTTTTGAGTTCAACCCCCCCTCCCGCCTGGATTTCCAGGGTCCTTGACCCCCCCTCGCGGGGCGTCGCGGGGGTGTGGATTTTTTCTGGAACAACCCATTATGTGGTTATAGGCTCAAAGCTATTACGCCCCAAACATGTTTTGAGGAGCTAAGGTTTTAACAGCTTTCACCAGAACTCTCATGCATACAGATGTATCTGCATTTGGGAGTGGAAAACAAATGAGAAGATCACGCTTGATTTTTGTAAATAAGTAAAGCTTATTATAATAATTGTAATACATGTAGAGTTAACCTTTTTGTTGTTACTGTTGCAGAAATCAACATTATTAATGGTTACTGTTCCATTCTTTGTTTGGAATTGGTTTTCCTTGCGGTGAAATGTGCTTCCATAGTCACTTGACCTGAGACAAAAAAAAAACAAGGTGGCTTTCAACAGCCTTCCAGAGAAGCACAAGCTCTGCACCAGTAAAGAATCATGTACACATGTATGAGCAAAATCAAGCAAGCCATTACCAAACAAAACCAATGAATTTAAGTACAGGCAGCATGCACATTAATTTTTTGTTAACCAATACAATGGGGTTTAGTTGTCTTTTTGAACATTGCAAAAAGTAGTTTTTCCAACTTACAGTACTGTTTTATAAGAAAGAACTTAAAATTATGGACCAAAGACTTTGAAGAAAATAATACAGTACTAAAAATGGAGAAGGTTGACACCAACTTGGACAGCATTCCAGGTCCTAACTAAAATGACCTGGACAACAAAATTAATGGCAGAATAAAAAAGAAAATCTAGGGAAAATGCCCATTCCGCCAAACAAACTCCCATGGAAGGCTTAGATAACTTGGGAAAATGGTGGACTGAAGCTTGAGCCTTCGTAAAAATAGACATGGTTGTTGGAAGAAGCAAGACACTGATCTATACTGTCACCTGTGAGGAAATGTACAGTAACAAGTTTGTGTTTGTAAATTATTAGTGAGTTCAAAGTCTTTACTGTAAGTTACAGACCAAGTTTTTGTCCATTGATTTATGGCCCCAGCGTGAAGCAAGCAGACTATAAATCATCCAAAAAAGATTAGGTTCTATAACTGACAGAATGGACCAAGAAGACAACTATTAAGCTAGTACTACTAGTCAGATATGTATTTTACAGCTGTATCTCAGAGGTATTAAGGCATGCAGGGAAGGAAACTAGTTGAAGTCAAACATTACATTCAACTGCTACAGATGATTGGCATTGGTAACAATCTGAATTTAAACAAATAAATTTTAGCTTATTGGCTTTTGCAAGATTCAAACTCTTTTACAAGGTTATTTCACGTAAACAACTTACAATGTAAGCACTTGCTACAAAATGTTGCATCAAAATCCATCTGACGGTAATCGGTCGTTTCGATCGAAATTCGTTTCGATCGAAACCAAAAGTCAGTTCGATCGAAGGCAAGAGTCAGTTCGATTGAACAGTAAATGTTTATAAAAACTACAGTTTTGCAAGCGTATAGATAATAAAAGTTCTTGTGTTGCGTAATGTTTGCGCGAAGTAATATGCGCGACACGGAAACGCGGTGTTCAATTGATTTCCTTTGTTGCCAGCGTTTCTTTCTCGGCATTCCTGATCGGCAATGCTCAATTAGGTATTCGCTATTATTAACGTGCGTACACTGAAACGCGGGGTTTAAGATTTTATTACCATGATGAAACGAACAAGTATTGTCACTTTCAATGAGAACCGAGCGAAAAGAGATTAAACGCTGTTGAAAACACTTGCGTTTGGAACAGAATCCGTGGATTATCATAGCTTCTCATTCTCTTAAGCAATACCGTATTTACCCGTGTATAAGTCGATCCTATGTATAAGTCGACCCCCCATTTTTGATGGCAAAAAAAGCAATTTCTTAATTTTTTTGCTAAATGTACATGGGATATTAATTTTGCATGAAATTCTTCGATTTCTGGAACTGTGGATTCACAAAAAAATTAAGGGCCTCAAGCGCTTAATAGTTTTGTGGTTCAGCGGTTGTTGTATGTGCAGGCATTTTGTCCTTGAATTTCGAAAAAGTTCTCAGAAAATCGAACATGTAAACCTCAAACTAACCTCTTTCGTTGTTCAAGGATAGAGGGCTTTAGAGGATAAGCACAACATCACAGAAGCAGGAGTCAATCTTTGAAAATAACTTCAAAAACGATGCGAAATGTGCAAGGTTTAATTGTGCTTGACTTATAATTTCTCACATGGCAAACGAAACAAAACTCATAAACCAAACAATACAAAGTTTGCAAAAGCATTTAAATCATCCAGGTTTGTATAAAGAATAAAAAACAATCATTACCAACCAGCATTTTCAGGCAACACGAGTGACGATCATGCTTGCACGCAAACACGAGGAATTGTGCCAGGTTACTAAGCCGTTGAAGGATCACATTTAATTTGAAGAAACAAGAATGTTTTTTAGAGCTTTCCGCCTTTGGAAAACGAAAATTTCCAGTGTCTATTTCATATTTGTGCTTATGAGTATCTTCAACATTTAAAGTAAAACAAATCCTTTTTCTTTTCAACTGGAATTGCTTGATTACATTCATTTTGAAGTCTTTCGTCATTCATTTTGAAGTATTTCGTCCACTGCATTCGTTATGCCCAACGACCACATTATGATGTTTATTTTGAATAAATTATTTAGCTGGAACTTGGCTCGAAATCTTTGACCCATGTATAAGTCGAGGGCGATTTTTGGAGCTTCTTTTGAGGCCATAAAAGGTTGACTTATACACGGGTAAATACGGTAGTTACAGTCTTCGATCGAACTGACTCTTGTCTTCGATCGAATCGACTTTTGTCGATCGAAACGACCTTCGATCGAACTGACTTGCATTCCCATCTGACTACCTTTGTCCAAGATTTATCAATAACATTATAATCATGTAGATTGCCCCCTCCCATACCCCCCCACCAACAACCAAAAAAAAAAATTGGACAGCAATTTTTTTTTCTCTTTTGCCGAATTTTTGCTTGACAGATTTAAACCTGTTTCTTATCCACTGTTGCCAGTCTCTTTCCAAATAATTCTGAAAAGACCATCACTGGAGAGAAACTTGCCAGCACTAACCTCCAGAAATAGGCATCTTCACAGAGAAAGTGATCACTTTGAGTATTATTTATTTTTCCACAAGTGTAAATATATATAACCTGAAAAATAAGTAGAAAAAGGAACATGATTGATAACCTGCAATCATAGCAATTGTATTGACACCAAATATACCCCACATGTACATTAAGCACTTAATGACTGGCCCCAAGGGAAAGAGTGAGTTTTGTTTCCCGAGACCCTCAATGTTCCCCGAGGCGAAGCCGAGGGAAACATTGAGGTCGAGGGGAAACAAAGGTGACACAACTTAGGTGATGTCCTTATTACTATAGCTACATGTATGAGAAGTGATGCAAGTGTTTTTGACCTTTTTCTATTAACTTCTTCCTGTTTTCAGATCTTAAACTCTTTGTGATACGTGAATTTTGGGTGCTTCTTTTGACGGTGTCATAAAGCTACACGTACTTGAGAACAAGAAATAATTATTTTAGTGAAAAAATGAATGACAGCAACAACCAGAAACAAATATAGCTTCAACTGTCAATAACGAAACTTTAAACTTTCTGTTTTAAGGAAATTATTCTTCTATTATATTTAATTGTTCACGTATAATTTTATTTAACATTACTGGAGAATTCTCGCCAAAAAAGGGAGCTACTTTGTTATCTTTCAGAAGAGGCAGCAAGTTCGGCAACATGAGCATCTAATACTTCTCAACAGTGCACTAATCATGGAACATGAACATGACTAGGCAAAATTTTTATCTTCGTGTTCAATATTTCCTAAACAATTGCCATGTACGTACATGTATATAAACACGGTATAGATTAAGTTGAAACCTACCGGGCTCTTTTTTCCTGCCCAGTGCAAGAAGGCCACAGAGTGGTTATCCCCTTTGAGCTCAAACTCGTGTATTATTGAATGGTTGCTTTGTTGAACACTATCTTCAACACTACGCTTCAGTCTGTCATTGTGTAATTCGACCATTTCCTTGTCAAACCTCTCGAAGTCAGCCTCACGAAAGAAACCAAATTTATATGGCTGGTTTCTTTTCAAGGGGATATGCTTAACCGTGCCACGGATTATATCATCTATTCGTATCGCACTGGAAACTGAGAATGTTAATGACATAACACAGAGCAAGACAAGGCAAAAACGTACACGATCACTGCAAAACGCCATGATTGCACTTCCTAGAGGAGTTCAAAGCGTGAGACTCCAGCCTGTTTGTCCAGCGGCTTTTCGGGTTTAGCTAATTGAAGCAACGAAATATATATAACCCCCCTTTTTAGGCATCTTCCTTTTCCATTTTTTGCGAGTTGAAAGAATGAAGTTGAACAAGAAAGTTACCTCTTCACGGAGGAAAAACCGGAAGGCTCACTTTACAGCTCCCTCCAGTGTTAGAAGAAAGCTTATGAGCTCACCCCTGTCTAAGGAACTTCGCCAAAAATACAATGTACGCTCCATGCCCATCCGAAAAGACGACGAAGTTCAAGTCACACGTGGTCACTTTAAGAGTCAGCAGGTTGGGAAAGTCATTCAAGTTTACCGAAAGAAGTGGGTAGGTATATATTGAAATCACTATAATGTTTTTGCTGCATATCACAGTAGCTGGTATAACTACAGAGTACCCGCTACTCGAAGCTGTGCTGTGAGGACATGGATCGCTGGATACAAAATATTTTTTAGCTTATGCGGATGTAGGATCGAGCTAGCTGGAGGTATGCAAGACCATTCCTCCCATCGAAATATTAGGGAGCATAAGCACGTTTTTGAGACGCGGACGGCAACCAGAAGTGAGCTGTTTTTCCTTTTAACTTGTCTTCACCACCACATTTATATCGTTAAGTGTCTTTTCACTATTAGAGACCCTAAGGGCCTATTTACACGATACGATTTTGTCGCATGGGACAAGCCTACGACATGACTTACGATTGTCGCAGCGTTTTAAAACATGTCTTAAAATACTACGACATTTTTTCTTACGTACACAACAATCGTAAATCATGTCGTGGGCTTGTCGTAAGCTGTTGTCGCATGCGACAAAGTCGTACCGTGTAAATCGGCCCTAAGAGAGACCGCTATCCTGGCTTGCGAAATATTCACCCTACTAGGGCTAAGTGGGGTGGGGGGATGAGAGGGCGGGAGCTAGGTTTTGGTATGGATCACAAAAGTGTGAGGGGAGGGTGGAGAGGTTAAGGAAAAAAATAACATGGTACACTGTAGGAAAAAAGTGGGGGGTGGGGACTGCAGCCCTCCCAGCCCCTCCCTCTCAACAGCCCCTGTAGGGAGCCTAAGCATGTGACTTTTTTGATGGAAACAGAAAGTGAACATGTTGCATGCCAGAGCAGTAGTCTCTCCCAAATTTTTAAACTAAATGTAATCATCTCAAATAGTAAAGAGATACAATACAATATATATTATAACAGCTTGATTGCGCAAATCAAAATACACATTTAACTGTCCCTTAGCAATTCAAACTTCCGCCTTTCTGCCGTATGCGATAACTCGATCCGCACAGTGAACAAATTGCATGACTAAATAAATGCAGCACAAGTTCTGAGTTTGCTTGCTTTCGGTAATATTTCATGATGTCAAGGAATTTACTCTCAATTTACACACGCTATACACGCGAGTAAAAAAAATACACGAAAGTGCGTGTAAAAAGATACGCACCTTTATCGCACGTACTTTTGTATTCAATTTGCGCTCATTAGCCTGTGTAACAGACAAAATGTCAGCAGGCTGAGTGATGTGTCTGGCTGCATGCAGGCCATCGTTCATTTGCCCTCAAGAAAAAATTATTATTATTATGATTGACTGTATTAGAGCAGCCATAACAGGGCTCGACATTGCGACCGTATCGGTCGCATTTGCGACTAAGTTTTCTCCCCTTGCGACTAAAACTTCTTCAGCAGTCGCGAATTTGCGACCATTTTCTCACCTAAATTAATAAAGAAGTAAAAGTTTTAAAATTTTCTGTCCTACTTTTGTGAAGATTTGAAAAACGTAAAGGCAAAATCCTGCTCAAGCTAATTATGTAATCCAAGGCAAACACAACGGAACACAACGTACAAACGTTTCACGATTCGCTCAACGACGCCATTACAGCGGTTCTGTTATAAAGAGGTAGGTACTTCATGTATTGGGACTGATTTATACAACACAAAAACTGAACCTCATTTCCGGAACTTCCCGGGAATTTGATGGGAAGTTGACGCGAAAATATGCAAAGGGGTTTTATCAGGTAAACATTATAATAATTTTACTGTGCAACAAAATAGCGAGCCGGGAATCTAGATAGATAACAGTATAAAGGGTTTCAGGAAATTTAAGGTGTTCGGCAGTTCAGCGGAAACTGTGCATGCACGCCACGTTTGATCGCTGTGATGATCTATAATGGTTTCCGCTGTTTCGAAATTTCACCCCGTGTGCCTGTATTTCTGTGTTGTCTAGCTTGAGTAGCTGGGCGATTTATTTGGGTAGAGCAGCTGGCGATTTATTTATTTACCTGATTTATTTGGGTAGTGCACACGATCGATGATCTACGTTGTAATCTGCGTTGTCGATTGGGGATGCCCCTTGGGAGATACCGCAAATTTTGATTGACGTTTTGACGTTTCTGAACCGATGGGACTTTGCCGCTCTTTTTCGCGGCTTACGACGCTTGGTTAATCGATCGTGCTCGCTATTTTTAAAAATTTACTGTGAGCTACGACATTATGTTAGCCAATGCTAAGGAGTTGAGCAGTTTCAAGAACCATCTTTTAAATAATGAAATCGATGAAGCGAAGAGTATATTTGCTAGAAAACAAGCAGCATTTCGCGATGCAACCAGAGCTGCGAGAAAAACACTAGAAAACCTTCCTCGTGATGTTCTTGGCACAGCATTGATTCCTACAGATGTCACGGCCAAGCAAGGAGAAAATATTTTCGCCCTCAGAACCACGCCAAATGGAGACTGTCTTTTTAATACTGCATCTGTCGTTCTTTTCGGCCATGAAGACCATACCATCTTGTTGCGCCTTCTGGTGGCCGGAGAATTGTATTTTAACACCAAATTTTACGCTGACCACGAGGTGTTTAGTGAAACTTCAAGATGTAGCCCTGAACTTGCCGAGGATTGTTCTCAATTGCACTAACACCGAGAGGTGAACATAGATACACAGCATCACAGAACAAAATGGAAGCTGTCAAAGAAGAGGCTTTTGTCGCTTGTGAAAAGGGAGAGTGGTCTTCCCTCGTGCATTTTATGGGTCTTTCCTCGGTTATGTCAACTCCGATACGCTCTATATATCCCAATGTTGGTTTTCGGTACCGCCCTTTGACCGAGAACTCCAGCCAAGGCGATGCCCATCGGAGATCTCTTTGAAGGTTACGAATGAACCAATAAATATCCTGTGGTCGAGGGATGGGAACTTAGATTCACGACCAGGAGCATGGTACCAGCCTAACCACTTTGTTCCAATAGTCTTTGGGACATCAACTGATGAGAATCTACAAAGCTCTCCTTCCAACGCTGGTGTCACCCAGAAGGCAAAGCAGCAGGGGACTCTGTTCTCGTTTCTGAAACCGAAGGCTAGTAGTGCCACTGCTACATCTACCTCAGGAAAGTTTCCTAAACGGACAGCAGCAGCAACTGGTCTTGAAAACACAACAGAGCCTGAGGCTAAAAAGTCAACAAGTTCTTCAAAGCAGAAGATTATATTGAAATGGAAAGATGAGTTCCCCTGGTTGACGATTTCAGACGAGGATGACACATTTTGCTGTGGTGTCTGCTGTAGTGCTCCAGAGGTAGCAGGTAACAATCAATTCATTACCGGATGCAAGTCGACCAAAAAAGAGACTATGCAAAAACATGCCTCAAGTAATGCTCACATGCGCGCCCAAAATGCAGTCCTGGCAAGGCAGAAGCCAGTTCGAGAAAGTGTCCTTGCTCAAAGTTTCTCGAAAGGAAAGAAAGATTTGGAAGAACGGGAGCGCAAGGAAGTTGCCGTGAAAATGACGACCGCATACTTCATTGCCAAGGAGGAACTGCCGTTTAGCAAGTTTCACGGGCTTATTGATCTGCAGTAGAAAAATGGCATACAGTTAACATCCACCTACGCAAACGATAGGGCTTGTGCTCAAATGATTTCTGTCATCGGTAAACTTGCTAAAGAAGATCTTGCTGCTGAAATTGCCAAAAAGAACAACATAAGTGTGATGGCAGATGGTGCAACAGATGCTGGAGGGATTGAGAACGAAACTGTGTTCTGCCGATTTGTTCAAGATGGTCGCCCCACTAATAGATTGATTGGTCATAAAGCTGTGGAGCATGCGCACGCAGAAGGTAAGCAAAAATATCACAACCTTCCATTAAATCACTGCAGCATCCGATATATTTTGTTCAAACAAAATCATGCGAGGTTCGTACAGAAAAAAAGGGGGGGGGGGGAATCCCCGTTAATTTATGCTATGACTGACCATGACTTTGTTAGGATTACTTACAGTATTTAACAGTAAGACTTAGAGATTCTAAAACAAAGTAGCTTCTTGTCATAAGTACGAACCTTTTGAAATTTTTATACTTGATATGTTTTTTTCTATAATTAGAAGCACAGAGTGGGGTTTAAACTGTTTTCAAAAATTTGTTTTAGGACTCAAGAAGACCGTTAGCGCTACATTTGAAGAGGCAGGGGTAGAGAACTGGAGTAAAAAAATACTGGCTTTTGGTGCCGATGGTGCTTCTGTGAACCTGGGCAAGAAGAGCGGGCTTGCAGCACTGTTAAGAAAAGAAGTTCCCTACCTCGTGGATTTCCACTGCCTTCCTCACCGACTAGAACTAGCCCTGATCGAGCTGCAGAAAAGCTGCAAGTCTGTAGACACTGTCTACAATATCCTTCACCTGATTTGGAAGACCTACCATTACAGTCCGAAGAGTGTAAGAGAATTGAAGTCCATCGCTGAAGAATTGGAAACGAACATCCTCAAACCCACACAAGTGAAAGGCACTCGTTGGCTTCCTCACGTCAGCCGTGCCCTTAAAGTGTTTGTTGGCCGCACCTCTGCTTCTGCTACTGGTTAGTATGCCGCCGTGTTAATGCATATGGAAGACTTAAGTGTCAACTCAAAAAAATGCTGACATCAAGGGACGAGCGCAACACGTCTCTGTAGAGATGAAAAACATCCATTTTGTTGCATTCGGTCATTTCTTAGCAGATCTATTTTCCATTCTAAGTCATTTAAGTCTTCAAATGCAGCGAAACGACATCATCCTCCCAACAGCAGTGTCGCATCTTAAGGAAACAATGACACGCGTGGAGTGCCTCAAAAATCGTCCTGAGCCAGATGGTTACCTTACCAAGTTCAAGAAGATGATCGAAAGCACTCAAACATTCCAAGGGATTGCTCTAAGTGGTTCTCTTCAAGGACAAACCAAGCGTGGAAGAAGTACATCAGAAAGTTTCCAGTCTGAGATGGAAACGGCCGTGAATCTCACAACGCAAGGTCTTCGCGAGAGATTTGACATCTTGCTCAGTGCCAGGAACCAAGCAAGCGATGCTCCTTATTATGGTCCTAAAGAAGTAGTCAGCGACATGCTTGTTTTTAATGTTGACGGCTGGCCAGTACGTCCTAGCGACCTAATAGATTATGGAAGAGAAGAGATTGGGCGTTTGATTAAGTGGTTTTGGCCGATTTTAGAGAGAGCAGGTTGTGACGTCACCGCTATTCAAGATCAATGGGTCTCTATGAAGATTCAAATCAATGGCCAGTTTCGCAAGATGGATTACGGCAGCTTATGGGAGACATTCCTTACTAAGCAGCCTTACAAAACTGACTACAAAGATGTCTTACACCTGGTGGAAATGGTTCTTGTGCTTCCAATATCTGCCACACAGTGTGAGCGAGCTGTGTCGGCACAGAACCGAATCAAGGGCAGCACTAGGGCAACTCTCAGCGTATCAGTATTGGAGGACCTGATTCGTCTGTCTTCTGAGGGCCCTCCTGTTTCTGAGTTCGAGCCAACCCCTGCAGTCAACCGGTGGTTTTCAAGGGAAAAGTCCAAAGGAGAACGACCAAGAAGGGCTCATTTCTTAAACGATGATTGACTAACTACTCGTCACTACTTGTCTTTCAAAGTAGAATCCCAGCTGAAATTATAATTACCTTAAGAACCATTTGTACAAGGAACATTATTAATAAGTAGAATACTGAACTTTAATTTTTTCAAGTTACTGATTGTGGGAGCTCCTGAGTCCTCTGTTTTTGGAGCATACAATTTATAGTGGTTGGATTAAAAAGGTTGTTGCAGAATCTTTATGATCAGGAGCCTTTTCACCAATCTCGGTTTTTCTAGAACTGCTGCTGAACTTGATATCTCCATCTCATACCTTTCTATATGCTAGAAAATCACTGCGGTTGCATATCAAAAATTGCGTGCCATACTCGACCCAAGCCTCCAGCGGTCAGCCTGAAAACGAACATGGCGACTTTTCAGTGGCACGAGTGTTCGTGCCTAAGACTTCAACAGGATTCCGATATCCTACTGTTTTGTCGTTATTAAGACTTCTTTAAAGTTATAACTCACGATCAAACATAGACTTCGCCGTTTTAAGTACAACTGGAACTGAAAGGTAAATGTATTGAAAATGTTAATGTATACACATCCGATTCTCGAAGCTTCACGCTTTTTCTGTGAGCAGAGCATGTTTATAATTAAGTCCTTGGTGCATTTAGCGAGGGGAAACATTACAGGGAATTCACATCAGTCATGTATAGACGATTAACGATTGTTTCGTTTACTGATTGAATTTTATCTTAAGTACAAAATAGCGTTTAATGGGATTATTTGAGGACTGTACGTTTATGAAATCGATCGAACGTTGTAATTTACGATCTTGATTGTGCCATCAAAGTATTTCAGAACTTTTTTCAGACATCATAAGAAATGAATAAAAGCTGCTGAAAGATAATAAGATCAAAAAGTTATTAATTTATTAGTCAAAGTACTTATTAATAATTAACCTATTTTTTGCGACTGAACTTTGAGAATTTGCGACTAATTTTTCTTAACTGGTCGCAAAAATGCGACTTTACTTTTTTTTTAATCTCGAGCCCTGCATAAATTTTTGTGGTCATTGATGCAGCTGCAGGGACAGATCTTTTAAAATTAATGTTTTCATTTGTGACTGGTGGCCGACTACAGTTGAATTTATTCAGGCATTTCTCAGGCAGCAAACCGACAACTCAACATTGATGACCAACAATGAAATTTTGTGTAATCAAAGGGGATATGAGTAACAGCCCCATGGTAAAGTCACAGCCTTGACTTGTTAATTGAATTTGTGCCTGTTTTGTTTGTACATGTAGGTAATTCACATTGAGAGAATTCAGCGAGAGAAGGCAAATGGTGCCACTGTCAGTGTTGGCATCCACCCAAGCAAAGTGGAGATTGTGAAGTTAAAGCTGGATAAAGACAGAAGGAAGATACTTGACAGAAAGAATCGATCCAAGTTGGCTGATAAAGGAAAGCACACCGAAGAAGATGTGCAAGCCATGTCAACAGAATGAGTAAGTAAAATACATGTACATGTAAAGTGTATGTTCAGAAATCCTTGGATAAAGTAGTGATACAGTGTACTGTATAATTATCTGACAGGGTTTCGTACAGTCAATATTATTGCAATGTAACAGAATTGAAAATGAGGGCCAAGCTGTCATTCCTGGTCAATTATTGTGTACATACACTTACAGGCTTTGTGCAAGTCATGCAAATCCTGGAAAGTTATGAATTCCCAATAACATCATTGTAAAATCCAGGACTGCAAATCCTGCAAAATAAGGACAAGTCATGAAACACCCTTATTTTGTTTTGCTTTGTTTTTTATTTTTTGTTTTTTTTTTTTACAATAACTCAAAAAACAATGACAAAAACAACAACAGAAGGGGGTGAAAAGACTCTATAACAGACTAAACTACAGTATGAAACTATACTTTAAAAAAGGTTCGATTTTTCCCTTTGTATTATGAGATGATAATCCACCTTATTCCGCCTAATTGCGAGAACCTTTTCTATATCATATACCACTTCGATTTTTGCTTTCAAACCCGTAATACTGGGTGAGACCCATTTAATTTACATCTACATCTATAAAATTAATATTATAGCTTTGCTGCTAGAATGCTGCCTGTGCTGCCTGTGTTAAAAATACCAAATAGAATGTCAACTATTGTCAGAGGTTCTAATTCTACTTTACATAACATGAGCCAATAACGGAAGGCCTCCAAAAAAGATCTTATTATTTCACAATTAAAAGTTAAAATGTTCGAGAGATTCGATTTCATTTTTGCAAAACATGCAGATTGGCGAATCGACCATGTTAATCCTGAATAACTAAATTCATTTGTAAAAACAATGTTATTTAAAACTGTCTATTGAAATTCTCCAATTTTTGTTTCTATAGATACTTTCAATGCGAGCGAGTATATTTCTTTCCAGTCAACTTGGAGATCGGGAAAAAGAGAGAAAAGATTTCAAAGTGAACGATGGCAAATCGATGTCACATCATCAATTCTAAGATAAACCGTACTGTTTAATTCAGGACACATAAATTTACCTCTTTAATCTTTAATCTTTAATCTTTAATCTTTTCGAAAGTAAAATAGACGTACATGTATTGCCTCAATTTTCGCCAACATCACAACAAGACGGCCATTTGTACATGTATGTGGTTTTTGAGAGCACTCCGTTTCATATTCGGGACTATAACATTTCAGGGTTTCCACGGTCACAGATTTCGTCTTATGGTCCTTGAATGCCCTGGATTTTCAGAGGCACAAAAAGTGTAAGAATATCCTTTTTAAGCATTTGGGTATACATGTACCATATGAGCAAAAGCCGGCAATTGTTTTAGGGCCTCTCTTTTCCACATGCAAATTGTGCAAAAGACTGCTAAATTGGCCAGTCATAGAACGAGGTTAAATACATGTATGATAAATTACATAAATTGATTTCAAATGAGAAAAAAAGTATTATTAGCTACCCTTTCATGGAATAACTACATGTATTTGTTAGTATGATGCCTTCTTTGCACTGTACATTTGTATTTCTTTTTGGAAATAATAATTTATGGAAAGTTGAACAATGTATAAAAAGTTAATAATTCGCATTTGCGTCTTTTTACAGGTGGTGTTCTAATGGCTGTAATGAAGATTTTACAACTATTTAAAGCATCAATAAAGTGTTTGAAATGAGCCAATGTGAATTTGTCAGTTATCTTTTTGCCTGCGCTACTCAACCGGACACTCAAGCTAGATGATAATTATAGGGACGCACACCACGTCATTAATTTAGCATTGGAATCTAGACCAATCCAAAAACGTTAATTTAAATACATCAACTCTATTTTAAAGAGAAGACCAATACACCGGAGCCAGAGAAGAAAACCCCTAAAAACCAGCAGGTGGAAAATCTGAAGTCTGTTAATATACAGCAGGTGGAGAGAATGTGTAGCCCCGAGCAAGGCAGTGGTGCGACCATAGGGGTCCTGGGTCACTCTTTTCACGCTGGCTGCCGTCATGAGGGCGACGTACACTTGCGATGTCTGCGGGTTTTTCGCGATTTTCACGAAAATTTAGATGCCTAGCCATTGTGGGAGCCTCGTCTTTCAGGTCAGGTTTTCAGGTCTGGCTCAAAGCGAGGCTTTTGCTGAAGTACGTAGCTCGACAAACTTGGCATGTAAGAGAAAGCATCACCTTTGGCAGCGCTTTTCGCAATTTCTGCTTCTAATTTAAGGCGAGCCTCTTCCTGGCTTAAACGGGACCTTCTTTTCTTCCAAAACTTGCCGTTTTTTAAGCACACATTCTTCAGCCTTCAGGCTCTGTTACACTGTGAAATGTTTCGTGCAACTTATCTCGCAATGTTTTGGCGACATTGTGGCGGGACAAGTTGCACTGGCGAAACATTTCAGTGTAACAGCGCCTTTAATTCTGAGAGTCTTGCCATCTCCTTCATTCTGGCTGCCTCCAAATAAGAGGTTCGGCTTCCACGAGAGCACGCGTGAGACACGCGATTCGAGTGCTTTGACGTACCCGACCGCACTTGCGAACCAACACAACTAACGAATCATCAGCCGCTAGTAATCTATGCCCAAGCGTGATAATCCAATCATTTACTTGGTGGCGAAAAACATCAAAGTGGTTCGCGTGCCTTAACGAGTACTCTTAACATTCAGTGATACTGTTTCATCTTTAACTTCAGACCAGTAATCGAAGTGAGCACCTTCAAAACTTCTCAAAAGCAACTATCGCACGGGGACGCTTTTCCTTTACCGTCAGGCCCGTGTTGCTCGAAGCATGGTTAGCGTTAAATACCATGGAAACCTATAGATTTTGACACCTCTTAACCAACGGTTAGCGCTAAAACGAAACCAAGCTTCGAGTAACCGGCCCCTGAAGATTACGATCGTCAGCCATGAAATCAAGCATCTCGTTTATTCTGGTACTAACGTTTGCGGCGAGACCATATCTCGAGTTCATCTTCGTACGAAGTCTTTCTCTATGCACTCCTTCCACATCGAAAGTGACGTTTGTCCATCTCAAACGGGCTGATATTCGTCGCGGTTCTGCTTCAGTTGCATCATGACTCAAAAGGCGCATCCATGCCGAAACGGCGAAGCAAACGCTCAATTTTCAACAGATATAACTGCCATAAGCGGACCTCAAACTCGTAGCAATGCAGACACCACAAAACCACAAGACAAAAAAACAAAGGGAAAAAATTAATTGACGGGTGAAGGATGTGAAGATGCAGAGGACGTGAGAGATACGGACGTTGTGGATGCGGGTTGAATATTAATATAAAAAAGAACTTGAATGCTATGCACGTAATAACGAAACGGCCGCAACTAAGACGATTATTCTTGGTTTGTATCCACGTGATGAGAAGGCCATGTTGATGTAAAAAACAATAGAAAATGGCCCTCAAGTTCTGCACAATAATAAATTAGAATTCCCAAAAGAAATTTTACTACATTGTCCTGCACACCAAAATGGCCGCTGTGACGTCAGATCCAAACCATCAATGAATGCTGCAAAGCTGTGGAAACTGAAACTGGACACTGATCACTAGGAACTTACTGCGACTTGCTGCGACTAGCGCAACTAAAACTGATGGAAAGAAGCCAAAAAAAAACTACATCCAAATCTTTGGACTTACATGGGACAGAAACTATATATAAATACGCGCTAGAATGGAACGGAACGCAAAAGAGGAGTGTAAATGACAGAAAAGAGGAATGGCGTTATTCCGATCAGCTGTTTCAGTTATCACAGAAAAGACAACCAAACTATGCCTCCAGAAGCTATTTTTACTGCATCAATTAAGTCCCATTTGCGTTTTCAATTTAGGATACATTTACTTCGTCATTCCCAGAATAATTTTCAAGATATTTGGTGTATACGTGAAGCCTTAGCAAAGGTGTTAAATAATAACATAGTTTTCGCTTTCTAAAGGTTTAATTTAGTACAAAACCAAGATGGTAGTGTAGATATAAAAGTGACTGATACATTGTATAACCCTTTTTAACTGGACATAAAAAGCTCTTGCGAGCCTTTTTAGAAATTAAAAGAAAACGTATGGCTCAAGGACCGATTAACCTCTCCCTCTTTGGATTGAAAGTGACACGGGGGAACCCAAACAGATTTTTGTTTTGTTTTTTAGTTTCCTTTTTTTTTTTCTTCTTCTTTTTTCGTTTTAGAAATTTTTACCGTTTGTTACAAAATATCGCCCATCAGTGCGTAATCTCAAACATATTCTTACGAAAAAATGGCATCTTATACAATAGCAGCCCTCAAAGAGAAATCTTTAAAAAAAAACCCTCTCCTTAATTCATATCGAGAAAGACGTACGCGTTAGGGCAAAGCTCTGAGGTCTTTGAATTTCTTACCTTGACCAATAGGAGTCGTGTTTAGGCTGTCTACACCTCACAACAATTATATCAATAATGCGCATGCGTTCTGTACCATTGTGCTTACCACATGGAGAAAACGAAGAAACAAATTGCAAAACTAATCACTATCATCATTACTTTTATACTACTAGCGGAGCTGCGAGTAGTCAAGGGGTTTTCTTGACGTGGATTTCAGCCTACTCTTGGGAAGCCTGACCTTTGGCAGCGCTTTTCGCAATTTCTGCTTCTAATTTAAGGCGAGCCTCTTCCTGGCTTAAACGTGACCTTCTTTTCTTCCAAAACTTGCCGTTTTTTAAGCACACATTCTTCAGCCTTCAGGCGCTGTTACACTGTGAAATGTTTCGTGCAACTTATCTCGCAATGTTTTGGCGACATTGTGGCGGGACAAGTTGCACTGGCGAAACATTTCAGTGTAACAGCGCCTTTAATTCTGAGAGTCTTGCCATCTCCTTCATTCTGGCTGCCTCCAAATTCGGCTTCCACGAGAGCACGCGTGAGACACGCGATTCGAGTGCTTTGACGTACCCGACCGCACTTGCGAACCAACACAACTAACGAATCATCAGCCGCTAGTAATCTATGCCCAAGCGTGATAATCCAATCATTTACTTGGTGGCGAAAAACATCAAAGTGGTTCGCGTGCCTTAACGAGTACTCTTAACATTCAGTGATACTGTTTCATCTTTCACTTCAGACCAGTAATCGAAGTGAGCACCTTCAAAACTTCTCAAAAGCAACTATCGCACGAGGACGCTTTTCCTTTACCGTCAGGCCCGTGTTGCTCGAAGCATGGTTAAAGTAAAGTAAAGTAAAGCAACCATATTTAACGTCGATAACTCGTAACAGTAATTCAACTGACAAACCTGAGGTCGACGGTGCGCTCATTTTACTCCCCCCTCTCCATCAGTGCTCCGTTTTACGGGTATTTAAAGCTACTTAGCTACACGGAAAGGAAAGAAGTCGAAACAAGGATGCGAGATTCGGGAATCGAACTCAGGACCTCTTGCTCCAAGGCCGCGCACTAACCAACTGTGCCATCCTTGCTCCTTGAATACCATGGAAACCTATAGATTTTGACACCTCTTAACCAACGGTTAGCGCTAAAACGAAACCAAGCTTCGAGTAACCGGCCCCTGAAGATTACGATCGTCAGCCATGAAATCAAGCATCTCGTTTATTCTGGTACTAACGTTTGCGGCGAGACCATATCTCGAGTTCATCTTCGTACGAAGTCTTTCTCTATGCACTCCTTCCACATCGAAAGTGACGTTTGTCCATCTCAAACGGGCTGATATTCGTCGCGGTTCTGCTTCAGTTGCATCATGACTCAAAAGGCGCATCCATGCCGAAACGGCGAAGCAAACGCTCAATTTTCAACAGATACAACTGCCATAAGCGGACCTCAAACTCGTAGCAATGCAGACACCACAAAACCACAAGACAAAAAAACAAAGGGAAAAAATTAATTGACGGGTGAAGGATGTGAAGATGCAGAGGACGTGAGAGATACGGACGTCGTGGAAGATGCGGGTTGAAACTGCAAAATACAATATTAATATAAATAAGAACTTGAATGCTATGCACGTAATAACGAAACGGCCGAAACTGAGACGATTATTCTTGGTTTGTATCCACGTGATGAGAAGGCCATGTTGATGTAAAAAACAATAGAAAATGGCCCTCAAGTTCTGCACAATAATAAATTAGAATTCCCAAAAGAAATTTTACTACATTGTTCTGCACACCAAAATGGCCGCTGTGACGTCGGATGCAAACCATCAATGAATGCTCCAAAGCTGTGGAAACTGAAACTGGACACTGATCACTAGGAACTTACTGCGACTTGCTGCGACTAGCGCAACTAAAACTGGTGGAAAGAGGCCATAAAAAACTACATCCAAATCTTTGGACTTATCTGGGACAGAAACTATATATAAATACGCGCTAGAATGGAAGGCAAAAGAGGGGTGTAAATGAATGTAAAGAGGAAAAAAGGTCAGGAGGCAGACATATCTGTCGAGTCAGCAAATTTACACTGGTACCAGACTGGTCTCCATTGTTCTGAGGGAAACCCCTCCTAGGTCCATCTCTATTGATGGGTATCATTGTCGCATCTGGTATAGAGGGCAACCTATTGTGTGTAATCTGTGTGCTAAGCAGGGGCATGTGTCTGCCAACTGCCCGAATAAGGATAAGTGTCACCTTTGTGGGCAGTCCGGCCATTTTGCTCGCTCCTGTCCCAATCAATGGGGCGGTTCCTGTGATGCTGATAGTGTGGGTTCGTCGGCTCTTAGTGTTTCTGACTTTCCTCCTCTAAGTACGGAACCCCTCCTGGAGGTGCCCCGGCTGGTCTTGCTGTTGTTGAAAGGCTTTCGGACGATGGGTCAAATGATGGGAACGCAGATGATGAGAACGCTGACGATGTGAGCTCTCCTCTCGGGCCTAGCCCTATAGAGGATGAAGTTGTTCCTAGCGGCCAAATCTCTAGTAGCCAAAGGGTTAATGCGTATTTTACGAATGCGCATGCGTTCTGTACTAACTCTGCTTACCACATGAAAAAGAACAAAGAAAAAAATTCAGAACTATAGACTATCTTTAGTTTTTATTACACTAATAGAGGAGCTACCGTAGTCAAGGGGTTAATTAATCACGTATGGCTCAGGGACCGATTAATCTCTCCCTCTTTGGATCGAAAGTAGCACGGGGGACCCCAAACAAGAGTTTTTGCAATTTTTTTTTTTTCTCAAACCCTTTGATTACTATCTGGCAAAATACGTTCAGCTTTATCCACGGTCCTATCTTGTAACGTCATCACTTTTAACGGTCAGGAATAGCTTTGTCCACTAACTTGTGCAGGGAGAAGAGATCTCTCAAACTATACCTGCATGAATGAGCACAATTCAGTCAAGGAAACTGGAGAAACGGCCAAAAAACCATGTAACACTTACCTGAAATCTCCATGAAAAGCTTGCTCCATTACCCACCTACCTTTCTGAGCACCTAATTCTAAGATGATGAAAGGTTTCTCAGAAACTCTTCCTACCAAAATAAAGCCTACCAAATGCCCAGCAAGTTGAAAAAAAAAATGAGGCAAGGAAAGCGAAAAGAGAGGGAAGGAGAGAAAGCGAAAAGTGAAAGTCGAAAGTGTTGTGCTACTTTTAAACCCCAAAACTATGTCGAAATTTTGCTTTCTGCGCATGCTGAAATTTGCAAGCGCTTATTTTGCACCTGGCTAAAAAGGCCGCGGAGTCTACAACCTGGAAACGGGTTGGTAGGGAGGTTTAGCCCTTAAACAGCACGACAGTGACAAAAAAACCCCCCAACTATAGCTTCAAAACGTGTTTTTCGGCCAAATCTCTAGTAGCCAAAGGGTTATTAATCCGTATTTTACGAATGCGCATGCGTTCTGTACTAACTCTGCTTACCACATGAACAAGAACAAGGAACAAAATTCAGAACTATGGACTATCCTTAGTTTTTATTACACTAATAGAGAAGCTGCCGTAGTCAAGGGGTTAATCACGTATGGCTCAGGGACCGATTAATCTCTCCCTCTTTGGATCGAAAGTAGTACGGGGGACCCCAAACAAGAGTTTTTGCAATTTTTTTTTTTTTTTCTCAAACCCTTTGATTACTATCTGGCAAAATACGTTCAGCTTTATCCACGGTCCTATCTTGTAACGTCATCACTTTTAACGGTCAGGAATAGCTTTGTCCACTAACTTGTGCAGGGAGAAGAGATCTCTCAAACTATACCTGCATGAATGAGCACAATTCAGTCAAGGAAACTGGAGAAACGGCCAAAAAACCATGTAACACTAGTGACCTGAAATCTCCATGAAAAGCTTGCTCCATTACCCACCTACCTTTCTTAGCACCTAATTCTAAGATGATGAAAGGTTTCTCAGAAACTCTTCCTACCAAAATAAAGCCTACCAAATGCCCAGCAAGTTGAAAAAAAAATGAGGCAAGGAAAGCGAAAAGAGAGGGAACGAGAGAAAGCGAAATGAGAAAGTCGAAAGTGTTGTGCTACTTTTTTTACTTTTTTACTGAGGTGAATTGAGCCCCATTGTCGGTGATGAGGGTGTGGGGAACTCTATGGCAAGCAAAATGGTGCTTTGTTACTTGAATTACGGCAGGAGACTGATTTGGCCTTTTGTGGGTATGATTGCCTTGGAATAATCCAGGAGGCGATCGAACTGCTGATGGTATATCCGGTATAACTTTCACAGGTGGCATGATGTTAAGATCACTGACATGAACAGTGTTGCAGGAGCAGCCGGTATCAGCCTGAAAGCGAAGAGATGGATTGGGGTGACGAAGACTGTGATGAAGTCTTGCGAGAGAGTGGACGGCGAATGTCCTTTTTACTACTAGCCTGTTACTCTATGGGCTGCCTCCTCCAAGAGGTACTTGGCGATTGCCGATTCTGTTTTTAGCCCTGCTTCAAAATCTCGGGCTTTGGAAATGACCTGTACGAAGGTGAGGGTGGCAAAATTCTCGTGAGAAATAATATCAAGGCATGTCATAAAATGTTAGTTTATTTGCTAGTTACTCTAAAAGACTGGAAACCGTCACTTTTGCCATTTCCCACAACCACATCTGAAAGATTGTTCTGAATTGTTTTTGTGAAGTAGCGGAAATTGTGCAGTGTAGATGTCATTGCAGTTGGTATAGCCCTGTCATGATTTCACTCCTGTAAGGGCCATTGAGACTTACAGATTTTACTCTGTCTAACGCCAGACGATTTTACTCGTCAATGGGGAACCCCAAAGGAGTGAAAGGGTTAAGATTACTTCAAACTTTTAACAAGATTTTAAAGCAGAACCAATAGTTGCCATGTTTTGGTCCAGCGAAGTGTTGCACATTAGAAAATGACAAGAAATTTCAATGAGCCACAGCAGTAGTCACAAGATCCTCACTGAGAGAAGATAGCATGTATGCTTTCCATTGCTTTGTTAAAATTTGCAGCAGAAAGTAACAAAACTGTTCGATAAGGTTTTAGTTCTGAATCATCAGAAGTCCATCTTCCTCCTACAAGAGTCTCCTCAGAGCTGGTGCTTGCAGCAAAACTAAAGGACAACTGACTTTCCTGCAAATAAAAAACAAACGCTTCATTAAAGAGGCCCCAACCTCAAACATTTTTCTTTGCTTAGGTAAATCCTTTACCTATAATTATTCCCAAGAAATTTTGCTTGAAATGCGCAAAATGTAAAACTTGGAAAAACCTTCAGTCGTTTGCCCAAATTAGGGAAAGGCATAAGTAATTAACCTTCAGATCGTCACAAACTATGAACATGGCCCTTTGTCACCCGGCGGCCATATTGGTCAAGACAATAGAGTTTGTAACCTGAGCCCCTAGTTGATGTGTTTGGAGGTGAGTTTACGGGGTGCAAAACAAAAGTTTTTAGTCCCTCGGGACTCAAAATTGTCGGCATATGCAAAGGTCCATTGGACAGGATTCGCAGAAATCATGGGTTGGAATCCCCTTGAGACCACCTGCCTTGAAGGCCCATCAGGCCGGCGCTTATATTCTGGTTACTGTAGCATGAAGCGACTAGAAGTATTTCTAACCCCCCTCCCCCCCCCCTCCTTGGATGGGATGCTAATCCATAGCATGGTTACCTCTGGCATTAAATTCGCTGGTACCCATTTATACATCTGGGTGGACAGAGGCACCTTGAGAACAAGGTGCCTTGCCCAAGAACACAACACAATGTCCCCAGCCAGGACCCAAACCTGGATTACTCTATCCGGAGTCGAACGCACTAACCATGAGGCCACCGCACCTCCCGGTAAAAGAGACAATTACTGGTACTGAAATTGTCCAGTTATGTGCAAGGATCACTACACCTTTACATCACCACACCCTTATGTTTTTCAAACGTAAAGCAGTTGGCAACATCATCGTAGGGATACACACCAAGTTTATGCAAGTTGTCCTGGCATCTGACAAAGTCCCAAAGAGGTAATAAGAAATATGTTTCATAGTCATGAAATTTAACTAATTAATAAAAAGATAGCACATTCTTAAAGTTTAATTTCCACAAAATTTTACTGTGCTTTGTTGCCACAACATTGCAAGAGTTTTGAAGTTGCTCAAAACTCCATGCAACTATAGCAAGTTGTTGCAAGAAAAATCCCATGATTAGGTGGGTTTTAACAGAGGCTGGAAAGAATCTCTTACACCACAAGTATAAACAAAAAACTGTGAAACTCATTTCTGTGTGATTTTGATTGTCGCTGGCATGATGCACAATGATCTTTACCTTAAGAAGTTCTTCATCCTCGGGATTAATAAAATTCAATGCACTTGTCATTTTCTTCACTTTGCCCTTTTTTCTCTTTCCCTGTGTTTTAACTTCTATGTCTTTGTATGTCTTACACACAGTGACAAAGTACGCGATTGGCATATCCTGTCCCTGGAAATTGAATGTTTAAAGGTGGTCAAGTCTGTGGTTAAATGGCGCATGGTAGTGCACAGATAAAAGGAGACCTGATCGTCAAACTTATCTGGACAATTTAAGCAACATTGTCTCTTCTAGACAGATGAGTGCAAGGATTTCCCTTTCATTTATAACCCACACTTAAAATATATACATTTACTTCATTCACCGACAGTGAAGATAGTTTAAGAGCGTCATTTGCCCCTAATTATCAACAATGGAAAAACACTCCAAAGACATTTACATAAAATTCCACAACAGTTGAATGTACTCAATGCGACCTATCAGCTGGAGGTTCTAGCGACAGGCCATTCTGCATCAAAATATCATGAGAAAACTATTATCAACCATCACGAAAAATTTGAACTTGATGGAAGTAAATGACAGTTGAAGATGGTGCAGGATAGCGGCCAAACAGAATTAGAAGACAGTTTAAACCTTTACATCCTGAGAGTGACATCCGTGAGAATATAGATTATACTCCGTCTAATGCCAGATGATTTTACTCATCGAGGGGGCCACTTTAGAGGTGAAAGGGTTATACAGTGGGAGACTCTCAATAATCTTGATCATTTCACCATCGTTAAAACAGAGAGTCTGACTTACACCTGTTAGATGCAGTTAAAGCCTAATTCACATAGAAGATCCTTAATCTTACATGTAGCATGAATGACCACACTAGCAGATAACCACACTATGTCTGGCCTGTGCAGCAAGTGTTCCCATGTGAAGTAAGAGCTTTTCCTTGTAGATTTCTCAGCACACTCGCCACATGCAATCACATTAATGTATTGAGGGATGGAGTCCACGGTTGATCATCGTCATCCAAAAAGGCAAAAATTCTGACCGTTTGAGGACATACTATGATAAAAAAATCAACTCTCCCTTTTTTTCCTTCAGAGTTTCAAAACTATGTTAACTAAACATTAAGTGACCCAAGTTTTAAGCCTTAATTTCAAAGACACTTGCTAATTTTAACAGAAATTTTCCTATTCAATGGTCCACCATTAATAACTTCAC
>NC_090874.1:8655125-8697625 GCF_036669935.1 Montipora foliosa | reverse complement strand
TTGTCGTCCTTGTTTCAGCTCCTAATAGCCAGTACTTGTCCCTTTCAATCCTGAGAGCTAGATTTATGGATTTACACTGTCTAACCCTAGGGTTTTTTACTCGTAAATGGGGGCAGCTTCAGGAATGAATGGGTTAAAGCAATACCCTATGGTTGAGCATCTGGTGTGATTATACAGCGCTGAGCCTGAGCTCATTATTAAAAGCACTTTTAATAATAATCCCCACCTTGTGTTTGTGAAGGTCAATCATTGTTGTCACTCCATAAACATCTTCTTCTGATTCCTCTGTCTGGTCTCCAGCATCATCTTCACTTGTTCCATTTTTGTCATCATAAACAATCTGCAAATAAACAAATATTTATTGACATGATGAATGAAAAAATAATACACACTCCCAAAGTAAATACCTAATCACAATGTAAAATCCTTTATGATGACACTTGAGCATTGTACTTTGGTGCTGGACGTTGTGAGTGTTCTCAGTGATGGTCTAACATCTGTTGCACTGCACATAACAGTTAAGTTGTAAGCACGACTGTTCAAGGATATTATGTCGGTAGTACCCTAAAATACCAGTGACTAAACAGTACTCGACATCTACCATACTCTGCTCTTTCTAATGAATTTCAGTTTTCTGTCAACAGTGACTAACATTATTGCAGTCTACCCGAGTAGTAAAATGACCATTCATGATATTGAAACAGGAATTTAGGACTATACCAAAGATGTGACGAACCTTGATTATAGTAGCTATTTCTGGTTGAGATATAATTAAATCTGACAATTTGGATAGATCCATAGGGTATTTCTGAAATAACTGAAAGAGGTAAAAAGATATTAGAATATAATTCAATAATTCAAGTTATAAGCTTCACAATGCGAGCCATGGCTACGAGTCATGCAAGTCAACATGTGAGTCACACAGTTATTGAAAGCTAACCGTTTTAAAATGGGTGCTTAGACTTAATAACTTTATCAGCGCTATTTGAAATGGGTGCTTAGACTTAAAGCGAAATTCACATGGCTCGCACGGCTTGCTGGCTCGCAGATTTAGCAAACCCCTTCACAATGCAACCAGATTCAAAGTTAAACCCCTCTGTATAGAAAGTTAATACACTCCCTCACAACTATTTACATCTAGAATCTAGCAGAAATTATAACCAGCATGAGGGGTCATTTCTCTTAAACCCGTTGACTTCTGAACTATCCCATATTTGACGAGTAATATGTCTGGCATAAGACATAATAAAATAGTCTCATTCCCAGGGGTCAATGCCTGTTAAAGGGGACATAGTTTCTGAGTGAAGGTCGAGATTGTTTACCCATTGACGAGTAAAATCGTCTGGCGTTGGATAGAGTAAAATTTATTGCATTTAGTCTAATGGGTTAAGCCCCTTCTCCATACGTGCCAACTCTCCCGGATTATCCGGGAGTCTCCCGGATACGGAACGAATCTCCCGGTCTCCCGTACGGGTCATTAAATCTCCCGGATAAAACCGACTCTGAACCCTTCACAGACGTTTCTCCATTCTAGACTCAAATTGCATCCCCACAGTTTAAAAAAAAATCGATTTTTTCTAACTCGTTTCATTGTTTCTTAATGCATTTCTTCATCTCTGAGTTTCAAACACATGTTAATAGAACTAAACAAAATGGCTTCCTTTAGCTATCATAGCCACATAACTGCTTGTTTGATTGGATCTCCGATTAACCTATAAAAATTATTGACATAAGTACCCAGTTTTCCCGCAAATTCACAATGGCGACAGAATATTCTTGTATTCTGAAGGAGCTGCCGGGGGATGGGTGGGTGCGTTTTTGGGGGGAGAGGAGGGGAGGGGAGTGGGTAGGTTGATCGAGGGGGAGGGATGGGGTGGGGAGACCGGAAGGAAAAAATCTCCAGATTTTAGATCTCCATAGGTTGGCATCTCTGCTTCTCCTCCATGGTCCCTGTCGGTGCTAAATTGGGTCAGTGAAGCAATAATTTTATGTCCACACAGTGACACCCCTGGTGATTTTCACGTGACGTCATCGCCATCGTGAGGTCAGTTGGTCGACTGTCGGTAGAGGGGACCGGACCTGTTCTTCACAATTACCGCTTGAGGATAGGTCACTTCTCCCTTTCATAAATAGATTTAAGTCGTAATTCCTGATACGTACCTGTTGTAAGAGACATCTAATACCATTGAAATCTCCCTCGGTCGGTGAAAAAGCCTCGAACTCAACAGGAATTTCCTACAAAAAATTATTAGGAATTAATCAAACATCACTGGATTTCACGTGCCTACGAAAAGTCCAGGCATGTTGTTCTTTGATTTGACAAACGCCAAAAGGTTTACCATGTTTTTATCAAAACTTTCACTTGATGCATTTGACTGTGCGTCTGTTGAAGAATCTTCATCGGACTCTTCTTCGCTGTCATCTTGTCTTCTTTTTCCTTTCTTTTTCGAAGTCTCTTTATTCTCATAATCCGCCATCTTAAATCGTTAACTCGACCCATTCCTCACTCAGAGAATAGGAAAACAAATATGGAGGACTTGGTAGACACTTTATAGTAGACTACCGGAGTCGTAGAAAATTCTTGCGGACGATTTTATTGCCAGATAAAATTGCCATGCTTCGAGAAAAGAGTTTTAAAGGATCCAATCATCATGTCTACTGAGGGTGTTCAAGAAAATTTGGTACAAAGGCAGCCAAGAGGTAAAATATGAGTCCAAAATAAAAAACCGCCAAAAATTCCTATGATATAGAGTCAAATAAGTTCCAGCTCAATTTCCTTATTGTTTGCCGCAGTGATATCTGTCAACGATGAGAATTATAGTGCGATTTACTGGCCTAAGCTGGAAAGTGCAATTCTTTTGATCTTGCAACAAAATCCTGGGCAATTTATCCCGATTTCTTATGAAGAGATGTACAGGTATGCTTGAGTTTAGTTAGAAAATAAGTTATTAATATTTAACAATTAGACCCTTCGCTCGCAAGTCCTACGGGTCAATAGCCCATGAGGCGAAGCCTCATGGGCTATTGAACCGTGGCCTTTGAGGGCGAAGGGTCTAATTCTTTTAGTATCACCCAACTAGTCGGACAGAAAAGGCAATAATAAAGTTAGCAAATGCAAGTCAAGGAAATTTTATTTGGGAATAAAACGAAAGAAAGCGTCACGCTTTTCGCTACTCGAGGACTATTAATAATAGTCCTCTAGTAGCGTAGCCAATCAAAATGCAGGATTTGCATTAGTCCACTAGTTGGGTGATACTAAATAGATTTAGCCAAGACTAAAAGCGGAGCTCTCGTTTCTAGTCCCAGAAAGCAATATAGTGTATATGGAAATAATTATGATTCTGCGTAAAGTACAAAATTTATCATCATTCGTGTTCTAGTGCGGTTTACAGGGATCAAACACCTCTGAGCTGACAAGAGTAAACAAACAACCCTTGCAAACAATAACCACCAATTTTAATCCACAACTAGAACTGAAATTAAATGCATAGTAATCTCTTTCACAACATTTTCCGTTTGACTGATAATCTTATGCACCTATCAATGTTGAGCCCCGGGGGAAGGTGGTCGGGCATGGGGTGGGGATTTTGACATTTTCTGAAAAAATGAGTCAAATTCCCAGACTCTGGGGCGAGTAAATGTGGCCAAAATAATACCCTTTAGACCTTGCTGCACACAATAAAGGTGCAATGTATGTACCACTCACCTTTTGTTAAGCCGTCTCTTAGGAACGTGGGACGTTCATTCAAACGCCTCTGGATATTTCCAAGATGGCGGGGTTATTTCCAAGCAGCCTCATTCCAAGGGCTTTTCCCTCACTACATTATCCAAGATTGTGGCCATGTCAAATTCCCCACCCTAGGGATGTGTTGTGTGATTAAAATCCCCACCCTGGGGACAGACCTAAAATTTTGTTGCCTCTTCTCTTGTGGTCTTTCCTGCTCTTTATCCCGTTGCTCATCACTAATATGATTTTCCACCAGAAAAACGCAGGTTGCCAAATGCAACGCTGTCTTGCGATTTCCGACCAAGGAAAATTTCCCGAACACTCCTGTCCCCATACGCTGTCCTGCTTCTCCACCTCCACCATGACAGTCTGTACGGACTGGTGTACGTTGACGTCATAACCAAATTTCTCGCATGGATAGATTTCCCAAAAAATCTTACCCATGGTGCTCTGCTGGCGCATGCTTCACGTGCCTGAGCTCCGCTGTTAAAATTATAGACTGACTGTTGGAAACACAGTCCTAAAAATGGGTGAATTTAATTTAAAAAAAATTAATAAACAAGTTCAAACCGAGGTAAATTAAAGTTATAACATGACTACAAAGTTTGCCTAGTGTGTGAATGAAGAGGTTTGCAGATTTTTATCTGCACCCCACCCCACCCCTCCCCCTACATGTATAGCGAGTTTTTGCGACTAGGGGCTCAGATTTTTTGGTAAAAAAATAAAAGGGGCCTTAAATTTGGTTGCACTGATAAATGCTTGGTTGCCCATTGGGAAATCCCCTTCAATTAAAATACATGCCATGACAAGATGCAATGACATGGCGATCAAGCTTGAATATCCCATAGCCCTAAGTGTGTTCCTGTGGTTTTTCAGCCCAGGCTTTTATTTTACGAAAAACTGGTTGCCCCGTAAATAACCACCAATTTCGAGCACCGAAGGGGTGTGTTTGTCCAAACGTTGGCCATGTAGCACTTATATTGCAAGAGAGGTATCTCTTAAGAGTGTAATTTTGAGTGCTATCCTTATTCCTATCATAACTAATTGGAGCATTAATCCTAGTGATGGAATGGGCCCACACAAGGACAGAGAAAATGTCTGGCCAGAGTGTGAATTGAATCCACAACCTCCAGATTATATCACTGTGGCTGACTGCCTACCCTTCCCTGAGACAGTAAAATGTTGATAGGTACAAAACTTGGACTTGATTGACAGAAAGTGTTTTCTGGAAACTGTTGAACTGGGTGTGGTTTTATAGGATTCCCATGGCTGTGGTTGCAGTTGTTGTCATCATTTTCCAGTTGAATTGTTCACTTGGGCCAACATGAGATCATTGTAGAAAACTTTCCCTTTGTAACTTGACATCTCATCTTTTTCCAGCACTGTATATAAATGTGTGTGCCAACAGTATGCAGAAAAGATGTACAGCAGTCTAATTGGACTTGTATCATCCTATCTCAGAAGTGTATCTGAAGAACTTCAGGTAACATCATTGCTACCAAAGCTAGTGAAAATTTCATTGTTTTTACTAATAGGGTATCACTGAGTACAAGCAAAACTTCTTAACATACCTGGTTTTGCTTAGCCCAGGCCTGTTGAGATTGTCGAAAAATAACATTGGCCAACACCATTGCTAGCTACTTGTGTTTTGCTGACCACAGTAAAAAGGGAAAGAATCTTATCAGTTTTTGTCAACCTTTTTTCACAAGAATTAACAATAATTGTGGCCATTGGGTTGCTGTGAACAATATGGTTTTTCCTCCCAAAACATCCCTTGCAAGATTTAGTTCTCCCCCCCCCCCCTCTCCCCCCCCCCCCCCAAACTAGACCACACCCTTTGCTATACAAATTTAACTGCTGTTGTTAATACGGTTAATAAGCTTTTTGTTTTGGTTTGATTGATGTGAAATGTTATTTCATTATTAACGTTTTAAAAGGTTACTCCAAGAGAAGCTTACCTGGAGAAGTTTAATTTTGTGTTGGCTCAGTTCTTTCAAGCTGTCAGTGGTATTGTGGCAATTTTCAGTTACATGGTAAAATTTTGGATTTGACAATGTTACTTCAGATTTTTCTTCTTTCACAATTTACAAAGCTTATATATTTATGTAAGTTTCTTACATTTTAGAACCGTTTCTATGTAACGCCAAAACTTCAAACTGATTTAAACAAAGAACTGTGCAGAATCTTCACCAGTATTGTTGCAGACAATGGAATTCTCTTTGGTGAGCATGGTTGTCTTGAACAAATACTTACCGGTAACATTTCTCTTAGGTGCCCAGTGTCATTTACAGATCTTTCATAATGGCATCTCCAAAACCTTGTGTTGTCCAAAATATGCTGTGTTTCCTGAGTCACTTTTGTTTCATGATTATTTGACCATTTGCTGACAGAAGGAGATAATGTGACCATTGTATGAAAAGAAAAATAGAGCACTTGTTCTGTTTTGAATTCCTTTTTTAAGACCAAGAAAGTGTGACGCTGAACAAGCAGAAGTAGAACATGCAACAGGAAACATAGCTGCCCACGCAGACATTCTGAGGGCTTTGTCAGGTGTTCCTCCCCCACTAACGTCTGCTGAAATGAAAAACTACTTCCATTCAACGGCTGTTTGCCCACCATTTAAAGAAACCAATCAGCATTGACTAATTGTGTTGTGCATAGCCAATCACATGGTGCCATACAAAACACAAGTTTACCCAAAACTGGAAAACAGCCTCTGATTGGTCCGTAATCCACAAACGGAAGTGGTTTTTCGTTTTAGCAGACATTAGTGGGGGAAGGGGAGGAACTCGTGACGAAGCCCTAAGAATGTCTGTGTGGAGGCTACAGCAAAAAAGCAGATGATTTTGGAGTGAGATTTGAAAAGGGTATCCTTTCTTTGTATTTGACTGTCGACAGCAATAATAATATTATTTAATGATATTATTATTGCTTACTTGGCAAGCTCATTGGAACACAAGCTTGGGAGAAGAGAGCGTGGAAGCAATATTAAAGTTTTTCCTTTGTGAGCAGTCTAATTATGGGAAGTGTGAATAGTTGCATATGGAAGGGACATTTAACTTCAGGTGTCTGATCTTTGATTAATATAAGAAGTGTTGGTGCTTCAAGGTTTGACTCTTTTCATCTGCTGCTTCAATTTTAGCCATTATTGAGGAAGTGTCATCCAGGCCGTTTGGTGTTGATCCACAAATATTGATGTCCATTGTCAAAGGTCTCTACTCTCTGAACCCAGGTAAATATCTTTTCCAAGTCTATTGTGTCTTCACAGTGTTTCATAAAAAAGCATGGTCTACGTAAGGTTAAGAATGAAGCCTGTCAATTTTTTTTGCGAGGGTTTTGCAATGTGCTTCTTGAACACTCTCACTAATGTTTTTTACTCATTCTGAGAATCTTATGGCGCGTTTTTTATCCACAATTCTGGAATAAGAATGGTTGGTACGGAATGCTAGGAATAATTCGGTTTGTCTGCATAAAAACAACGTCAGTCGAGATGAGCGGTCCTGGAACGAGTAAACATTGCGTAACAAATATGACGGCTGACGAAGAGGCTGACATTGCTGCCGTTCCTTGTCAACAAAGAGGAGGAAGAAAATCGGTAGACTGTTTTGAATTTGCTGAATGTTTTGGCAGTCCTATGTACAAAGGAGAGGCAATCAATTGCCAAATTGCCTTTTTCTTGTACGAAACATCACTGAAAAACCTCGTACTCTTGGTACAATGAAATTAGAAGCAATGTTTCATTGTGTTCAAAAGTGTAACCTGATTTTTTCTCCGGTAGAATGGATGGAATGGCGTTCTGTCCATTCTGGAATAGGAATGCACGGAATAGAAAAACGCGGGCATTTTACATTCTAGCCATTCTCATTCCAGAATTGTGAATTAAAAAACGCACCCTTAAATCCTCTGTATGTAAGTATGAAGTAATATTTGTGCAATAATAATTATTATAAGACCAGTTCCTCTGGATAAGGGGAACTCAGCAACATCCTCTCTAGTTTTCTCTGTCCACCTTGAATGTTTACGATCCCCAAAGTCCACCCTCTTCACTCACTGGTCTGATTTGTCTGTAATTAACAATCTGTGAAGCAACTGTCGTTGTTAAATACCAGAAACCTTTTGTCTTTGTGTTTTTGGCAGAGTTTTCAAGGCGCAATCCAGTGTTGTTTGCACGGTTCATCCCCAACCTTTTGCCACCCACCCACAGTGATCAGCTGCCAACATTAATTCAAGAAGATAGGTTGTTGCAAGAGAACCTGGTGACTAGTCAGGGTTTCACAAGGCAAGTGACAAGAGAGACCTTAAGGACGTTGCCTACTAATTCAAAGATATTTTTGCGCAGTTTACTGAATATGCAGGAAAAGCAGATCTAATAACAAGTGTTACTGAAATTCAAAAAGAAAATCGGGGGTAACCACGCATTTTTCGAAGATAATTAATCAACAATATTTATAAAAAGCTTTAAAATACAAAGCAATGTATGGCAGTCTTTTCCAAATTGAAGCTTAATTATCTCTGAAAATGCGTGGTTACCCGCAATTTTCTTTTTGGATACCAAGAGCACTTGCGAAGTTCTGCTTTTTCCGCATAGTTTTGAACCGCGGAAGGGAAGGATACCAGAGGTTATCCCTATCGATGGTATGTACCCGCAACCGGATGTAATTGACAGAAGGTCGATGAAACCGTAATATCCGGAGAATAACCCACCGAGTCAGATTGAGATCGAATGAAACTCTGCCCACATACGACCTCGGAGGCAAGGGTTGAACCCATAGGTGGAAGGCACGGTTGATAACCGCTAAGCCGCCCAGACTCCCTTATCTTGGAGATACAAAACCACGGTGATGCTTTTTTCAAGCCATACACCTTTTTCCAAAATGGCCGCCATTTAGATATTCTTTTTCCGCATAGTTTTGAACCGCGCAAAAATATCCCTGTATTAATAAGCACCACCCGTAGGAAATCTGAGTATCTCGAGATGCGCAGAACCAATGCGCAATAACAATAGTAGGCACCGTCCTTTTAACAAAAAGATCTTCCTTTTTTCAACTTTTAACTGACGAACGAAGAGGTGAGTTTCTAAAGAAGCCGTGGTGCTGCGTCGTTGGGGAGACTGGGAATAATTGCAGAATACCCAGCCACTCGAAGCAACGCTACCTCGTTCCCGGCTACGTTGGTTACTAAGTGGCTAAGTGAGTGAGTGACTGAGCGAGTACGCTGTTAACGTGCATACGCGTAATCTGTGGCTACATAGCTCCGCATCTTTGCAACTACGCGGCTATGTACGTTTCCATTGTACTTCTAACTCTTGCATGGATCAGTGACGATCATTGCTACGGGATGCCTCACCTTTAAACTTTAAGAACGAGGAATTTTTTGCCATTGTTTGAACTTAGCCATATACCCGCCTAGCCACGTAGACGCAGTTTTTTTTAGTGTTTTAGAGTGGCCGAGCATTCTACGAAAATTTGATTCTTGTCAGTCGAGATGAGTTAAGAAAGATTTGCTGGCTGACGTTTCGAGCGTGAGCCCTTCGTCACAGCGAATTCGCTTAGTTGGTCTAATTCACCAGCTCAATTCCAGAATAGCAGTTCAGTTACTTGCATACTGGACAGCGTCTGTTGTTATTGCGTCGACGAATTAGAAGCTTCCTAATTGAGTGGTTGGGTGTTATGTGTGTTCGTGGTTGGCCTGTGCATGTTTCAAGCGCGAGAAATCGAGAAAAAGAGGTTGTTGGTCTGTTCCAAATCTGCACCATCTTGAAACGTCGCAATAACATCCAGTATGCCGATGAATCATTTAATCTAATTCGGAAAAAATTCGAGAAAATCGGATGCATTTCCGATTAACACGAAACTTGGTCAGTAACGAGATATGGCAATTAGCCAATCATTGGCCAGTTTTTATCAGAATCGGTTGAAATGACATCATTCTGTGGTTTGCCGAAGATCGTCTTCAAGCGAGACCGAAATGTCGTCCACCGCAGGAAAAATTACTTAGAGAGCTTTTTAGAGCCAAGCGAAAACATCTGGATGGTTTTTATGGCAATTTTGAATGGCATGGTGAGTTCGAGGTTCTTAAAATAACTGAGGAGAAAGTGCTGCCTTTGAAATTACATTCGCAAATGGTTAGACTTTCAAGTCTTCTTTGATAAGGGCTAAAAACCGTAGGCATGTCTCACAACCCATGTTAATAAACAAAATTCGAAAAGAGCAGAGCATGGAGTTCTTGGTGTTGTTGTCTGGTCTCAGTTCTCCAGCAAAATGTCACTTGTGGCCGACTTGGTAGTGATGTTTCAAAAAGGCTTAAGGTGTATGAGGCCAAGCAAAAACAGCCGTAAGTCAAAGGGATTTTGCCTAGTACCGAAAGATGCTGATATACAAGGCAAAAGTGAACTGTTATTCTAAAACCCGCTCCGAAATACTTATTTCCCACAGGCAGACAATGGGCAACCGCTTGATGAGTTAAATGGCTCCAATTTCGTGAATGTTCGGAAATTTTAGCCGTGGTCCGAGATTTAAACCTCTCTTTCCAAATCCTGTTCTTGGAATTCCCCTTGAAAATTTTAAATTTCAAGATAACAAGATAACAAGACTTAAAACAACAACAAGACAACAAGACTTAAAAGACAACAACAAGACTTGAAAGATAACAAGACTTAAAAAGTCCCAGACGTTATCTTGATTCGTAGGTTCTGTTTCTATGTTTCTAGGGAAGACAATGTAAGAAAAAGAAGAGGTGAAGATTTTCAAGGGAGATAACATTTAGAAGAAGGGGACAAAATCCTTTAAAACTAATCCGCGGAATTTCATATAGCTTCAGATGGAACTTGCGAGAATTGGGCGTTGTGGTCATGGCAAAACGGAAATTCATGTAGCTCCAGATGGAACTTGCGAGAATTGAGCTTTGTGGTCATGGCAAAACGGAAATTCTGCAAGACGAGAGCGCTGTCATTCAAGAGTTTGCACAATCAATAAGAGACGAGGACTAGTTCGAGAAATTCAGTGGAAATCTTCAATGCTGGAATTTCAAAACAAAACTTTAGGGATAGGGAATGGCTTGAAGTTCTTTTTATTACAGGGTTTCATGTTCCTAAATTTCTATTTTTCCCATTCATGGAAAACCTGTTTTTGTCATGGGACGGTGCATAATGCAGCACTTTATGGAAGAAAACTGGAAGCATTAATAGCCCATATGCATAATGACGTTTGGCTAATTTCACCACCAAACCTCGAATTCGAAAATCAAACTTGTAAATTTTAGCATGAGATAAATCCCAAAGGAGCAAACTCGAAAAGAAAGCCCACATGCGAACAGAGTTGCATGTCCAAATGATGTGAATTATTTTGTGCAAACGAGGCTTTGTGGTGAAATTAGCTAGTCAGACGTCATCACGCATAACGCCCATTTACCTCACGGCTGTGAGTGACATTAGTTTTCGCTGACATAATAATAATAATAATGATGATGATAATAATAATAATAATAATAATAATAATAATAATAATAATAATAATAATATCAACTTTATTTATTCACTTCAACGGAAGGGAAGGATACCAGAGGTTATCCCTATCGATGGTATGCGCCCGCAACCTGATGTAATTGACAAAAGGTCGATTTTGATGAGGGAGGAAACCGGAAGATCCGGAGAAAAACCCACCGAGTCAGATTGAGATCGAATGAACTCAGCCCACATTCGAGCTCGGGACCAAGGGTTGAACCCATAGGTAGAAGGCACGGTTGATAACCGCCAAGCCGCCCAGACTCCCTTATCTTGGAGATACAAAACCACGGCGATGCTTTTTTCAAGCCATACACCTTTTTCCAAAATGGCCGCCATTTAGATATTCTTTTGTTTTTATTCAAATTAGACCCTGATGCCTCGTCCAAGGCAAAATATTCTTTTGAATTTTAAGCTTAAGAACGAGGCATCAAGGGCTAGTTTGAATAAAAACAAAAGATTATTTAAATGGCGGCCATTTTAGAAAAAGGTGTATGTTCTTTGAGAAGAGTGCATCTTGGAAGCTCTCAAAGTCTCTATAGGGGATCCTGTTTCGTTCGAGGCTTACAAGGTTTTCCTATTTTTTCGAAATAGAAATCTATTTTCTTATTAATATCGCCCTTAACTCCGCTTGACAACTTGCTATTTATTGTCTCTCACTCCCTTCCTAGAGTTGGCTTGCTCTCAAGCAAAAAAAGGTGGATCTTGTAGCATCAGTCGCGTGTGCAAAAAAACAAAACTTGCCTAATAAAGTTTAAAAAAGCCTTCTGCGCAGTGTAAAAAAGCAATTAAACTTAGGTTTTGCAATGTAGTGTGTTGTGTTTATTTGAATATGGTGATATTGGAGTCCAATTAGGTTTGTGATTAAACGAGTGATAACAAAATCTGACTGCCGCGCAGCGGGAGTCCGAATTGTTAACAACAAGTATGATTACAGACTGAATTGGACGACACGAAGTCCTTTTACCAATATTAATCATAAAATTACAATTTCGGAGAAAAAAAGAAGAGCCAAGTTATGAAAGAAAGGGAAAATTTGCATTGGAAGACTGACAGAGAAAGCGTAAATTGTTTTATGTCGCTCTGAAAGAAAGAAAGCCCCAAATTAGGAGTCCACTGTTTCTATGGTGATTGAAACCAAGGTTGTGATTGGTTGATTTTAAGGCACCACTTTGAATGTGATTGGCTTATTGAACTGGCCGATAACTCGGCAAGTGAATTAGTGGAAAATAGGAGTTTTATAAACCAATCACAATGGAGGAAATAGTAATTCTTAGTTACTCTTAAAGGGAACCTCCACTAAAACAGGAATATATCTTTAAAATAGTTAACATAATGCTCACAATCAAAATTGTTCGAGCGTTTTCCAATGGAATCGTTTGTATCCGAAATAAATGAATTTCAAAAACGCTTGTTTTGGTTTTTAAATTTCCCGGGCGCCGCCATCTTGAATAATTGTGACGTGTCGTGGTTGCCCTATTGTTTTAAAACAAAAGCTCTGTGCAAATACAAAAGAGCAACCATAACACGTCACAATTATTCAAGATGGCGGCGCCCAGGAAATTTGAAAACCAAAACAATCGTTTTTGAAATTCATTTATCTCGGATACAAACGATTCCATTAGAAAACGTTTGAACAATTTTTATCGTAAACATTATGTTAAATATTTTGAAGTTGTATTCTTGTTTTAGTGGAGGTTTCCTTTAATACCTGTGCACAAGGCGTTCAGTTCGAGTCACAATATTATCATTAGTTAAAATTCTGTTGAGTTGGATGGTTTTATCAGAACAGATGTCGATAGAGCGGTTTTCAAGTTAGTCTCGTAAAAAGAAATATCAAAGTCATTACTTCGACCAATCACAGCAGGCGCAAGCAGCGCAATGAACCAATCCAAATTCGTAGCATTTCCATCTAACTTTTCATTGGTTCATAAACTGGCGGGAGATTTTTAAGCCAATCACTAAGCGTAGCAATTGCAATCGCGTAATTACTTTCTACAATCATTTGGAAAAGGCTCTAAACCGAAAAGCAAATTGCAACAGCTAAGGGAGAGGCGAAAAGGTTGTTGGGAAATGAAAATCTTAACAAAAGAAATACCTTGCAAAGTTTTTTTTTAACAAAAACCCGGATGTTTTTCCTTACATACAGAGATTGAGTTTTCGGGATTTTTCATCACGAATTGTCCAATGCGGCGCTTAACCTATAGTAAGAGTGGTTGTCTATTGAGTGTGCAAAAAATAAAAAAATTGAATAAGCCATTCAACAGTAGTGGCTTGGTTTCATGTCTCATAATGATCTTGAACGGTGGGCGCCTGGGATCTAAACTAACCCAGGCGCACATTGTCTGAAGGGTATTCATCCTGAGATATGGAAACAAGACATAGCCCCAGTGTCAACAGCTGGCGCTAACGGCGGGAAAATGAGTGCCACGCAGTCAATCTTCGTATGCCGCTGCATAATTGGCTGAGAATGTAAAGCTATTTTTAAAGCCAATCGCCATACGTCCTAAAACAGAGGGAGAGGTGTTACTTTCGACACTCCATTTCAAACCAATCTATTCTGGGATCAACTCGCTCGATGACTCGTCACTGTTATTTCGATGGTAGTAGTTCCCTTCGAGTCGTTCTGTGGTTGCAGGAACCAAGCATAAACTGAAAGAACACCAAGTCCCTGTACGAATCCGGAAATATCACAGGTGCTATTAAGGTCCAAATATATATAAAAGTGCTAAAAATAGCAGCGGAGAGTCGGATCCACACTGCTCCCCAGCCACAAACTAATTTCACGCTGGAATGCTGTCCTTCTTCGGGACGGTACCAGCTCGTCAATGTCATCATGGTATAAAGAGCAGCGAGACAAAATAGTACTTGAAAAAATGAATAACTGTACGCGACGCCGTCTTTTTCGTCATCAAAAACGCAGCCCCTCTCTGCGAAGGCCGTGCTTCGCACAGACGCATCACAACCATCCGGGTATTCTCGAACTTCAACCAATGGTGGAGTAGTTGCGTGTCCCGGATGCAACTTACCATACTGCGGAGCTCGAACGTCTCGTAAACAAGCGTAAATTAAAACAAAGAACATAAATCCCAAGCTAAGGAGGATTTGAATATTACTAAAAGGACTTCCGGGAAAGAGATAATCACGTGACGGGTTACATATGCTGTCAGGTTCATTTGATAGCGCTTGCCACGTGATGAATGTATTATACGTGGTGGCCACCGCTGCTTGAAGAAGACCCGAACGTGGGCGCCTTTCTTGAACTACCGGATTTACGGAGATATAAGTTGCAGCTGAGCAAAGATAAACATTAAAAGTTATAAAAAACATATTGTTATGACATCCAGCTGCCCAGGCGTATAGTAAGTAAAATGATATAACTGAAACTATGGAAATCGCATAAAGAGTTATTGTGGGTACCCAGAGAATTATGTACCATATTTTAGCCTGCGCATAGTTTGAAGAAGCCTCGAGTCTCTCGACACAGCTTACATTCCAAGCATGAACAAAATCTATTAGTAGAACGAATTGCAAAATAATAAAGGCAAAGCCACCATTAAGACCAAAAAATGTCCACACCTCCCCCGTGTAATCAGAATGTGGAATGAAGATAAACAGAAACGTGAAGATTGATAATACAAGGATCTTGACTCCCCAAAAGCCATTGTTAATTCTCGCTCGTTGTTCTTGAGTTGACGAAATTCCGTATAAAACCATGCTTTGGCCGAGATAAAATATTGCAAGTAAGAAAAGAACGCGATAAACTGAGGCATAACTGAATAATGTGTCACAGAAAAAGTATGAGACAGTTTGGCAGAAGCTATCGCCCATGAAATGCCTCGTGCGTGGAGTCAGCAGGACACAGCATAACAAGCAAGCCCCTAACAATAAACCAATGTAACACATTCGAGTGAAGATTGACTGTCGGAGCCGACATCTGGGACGAATGCATCGAGCGCAGATATGCAAACCACAGCATAAAAACACATCGAGCTTGTAGCAAAATTCCGAGACAATGTCCAAAACTGCACGGCCACGAAACTTGGAAGTCCCACGTGGGGCGGTTTCAGTAATATTTGGGCCCTCAACAACAACCTCCTGGCAGGATGAAGATGCCATTTTGGTTTCTAAAAATTGTGTCCACCAATTCAGCGATGAATTTCATTCAGATTTCCTTGCTGAGGCTAGTTTGAAAGGAACGATAAAGGATAGCTTATTGTTGTTGAGTGTTGTTGGTCAATTCACACGTGTCAATGGTTCGGCGAAATCCTAAATGTTTAATGTAGCATGTTCTTTTTTCTTTGTCATTTTGTGTCCTTTGTTCTCGAATTCATACAAGGAAATCGACTGCTTAATGATCCAAAGGGGAAATCTCTCTGCCGAAAAACGTCAGGCCCTCAGGCTAAAAAAGCAATGAAAGATTGTTGTACAACGGCTAAAAGCTAGCTTGGCCTGTCTTACGCTAAATCAACAAACTATGATTCGTTAACAATTGTCATCAATAAGATGTTTTTCTTCCAGAGGATGACTTCATAAGAAATTCGTTAGTTTTCATTTTTTTTTCCGAAAGCAAAACTTACTCGCGCGGAAAACATTACTATAAGATGAAAAGGAAAATTAAGGAAAAGGAAGCAATTCATCCATGTACATCTCATCTGGCGATTACTCTCTCGTACAGCCAAATCATCACCCATAGGTTTTAGGGTTAGCCGCTCAAATCGATTTTGTTTAGTGATTGTTTGAAAAGATCTATTTACTATCTTGAAGATTTTAAATAACTTGAACTGACTGAAATGTTTTTTTTGCCAGACGTTTTTTCTATCAAGTCTCCTATTTTTCACTGGTTCGCAGAACATCAATTGGCTACTCATGCAGGGTGGGACAGGGGTTTTTTTACTTTCATCTCCTGAGAAAACGCTATTCGATTCGAAGCCCTTCTCGATCCTTTCGTTTGCTTTGAAACTCGTTGCGTTCTTCCAAACCTTGAAAAAACAATTCCGCGAGCACCCGGGGCGAATGCAAATACGAAGAGAACAGAACTTCGTTGGTGTGGATTAAAACTAAGATTTAACGGACAACAAGTGAAAAATGCTCGCTACATATTCAAACCACAGTAGTCTGGTGCTTTCAGTGTATATCCTAATCGTTCAATTTCCAATACCCTGTAGTACAAAGGCTATTACCTTCAAGGTACACAATAATCACATGCATGGAAAGCTTGACTGGTTTGTTTAGTGCCTGGTGGATTAATCCGCCACGCTTGGAACACGCAAGCCATACTTACTTTCACTAGGGAAAGTTACTTCAGGGGAACCCAACGATAATCTTCGGTGAAATATGTGTTCGGGAGAGTCAAACTGTTCTAAGAATTTTGGTTTTACGTTGCAAACAGCTATAGATTCCTTCACTAAAACATCACCTAAAAGATTCGGCAACCAGGGAAAAGTACAGCAGTTTCGGATGAGCAAATGGTTCCCTGGAAGGCAACGTTCAGCTAGCAATTTCTGAAGTGAAGATTTCGCTCCCTAAAAGCGATTTTCAGCTAAGATATCCGAACAGATCAAATTCTTCTAGGTGATAAAAACATCTCTCTGGACACGGTCTTTAGACATTACATGGAGCCTAGAAATGTCTCTCAAAGGCTTTTCGCACTGCTTAATTTGCTCAGGGGTGCCCTTGGCTGCCTTGTTACTCGCCGGTTACTCGTCACCAGAACTCCGGTTTATTAGTCCATCCCGTACTTTGATTTAAACTTTGCTAGTGGTTTGTCAGAGAAAGAGATTTTATGCTAGAAAAGCCGGAGCCTTTGGGAAAAGAGCAAACGTTTCCTAACAAACCAATAGAGGGCCTCTTCGCTCATAAACTAGAAGGCTTTAAAGTTTCCGGGGACTGCTGCTACCAGTACACTGAGAGCTTTCCGCAAGATGCTCGGCAACTTTTTGACAACTATTCGTATTTCGAGCAACTTTTTGAATTAATTCTGAGCAATTTCTAGTTTTCTACAAATTCTGAGATATCGGAGCAGCTTTTAGTGCTTAAATTGGTCATGCTTCCATATTTCACAATGCTCCAGTAGACAATTTGTGAATTTCCTTTGAAAAAGGAGGAGCTTTGTCTTTGAACAAATTTATTTAGCGACGCTGGTTACAACACGCAAAATTGCACAAAAATGCTTAGAAATGTTACTTTTGTTGTACAGATTGCCAGAAGGCCATGGGCTACTGGATTGGATATTTTTGCATCAGACCAAATAAAAGAGCAACATTTGAGCAACTTTTGAGCAACTTTTTGTGAATTTTCGGGCAACTTGTTGAAAGCCGTAGCTGCTGCCAACACTTACTACCCATGAGACAATTAGCTCTTAGGCTGCAAGAACGTTGACGTCCCAGTCGTCACAACCGGTGACCTTTATCGTTTTTCTCTTTAGTGCTCTGATTCGATAATGTCATTTCATAGTTGTTGATCAAAATCTTTCAAAACTCTTTGCCGGTTTAGGCAGAAATGTCCCTTATAGCAAACACAAAACGTTTGGCTTTTTTATGACATCTAATTTAGGACGTCATGAAAACACCGAAAGAGAGATCAGATCAGCTTCCAGTTATCACATTTTAAGTTCGGAACCGCTCAAGCTTAAGCTGAATGTAAAGTTTACTAATTCTTTCACAATCATTCGTTCGTACGTTCTCATTCATTCGTTCGTTCATTTCAGTATTTGCGAGAGGAGACTGAAGACTAGCCAGTTGTACCGGGGTTCGCATGGCCATCTGGGTATTCCTTTCCACTGACGTGGCGTGCTTCACACAAAGAAACATGGCGGCCATGGTTTGGGTAAAAACTTTGCTTCTAGCTATTTTACCTGTGCATTTGGCCAGAGGCCTCTACTTTCACATGGGTGAAACAGAAAAGAAATGCTTTATTGAAGAAATACCCGATGAAACCATGGTCATCGGTAAGGTTTCTATTTCTTAAATCGAAGAGAAGCTATTTGACAGTACATTATGAAAATCGGTTTTTCTTACAGGTTCTTCATTCCTAATCTTTTTTTTTTAGTCAACCGTGTCTTTCGTATTGAGAAGTAACCTGTGAAATACGTAAACTACGTGTTGTATTGCTTTCAGGATTCTTTCTTTCCTGGAGTTCAATAATATAATTTATATATAATTCATTCATGTGTACAGAGCATGATATCTGTAGCATGTATATGCATACAAGACTTATTGCTTATCTTGTGTTGAGCTAATTGTCTTTCTTGTTTTTTATAGTAATTATGACTTGTTTATGAAAGTTCTGCCAGTGCCTTGCCAGCTTGCTGAGAGCTTCTTAGATCTACACGTGTAAAAGCTACTAGGTTAAAAATATCTCTTTAAAGTGTTCAGCCCACTTAACAGGGATGGAAAAAAAAGCATTATGCAACTAGACCTGTGAAAATGCAGCGAGGTTACCTCATCACAACTTTTATTTTCAATATTTTCCTTGAGAATGCTAATTATTATTGTGAAAGCTAACTCGACCTCTGTTTTCAATTGAGATCCCTCATGGATCCTCTGTGTAAGTCACACAAAGGATCTCATGAGGGAGGGGAGGGGGAGGGGAGCTAAGGCCACTTTTCATCCTGGTTGATGACGCTGAAATTGTGCACCTGAACACATCTACCAGTTTATCAGCCCAGCCAGCCCCTTAAACAGCCACTTTCTTATCTGTAAATGTGGTAAGAAAAATTATCAGTTGAAAAAAGTGAACCTTTTCTGTTTGAAACAGGAAAATACAAGACACAGCTTTATGATGAGAACATCAGAGATTTCCTTCCATCCAGCCCTGGTATAGGCATGCATGTAGAAGTTAAAGATCCCAACATGAAAGTTATTTTGTCTAAATATTATGCATCAGAAGGTCGTTTCACCTTTACATCACACTTACCTGGTGAACACCTCATCTGTCTACACTCCAACTCCACACGTTGGTCTCTATGGGCTGGAGGAAAGTTGGTAAGTTAATAATAATAATAATAATAATAATAATAATAATAATAATAATAATAATATGGTGGCCGTGCAGTACACAGAATCTTCATTTGTTTGTTTTGTGTACTTTAACTAAGTGGAGGTTGGGTGCTTAAGACATCCTGGACCTTCCACTATTGGTAGCCAGTTCCAAGATGGAGAATGCATCAATGGCTTGTAAAACCGGACAAACCAGCCATGCACCCCCACTCCCTCGGGAAGACAGGCACCCGTTACACTGATAAACAGCAGAAAGTAGAGGGAGGGGGGGGGGGGGGGGGGGGGCGAAAAAGCTGCTAAATGCTCCACAGAAAATGCTCCTTCTTCCTGCCACACTGATTTAGAAAGCTGTACAACGCAAAGTACATGGAATCCAACACATGCACAAATATAACAAAACCACTGATAACAATATTGACTGCAGTACTCCTAGTTGTTAAATCAGTTAACAACATTTAACCTCATCAAAATCTCACCATGCAACAATCTGTGGTGAAATAATCGGCCGATGCAACAAATAACCTAAATTGTATTTTTAAGAAACAGCTTGTGTCATGGTTTTGACAAAAAGCTTAAAGCTCTGAATATGAGGGTGTGACATTTGAAGGGTTAGCTTTTTGAGTTGCATTAATTTTTGTAGGTCGATTTAGTTTTACAAACCCTGTTGATACCTTTCTTCACTCTTCCACCAACACAGTCCAATAGTTTCTTCGTTTGTTTGTTGAAATAATGAATTTGTCTCAGCCAAGTCATTGGCTTTGTTTTGGATTGTCTGTAAATATTGCAAATGAAGAAAAAAAAATCTTCCTCCTGTCCACCTACTTTAAATGTGTGATACAGTATTCATGAAAACTTGCCAGATTAAACTCAAAAGCTCTCGAGTTTCCCTATTAAACTTAATTAATAATCCATCGACATCTGTTGTTAGACAGAGTAAAATCTGACGAGTCTCGCTCTCAAGGGTCAATGGGTTAAGATTTAATGATTTTCTGCTTCTTCACTAGCGTATTCATTTGGATATTCAAGTTGGTGAACATGCCAATGACTACAAAGAAATTGCTACAAAGGATAAACTTACTGAACTTCAGCTACGTATTCGTCAATTGTTAGACCAAGTGGAACAGATCAGCAAAGAACAGAATTATCAGCGGGTATGTTAATTATGTCATTTACTGACTTAAGGAATGTTGAATAATTTAGCCATTGTAATCCTTGCAAATCAAGCCCTTAGGTTATTCCTCAATTGCCTTGTTAAAGGAGCTAGGTCACGCTATTTTAGGTAATTTTGTTTAATTTTGTTAATTATGAGCGCTAAACGTCAAATTGGCAGAGCAATAGTCTTTCATTTTCAAAATTACGGCCACATAACAACTGAGAATGATTTTCCAGCTTTGTAAATGACATTTTAATATAGACTGATGTAATTTTGAAAAATGGTGGGCCGACGTTTTTCTAATTTACCCAAATTCAATCCATTTCAATCCTCTCCAGTTTTGTCCATCCATGTCCCTTCATGGCTTCCCTGTGTTTTCTTAGAGATCTTCTATAGTTTTGAACAGTTATTTTGATATTTTAGTTAATTCTATGACCATTCGATCAGTGCTGAAATTGCCTAAAATTGCGTGACCTAGCCCCTTTAAGGAAAAGTTATCTTTTTTTGGCCTTGTGAAATAATTATTATAACAGTCCTGCACAGTCCAAAAGCTGGTTAGAAAAATGGCTCATAAGTAGTTTTGTGTAGACATGTGCTAGCCAGTCCCCATCACCTTCCATCAACTGGGTGCCCTCAAAGACTCCCTGAAAAACGATTTGAGGCTGTGCAAACCAAGATTGTAACAAAAAGACATAATTTATCTTCTGTAATTTTTACCACCCATGGTTTAACTACTAAGCCAGCTTCTTTTCACTGCCCAATATTTACTTTTATACACTCTTTAGTGCCTCAATTACTCAACATGTAAACTTTTAAAGAAAACAGTACCGTGAAAGTCCAGCTATTTCTAGAATTGAAAGTTTTGCAGCTTTTTTTTTGTCATCTCCTCATCAATTTTGTTCTCTCTTTTTAGTTCCGTGAAGAGCGTTTCAGAGCAACTAGCGAAAGCACAAACCAAAGGGTCCTCTGGTGGGCTCTTGCGCAAACCCTGATTCTTTTGATTACTGGATTCTGGCAAATGCGTCATCTCAAGGGTTTCTTTGAAGCCAAGAAACTTGTTTAAAGAATTCAATATTGTTCATACAGACACTTGATCTGGGTGAAGGACAGCTTTGAATTTGTCTGTTATTTGAATGGCCTTTCTGAGCTTCAGAGGCAACTGCATAGAGGCCTTCTAAACAAGATCTAACTGCTTTGTTGACCATGCTCACTTTGACTGAGTGAGAAAACAGATCCACTTATTTCAAATTCTCTATGTTATATGAAAATTAGTAATTTCCATTGTAATGTCCTAATAGATGGTAAAATGGGTTTGATTTTAAGGGGCCTTTTTGTCTGTACTGTAGTTCCTTTTCATTGTACCTGTGATGTAGAATCCTTTGGCCTCAAACTTATGTTTGAAATTGGAAATCAGTACTGCAAATGCAAGCAAGAAAATACCTCCAAATCATTTGAGATGAATGACCTTGTTTGAATTTGATACAGGCAAAAGTCTTGAAAGTGAGGCTTTTGCACATTTGAAATTCATTTTGGAATGCAACATTTCTAAAATTAGTTTATCCATTTAATGACATCCATGTCTTACTCTTTTGCTCATTTTTATTTTGACAAAACTAAGTATTGTTGCCTGGTAATAACTTCTCAAAGTTACATGTAACTGGAGTTTTTAGTAAAGCCTTTTTCACTTTGGCTGAATAATCTGACGTCTGGTGGCAATTTTGACTTAACTTGCAAAACTCTTGGCTTAATGTTATCAGTAGAGTGATGCACAATATAAGTTGAATTTCGCATTGTGCAGTCTCAATTTTTCATACAGTGCTTTCACAAACATCACAGAGTGTTTGGCAAGCATCCTTATTCCAATAGTAGTCTGCCCTGAGAAGGAAGGATTCGTTAGATACATTGCACTAAGAAGCCTATCAATTTGTAGTAATATAATTATTATTTTTCTTCTAACCCAAATGAAGTGATACCATTGTTCTTTTATAAAATTGTTCACAAAACCCTTGAACTTATTAATAAACTGGACACTTGTAGTTAAGTGTGAAATTCTTATGTGGTTAAATTTAAGATTGTTTTGAAACATGTTAGCCTTTATATTGTTGTGGTATTCTTAACAATATTTTATTATTATGTAAGTGTTTGTGGGATATTGAGGGGAAAATGGCCAACAAGGTGCATGAATTCTGAACTGATTGAGCCTTTGGATACTTGTCTACACATTTTACAGTCAAGCCATGTCATACGTGACCAGTAGTTTTGAAATTTGAACCGAGTATTCAAATCTGCGTGCTAGTTTGGAGCTTTGCTCTTGAGATTCTAAATTCCGGTGGATATTTCCTTGATTATCGAAAATAATTAGCTATGAACTTTTGTTTTATTGTAAAATAAATGGTGCGATGAATTATTGTTTAGTTATTGTGCATTTTTTGTTCAAATCTTGGAAGTTCCAAAGAGGAATTTGAATGTTCATTTCAGTCTTGTGGATACTGGTCACACGTGACATACTTGCCAACAATTTGCGCAATCACGTTATACTTATAAATTATTATGATTCCATGAGCCAGCGTTGAATATGGAGGGTAAGGCCCGTTTCAAACGTCTAACTTTACATGTGCTGAATCTAATGCAAATAAGAAAATCTATTGTTTGCGCTCATTTGCATTAGATTCGGCACATGTAAAGTTCAATGTTTGAAACAGGCCTGAAATAACAAAATATAAGGTACATAGTGCCGATTTGGCAGTAGCCAATTCTCTTCTAACAGGTGGGAGTGATGTAATATTGTTTCAGTAATTTTCATGAAACACTAGCCTGCGCCTGAAATACGTCTTTGTTTGCAGGCTAATCAAACAGTGAACTTTTTCAATTTTACAAAATGATTGGAAATTCAATTTTACAAAATGACAGGTGCAGTTAGTGCCCATATAAGGTAATCTAGTATATTACAGACATCTGACTGTAGCTGATAACTGAAATTGAGCCAATCAGAATGCTAGAAATGCAATATTTGTTACTGAAAATTTGATAAAAGCTGATAACAAAGATTATTTAAGCCAATCATAACCCTGGAAATGCAATATCTATGGTTCCAAGGTTTAATAATAAAGTTATCTGCATCATGGCAGTATAGTAGACTGATAGCAGTCCAATCTATACCTGTAGAGCTGCACGTCTCGAGGTAGTAATATTATTGTGTTTTGTCATGCAATTGAGAGAAAGAAATTGCATGGCAAAGAATGATTGACTCAAAAAGCGCACTTCTCAACTGACATACTAACAGTCTGCAGACAGACTACTCTGATGACAACGTTGTATCTCGTGAGGCAACTAGGGCAAAAGTAGGCTATTAACTCATTCCAATGATCTATTTTCATTACCGGTAATTTGTTCGGTTTCATAGCTAACTGACCTGTCCTCAGAGTTGACTATTACATGTAAGCCCTTCACATTAAATAAAGGACCAATGCTGATATCAATTATTTGTCTTATTGTGAAAGTAATAATTCATCCTGCAAAGTACAAAATATAATAAAAAATGAATCGATACATTTATTGGGCATTGTTTGAAATGGGTAAAGCTGCCTGCAAAATTAATGACACATTCAGAAGTCAGCATGTTTCCTCCAACAGTATCTGGAATCCGGAAGCAGAATCCGGGGAAAGAAATCCGAAATCTGATATAGGGAATTCAACCAAAGTCACTTGGCCTGCACTAATTTGCGAAACGAAACGAAACGAAACGAAATGATACTGAAATAATCCTAAACATTCATTAACTGCATTAGGCCCACAAACTTTTTTTAGGCCTAAGGTTAGCTTTAATGAACGTTTAGGATTCTTTCTGTATTTCGTTTTGTTTTGCAAATTAGTGTAAACCTTTGGTTGAAGTTCTTATTTCGGATTCCGGATTCCGGACTTTAGTCAAACTCTCAGCTAGGTGGCAGCAGTTTCGAACCACTACTAACCCCTCCCCTCCCCTCCCTGCTTTACAGATGTACTGTTAAATGTCTCTGTTTATCTGTGATAGTAGTGAGATCAAAAGGTCCATCCACCCTTCCCTAGCATGCGAGCTGACGTTTGTTGCGCGTTTAACAGAGCAAATAAGAGGGTATGGGCCCGGGCGGGGGGGTGGGCACTCCCATATGAAACAGACAGGGATGCCCATCGTCTCGCTTAGGGGTGTAAATTCTCGTTTAGGGTTCCACGAAGAAACACAGAATTACGCGAAGAGAAACAGAAGTCAAATTTTCTTTAACTTGTTTTTAGGGGTCAAAATTTCCTTAAGCCACACCCAGATCAATCTCCTTTAGGGGTCACAAAAAGCTTGAGTCACGCCCAGATGGTCTCCTTTAGGGGTTAAATTCTAAATTTCCGACGAGCATCCCCGTCTGTTCTATATATGGGAGTCCCCCCCCCCCCCCCCGGGGGTATGGGCAGCCATTTGACTCAACTGCTTCACAAAAGAACACTTAAACTTCTGTATTTCGAACGTTCCATTTCAAAACCACTTATTTCGTTTCGCAAACCATCACTAAACATTTCTTTTTGCTCTGTACCATTTCAATTCCTTGTATTTTTGGAGGTGATGCCGCCCATGCATAAGGATGCATCTGCGGGCAGGCTAACCCTCCCATGTCTGGTTAATTTTTAAGCGACGCAAAGGCATTCACGGTTAGGACTGGTACCGAATGAAATTGCCTGTTTATTTTTGACCGCCAAAGCAACGGATGTCAAGGTAAAATTATTTGTACTTTTGAATACGCTGAGGGTTTAACAGTACAGAAACTACGCCAAGGTTCATTCTTCTCTTTTTGTCAAATTTAGATCCATTTCTTTTCACAGGACGGCTTCTTCGGCTGTACATGTTTAAATGAAAATATCGTATTTGTTCTTTGTCACTTTGTTCAGTGCCAAAAAGCATGTAAAATTCATGGAGAACCATACGTTCGTTTCAATCATTAAACCGCGCCGCAGATACCTATTCTTCCTCTCCTGAAGGTGCTCGAGTATTTCTTGGGCTTTTGATCTTCTGTCTGATACTACTCACTGAGCTTTTTACAACTTGAAGCGAACTTGCGTTTTACTTTGTGATTAAAAAAAAAAAAATCGTAATCTTTGCTTACTTTAAACCCACAGTTTCCTAAATCTCAACCGTGCATTCATTAAATGCTTACATGTATACAATCATATTCAGTGCATGTGTCTATAAAACTTGTCAACAGAGCTTTGCTGAGTTAAATGAAATTCAATTTGTACGTAGCTAAATCTACCTATGTTATTCTTTCTCATCGTAGACAATAAATAATTTAACCGTTGAAGAGATATATCAAAAGGTAAACGAACTGAGGCGTGATATTCATCTTCAAACATAGTTATCACTTGACAGCTGATTATCCTGAAAGCTTTAGTTGATAAATCTCTGCAAAATAGATTGTATAATTTATTTTGTGGACAGTGGTGATCAGAATAATTTAATCTATGAGGTCAAATTATTTATAGCAAACCCTTCACTCCCACAATGTCATCACAGAAGCCTATTTGGTCTCTCAAATTCTAATCCTCCAAGAATTGAACTTTGTTCTTTTGCAATTTGAATGTTTCATTTGTTTCTTTTAAAAGACAAGTTGGCTGAGCCTAATAACCAAGAATAATGAATAATGTTCACAAAGACTGTAATAACCAGGGCACGATATGTATTACTTTAAGGCTTGACTATTTCAAAAGAGATGTTATAGTTTAAAATCACATGTACAGGTTTGTTTTCAATTTCATGTGGTAACTGCGAGGGCTTAAGCAGTAGCTATAACATCTTGCAACATCTCTTTTAAAATAGTCAGCATCAAACCTCCTGAAATACAATCATAATGTAACATGCTTTCATATTACTTTTAGTTTGAAATGGATTATTTCTAATTGTATAAGTATTTTCAAGAGACCCAAATTGAGGTAGAGTTATTAATCCCAACAATTAAATAATATGTTATGGCTATTTATGTTGATACCAAGGAACAGTGACATTAATAATATGCTATTTATTTTTAGTTTGTAGTCCCAAGTGATGTATATTTTTAATAATGGAACAGCCAACAGTGGAATTGAAACCAAGTTCACAGTCAAGAGCTGGACAGTTACCAACAAATAAGAGACTTCATGATATTGAACAGGTAATTTTGTGAAGAAAGTCTCTCTGTGATTCATTCAGACCCTATGGACTGTTGTCAGTAGGAGGAGACACAATAGGAATCACCAGTCAAGAATTAGGCCAAATGGGATTCCTTTGAGAGGAGGTCCAACAGCAACCATTGACGTAAGCAGGGTCGTGGCATTTTAACCAATCAACAGGCATCATGGTACCTTGCAAGGAGGACTTCAGTGCAGACAAAATAAGTAAAACAGTTAACCAAATAGAAGGAAGGGTATTATTATGATCATCTCACACTCTGCTTATTACAATGATCATGATTCCTTGCTACTCTTTTGCTCCCTTGCTGCTTGCTTGCTCATCACTCAGTTCCCCACCAACTTATACCATTTACCTTTTAGCTTCAAATCTTAGTTCCAGCCCTGGGTAATAGAAGTTAAAAGTATAAGCCAGTGTACAAGCCCCAAACTGACAGCAAAATGATTGGTCACTTCAATGGGATTGAGAATGATTCAGAAGTCACATATTGTGTTGTCTTGCTTCAATTTCATTTGTCCACACATTAAACCATGTCAATTGATTACAGTTAAGCTGCTCTTAATAATAATAATGCTTCCACTCTGTTTAGGAGTATTTAGAACAGTGGCATTTGCTGGAAAACCTTGGGTCTAGTATGGAGGCTGCTTCTGGGATGCGCCCCATAGGAGGGGAAGACTTGGCATCTTCCCAACCCAGTGGAACAGGAGATGTGCATGAACAAGGCACCAAGTTGAACGATGATGAACAGGAAAAGGTTTGCAAGATTATCAGAGTGATTGACTGCATAAGCCCAAATACTGAATGTTTCAGCTTCCACAAAACTTAGCATTTTTGATCCATACTTTTAATAAATGTTTTGTCACCACTATCTTTTTGATTTACTTTGAAGAGAGAAATTTAACATGATTTCCCAGTAGAAGAATTTGTCACATATATTTCCTTTAAAACCTTTTATTATACTATTCTTTAAATGTCAATGGCATTGTTGTATTACTTTAAAAACTTGAGGTGAAGTGACACACACAATCAACTGAAGAAAATTGAACCGAAAGTGTCACAAAATCAGGATACTTTTTCTTTAGATTTACATGCATTGACTGATAGAACATTATTTTCTTTCTTTTTCTTTCAGTCAAATCAGTTATGATTTAGTAAACTGTGTTATTTTTTAACACCAATGAAATACCAGGTGATCTTTCGTGTGAAAACGTGATATCGTCACAAATGAAAAGAACATGTTATCTTCACATGTGAAAAGATCACCATTGCTATGGTTACATAGTAAATCATGTGGTTGTTCTTTGTAGTGACTACAAAACATATTAAGAAAAGTAAAATGGTGTGATATAATTTCATTCATTTGATGTTATATATTAATAAACAGAACATTACATGACCGCTTGGAGAAAGGAAATTTCTCTTCATGTGTTAAAAACTATTTCACTTAAATTCGCTGCACTCACTCGTGAAATATTATTTTAGTCAATACTGAAGAGAAATTTTGTATAGACCTCTGTGTGGCCATGTAATATCCTCTGTAACTCAGTGAAAGCAAAGGGATGGTAGATTTGTTGTGGCTCAAACTTTTTTTTGGTTTCAAATTTTTCAAACCAGTTCCATTTACACTGTACTTTGATTTTTCTTTGTCTATTATTCATTATCATACTCTGAAACAAAGGGAAATAATAATTTAACTGGTTTAAAAAATTTTGAGAGCCGGTAACCAGTTATTTTTACCGGCTTTTCAAGTACATTTTACCGGCTATGTTGATGGAAGTCAAGTAATGATGAACGACGGAGTGATACATGTGTACCAGCCTTCATTACCTGGTATTCAGTTGTCTTTTATCCTCCTATTCAAAATCTTAACAAGAACCCTGCAACAGATACAGGCTTTTTAGGAGATTGATGTGCTTTTTGGTTTATCACTTTTTCTTTTCCAGGAAGGTAGTGCCCAATGGTTTGTCCTTGGAGAAGAGTCATTAGACGATAGGGGCACAGGAACCCCATCTGAGGATCAACAGATGGCCCATCCTGGTGTTTCTAACTCAGATCAGACATTGGAAGGAGAAAATATCACTCAGGTCAGTACAGTACATCACATTTTTTGGATTATTATAGTGTTAGCATGTATGCCCATGACTCTAGTAAAAACTGTTATTCAGGATTTAGTATGTGCTCTGCTCGAAAACCCTTGAATTTCAGCAGTCTGATTTAATGCTCTTACACTAGAAGTTGCTAATAACAATTAAGTCCAGTGCTGCAAGAGGAGTCGGAAAAGTACACACTTATTTGCTTTGAAATAGTTGCACAGCACTCAATCCCTAAATGGAAAGGAAAGTGGGAGTATTCCAGAAAACGTTTTTCAGAAGTGCAATAAATATAATGATATTAAAATAATACTAACGATAAGTGTATGTAATTGCATGGGCCTAAGGGTAATAATGAAGGCTAATGTCACACATATTTTCAAAGTTTTCACAAAATTGCCTGAGTCAACAAGGGAAATTTGGAGAACTTTGAAATGCCAGTGAAATTAATCCTTACATTGTAATTGCACAAGGGCACATTGCGATTACATGTTTATCACTGTCCAGAAAGGGCAACATTAATGAGAGAAGCCCGTTCACTAATGCCACAGCAAAAGGGGCTATTTCTGTTAACAACAACGATTTATTGAATTGAACTTCAACCGAATGAAAGCATAATTATTAAGTATGTGAAAAAAAAAAACAGTTTCATCAGAGTCAGAATCTGGAAGAAGATTCTCTTCTAATTTTGCTTGTTCTGGGTAAGCAACTGTTAACCAATCAGGGTCAAGTAATTGTGCCCTCGTGATTAAGAAAAAAATGCCCTCCGTCTCCTCAGCCAATCAGCATTCAGTAATTTTGCCCCTTATGTGATAACAGTTATTATTATTATTATTATTATTTTATTATTATTATTATTATTATTATTATTATTATTATTATTATTATTCATCTTGCACCCTCAGAGATTATATATCAATTTTCTGAGTAGCAAGTCATTCTTATTGTTGTGTTTATTTGCTCCAGTTATCACCATATGCTGAGCAGTGGCACGAACTAGAGCAGCTTAAGGAAAGTGTCAGGTCTTTAAGCCATGCTGCAGGTTTGCTGCAGTCACCTCATCTGCCTCCTGAAGATGATGAAACATTAGCAAGTGGACTGAGCAGTGGTTCTTTGAGTGTTGAAGCTCTTGATGAAGTTGGTGTGTTGGAGGCTCAAGTGGTACCACAGGATGGAACTGTCCAGGAAGGTAAACTATTAGACTAAGTTGGAATCTCATATTACATTCTTTACCTTTCCGTAAACTTAAGATGTTTTCCAAATCTATTTTGTGATGGCATGATTGAGATATGAAATGTAAAAACAAAATATTCTAGCTTCTTCTTTAAATTCATTACAAGTGACACCACCTTAAATTGAAGGGGATGTGTCACAGTATTAGAAAGTTTAGGAACGCAACGTTTTTGAGCTGCAGACAGTAACCAGAAAGGAACATTTCACATGCCAGGACAGTAGTGTCTCCCAGATTTTTAACCTAATCATCTGTAATGGAGGAAAGATACTTAACAATATAAAGGTGGTAGTGACAAGACAAGTTAAAAGGGAAAACAGCTCACTTCCCATTGCCACATTATGTCCGATACTCCGACATAATGAGATTCCTGGTACGTCACAATAGACATCAAAAAGTGTCCCGCTCTTTATGTCTCACAAAACTGTTACTATTTTAAAAGGATTAGGGTTGGGGGACACTTTGTGATGTCTACTGCGATGTACCATGAATCTCATTATGTCGGAGTATTGGACAACCCTCCTAAAATGCTAACCCAGAAATTACCTTTAAACAACATAAACCAATGCTTTGTGACAAAAACATGTCTGTTCAGCAAACATAATTTAAGTCACAAACAACAGAGATAAACTTTGAAAGACTGTTATAATGCTGAACACTTTTCAAAAACCCCAGTAGTTGCCATCCATTTCAATCTTCTTTAATTTTGCTCATTCCTTCCTGCTTTTGCATTTGCTGGTTGATTCAAACCTTCCTTCAATGTTTGAAGAAGTCACATGTATTTTTATGTTTCTCTTGATTTGGTTGCCAGTTTCAGTTTCAGAATTTTGCTTAATTTCGTTACACATCCCCTTTAATAACAATAATTATTAGCAGAAACCCATAAGGGTTGAAACGTGTAACACGTTTACAGCTTCCGAATATTCAGTGCTAACTGATTGGTTGAATGTTTCAGTGCTAAGTACCATATTTGGAAACCCCTCGCTGTTGTTGTCCCAAATATGGTACTTAGCAAATTGAATATTCAGAAGCTTGTTTCCCAGCACACAAGGGGCCGTTACACCTTATGGGTTTCTGTTATTATTAAATACTGTACTAAAACAGTGGATAGCGTTGAAGGTGCGCTAAGATTCGCCACTCAAATTCCGAATATCCTTTGCTATTCACCTCCGAGCAACTTGCGCGGGATTTGCGCCCAAAACTATTGTAATCTTTGCGGGAGTAAATGAGTTAAAATCATCTTTTTGTGCTATACTATCTCACTGTTTCAGTATATGCTAAAATAACTATTCACCTCATTGTTGGTTGCTAATGGTATACCTCGTCGCTTTGCAGCTTGATAAATATACACCACTGGCACCTCCACTTCGATGAACAGTTGTTAAATAATAATTATATTGTATGTTTTGACTATACTGTCAAAAGCCAAAGCTGGCATTTTTGTCGACTAATTTTATGATCTGTCCACTTAGAACAACATAATCACTCTTAAGTTATATAGCACTTTTTAAGATCCTTCTTTTAAAAAAAAGGTCGGTCTCAAATTCTAGTTTAATTGATTTTACATGTGTGTTAAAAAATTAACATTTCTGATGCAAAGCCATCGTTTTGAAGTGATGTTTGCCAAGTCAAGCTCCACGTTTTGAAATATGCTCCAAGTGGTCGGTCTCAAACTTGCAAGGGCGAGAAACGTTTGTTATCCCCTTGAGTTGCTTCATGTGAATGTAAATGTTCTGTTGCAGGTGTTGCGCCACTGAGTTTGGAACAAGAAGCTGTTGAGGTGGTGGAAAACATTGATGAGGATGATTCAGCAGACAGTGGAGCGTCCTTCAGTGTGCACGATTCTGGCATTGACGAGAAACAGTTAAGAAACGAGTGGTTTCCTCTCAGACCAAGTGCGGTTGGAGAAGACGACGAAGACACCATTCAGATGCCTTATGCCACAGGCCAGGCTTCTCATGGTGCCAACAATGTCAGATTGCAAAATGTACCTCATGTTTGGTCTGATGAAGATGGGAAACAGTCACCACCAGAGAGGTCGCAGCCAGATGGACGAGACGGACCAGATCTCAAGAGGATGCCGTGGATTAGCACCACATACGGCAGCACTCCACAAGTAATCTCAGCTCCTGCTCAGAGCCAACCAGTGGCTAGTGTAGCACACACTAGTAAGGACAGTGAAAGTGATGTATCCGTGGCCTCTCAGCCACACAGTCAACACAATGTAACTCCTCTGGAAATTATCACCAGAAGTGTTCCCCCTGTCAAGAAAGGTCTGAACCTTATGAGCGAGTTGCGACAGAGGCACGCCCCTCAGTTAAACAGTGATAGTGACACAGAGAGTCCAGTGTCAAAGCTGCTTGGTCCTAACTTCCGTGCTGTGCAAGAAGTGTTGGATAGACTGAAGCGGGATAGGCTAACTGACAAAGTTGGTGAAGAGGCGAAGAATGCAGGTTCAGACGGAGGCTCCATGACAAAGGACTATGTCGAATACATGTCAAGTGCTGCAGCGCTAAGCAATAGCGCTGGATCAAGGGATTATGGAATGGAGTGGACTTCTGGGCGGCCGGTCACTGCGAGAAAATCCTCGTCTGAAACGGATGCAGTTGTTTGGCCCAAGGCAGTATCCCCAAGGTTCCCACCATCACATAGAAAAGGACACACGGTCTATAGGCCTTCTCAGGATGAGAGTCTACGGAGTTTCTCGGAAAATGACATCACCAATGTTATAAGACCTTTGGACTCGAGACAACAGTTCAGCTGGACGAGTGCAAAAGTATCTTCTTTGCATCCAAGTGAAATTACCCCTGTTGATACCATTCCAAAAACACCACTTCAAGCTACCAACAAGTATCCCATAGAGCTATCGCTGCTAAGTTCCTCCAGTGCTTTGGATCCATTAACTCCAGGTGAAATGTTAGATGATGCGGGATATGGCGGTCACAAAATACGATCGTCTTTGGATTCCGCTGATGCTTTTCCTTTAGCAGCCAACGGTGGTGCAAATCTACTGACAAGAGACTACTCTGTTGTTGTAGCGACTAGTGAAGATGTGTTACATCGCCACTTGCGCAGTGATACATTCGGTCCAACTCTGCCACAGGCAATTTTGCCAAGCTCTGGGACTCATTTGCAGGCGCCAATTTCCAGAAGTTCTATAGCAAGTAGTATAAAAAGCTCACGAATTGCTTGGGGCGGAGAGACACCACCCGCAACAAGGGATCCAATCCAAAGAGCTCCAAATCAAGTACTTCCTCGTGTTTCTGTAGAAAGCAGCGTTCCAGCCCTAGGAGCAGATAGTGGGTTGTCATTGAGTACCTCGAGAGAAAGGCCTAATCGCATAGAGACAGAAGAAAGTTTCTCTGTCATCCCAGCAGATAACTTTCCACTATCAGGCCATACCAGTTCCGTTATTGATGGAACAGAAGCTGCCCCCATTTCCATTGGTGACGCAAGGGAGGGATCAAAGGATTCGAGTCGAATGGGAAATGATCAAGGCAAAGTGCCGCAGAGTGGTGGTAATTTGCCTAGTTTAGGAGACAATGAAAGAATGACATATTCCGGTGACACCTATGGAACAATACCCGCCCCAGATACCATTAGTGCTGCATCAGTTGCAACTGCCAAAGAGGAGTCTAACGATTCTTTCAGAACGGGTCAAGATGAGGGGAAGGCATTGCCGAGCGGGAATGGTTTGGAGAATTTACGAGAAAGCGATACAAGTGCATCGTCGGATGATACGGACGACCTCCTGAACTATGAACCAGTGTTGGAAGGCAATCGACAGTATTTACGAATGCAGAAGCATGCGCAATCAAAGCAACTTGATTCTGGTGCGGTGAACAATAGAGAAAACAGAATACTTGTGAAGTCATCCAGAGACCTACCTATGGGAGATACTGTTAAAAGAATGTCTGATCGAGAGCAATCTTCATCCACTTTGCAGGGCCAATATGACAGTCATTCGGAAGTCAATGACACTCATATAAAGTCCTTACACTGGTCTCTTGGGGCTGGGACAATTTCTCCAATATCTGAAACCATACTGGCACAAAGAGATTCTAAACAAGGAAAGTCATCCACCCCATTAGGTTCAGTAAGTGAGCGCTCCAGTATGGAGGAAAGTGAATTTTTGCAAGAACAGAGTCTTGAAAATGATACATTGGTTGACGTAGAGGGACGTGACGTGGTTGCAACCAAACAGGTCCCGAGTCGCTCCACAACGGACTTTTCCTCCTCAGACGAGATTTACAAACCGGTTCTTTATCGGGATGCTTCGGGAAACAAGGAGAATCATCCAAATGAGAGTGTTTTCCAAGCCTCGTCTTACGGTATCTACGACATCCGAAGGTCGTCGGGTCCTGGAAGCACTAACAGGCGTAGGAAGGCCATGGGACTTGAACCAAACCCTGCAAGAGAGGTTTCGAGTCAAAATGGTCCCGGGATGGTTTACATTTCAGGGAGTTCAACACCGAGTAGTTCGCACGATAGCGTTGGTAGGGCTTCAAAAGACATTGGGGGCCTAGCTGGAAGAAGAACTGGTCATCGAAACGTTCAACTTGAGCAAGACAACTATGAAGAAAGTTTAGAGAGCAACGAGGAGAAAGTGAGACCAAGACGTCGTGAACCAAGGGATTCGAGAATACTAAAAGGTCGACAGGCTCAGGATTTTCGCGATCGGTACCACGATGCGCATGCGTTACGCGAGAAAGAGTCTGAACGACACAGAGCACGCGCAGTCAAGGATTCTTCTCAAAATCACAGAACACCAACGAAACTTATCACTTCAGAAAGATCGAGCCATTCGGTTAGGAAGACTGTGGACGAAACCGAGGAGAATCCGTCCAAGAAATTGGCAAGTTTGGTGAAATCGAGGCGAAGAGCCACCGGCGATAGTGACGGTACATCGTCAAACAACTCAACAGCGGATAGGAAAGCCAGAACTAGTAGAAAACACCCTGATGCTAAGACTGGCAGTCGTTCTCGCGTCAAGACAGATCGACATGCTGTGAAACCTTCTAGGTTGGATGCGAACATTTCCAAATTGTCTTCACTGGTGTCGAAATCCATGGACGAAAGTGCTTCTTCGTCTTCTCGTGCCTCAGTTATTCAATCTCAAAAGTGGCCGATTTCAAAAAGTAGCAAGCGTAGAATGACTTCGTCTAGTGAATCATCTGATGTTTCTGAATTCTTTAATTATGCATTCATGGAACCGCGTCTTCGCTCCTCAATGAAACATAAGATTCGCATAAGAGAGTTGCTTAAATCAGTAAAAGCACAGGATATTTCTCCAATAATCAGAGTTCGAGATAGCACGTCGACCGAATCAGCTACTAATACATCAATCAACGAAGAGAAAGGAAAGGAAACAGGGACTGAAAGAGAGAATGTCGAGCTCAACGAAGGCACCCAAGAACCTTCTCCAGATCTATTACATACTCGGCGCCCTGAAGCCTTCACAGTTCCATTTTCTGACCCAACATATGTGGACAGAGAACCAAAGTGTACCTGCAGAGCTTCACAAACAAGAGTTGCACATGCGACTTTGCCAGCCAAGAGCAGAAAAGTAGAAAGAAAAGGTTACGGAAAGGAGTTTAGGTTGCCTCGTAAACGAGACGTTGGCGTAAACTGTCCGACTCCGATCATCACACGAAGCCCAGCTGCAAGCTCAGACGAGTCATTTCATGGTCAGTTTGAAGACGCAGGCACACAGACTGAAGAGTTTGTTGGCCAACGGAAAGCAAACAGCAAAGATAAAGTGGAACCCTATAAATCTCCGAGTAAAGGAGCGAAAAGTCCGCTGAGAAATAAGGAAGAACGGGGTGTCATTTCTCAACCTTCACCCAAGACATCGGATTACGTGTATAACGTGGATCATCGGGAAGCTGTTCGATATAAACCAAAGGAGCGATTGATACCCAGTCAAAACTCGCCAGATCACAGCGTGAAGACGACTTCTGACCGATCAAGCCGAGCCCAGGTACCAGCTTGGTTTCATCCGGTGACAAGCAAAGCGCAAACTGAGCCAAAAGCTTTATCCGAGTTAAAAACGCCGAGTAAAAGTCGCTCTAATGATGAGCTAAGGGTAGACGTGTTTGATGCGGCCGTGAATTCGTCAAGCTCTCTGCAGAAGCTCAGCCTCCAAGAAGCGTTTCTCTACGCGAAGTCGTCTTTTGTGAAGCGCTCAACGGAAAGAGTGGCAAGAATAGAGCAAGCTGCCCGGGAAAAAGACAGGCGTAAATTAATGGAGGAAGCTGCAGCAGAGGAAAGGAGAATAGAGGCCTCTAAAAGAACATCCCCACCCGACACCCCTAAGATCAAGACACGTGTAAAAGGTTCTGGTAAGTTGATTTTATTTTGACTGGTTGAGGACGCAGTGGTTCTTTTGCTATGGAATCTTTAGATAGGCTGTGGGCGAAGCCGCATAATTTATGTCAGTGTTTCGTGGGGAGGGTGGAGTAGAGCTGGGGGAGATGCGATAGAGACGGTCCTGTGTATCAAAGTTATTTAAGTGTGCCCTGGTAGGTGAAGGCTGCGTTAGGGCCGATTTACACGGTACGACTTTGTCGCATGCGACAACGGCTTACGATAGGCCCACGACATGATTTACGATTGTTGTGTACGTCAGAAAAAATGTCGTAGCATTTTAAAACATGTTTTAAAACGCTGCGACAATCGTAAGTCATGTCGTAGGCCTGTCGTGAGCTTGTCGCATGCGACAAAATCGTATCGTGTAAATCGGCCCTTAGAGTATTGAAATGTTGAAAAGGGGATGAAGTTCGAAGTTAACAATCAAGGGTCTTGCTTGGGCCCGGCATACACACGTCATGTGTGCCATTAATAAAATAACTTCTTAGAAAGCTTCTGAAAGATCTTTCTTACTAGGACTTTCAAATTTCTTCCCTGAGAATTGTGATATTTAAATCCACACTTAATCTAATTTCAGACCAGCTTTACGTCCCAAAACCGCGACAGATGACAAAAGCAGAGATGAAGGAACTTAACCAAAGGTAAACTCAGACTACTCCAAATATGATCACTTTTGTCGCGCAAAATCTGTTTTTTTTTTTTCGTGTTCTATCACTGGGAAAACCTGATTTCGGACGATTTGGTTAATCAACTTCTTCAAGCGAGGTTGAACAATCTAAAACAAGCTAGGGTACAAGACACTTTCGTTTTGATGCGCGGGTTCTAGGGGCTTCATCATTTACATCCTGTGTGAAGTTTGGAAAATGACCCTTTATGGGAGTTACCGCATTTCAACCAAAAGCAGTTAAGAACGTGTTCCCTTTAGAACTTTACTGAAACGCATCACCTTGAAATCTGGTGAGGTCAATCGCACTAAAACATGACATACACGTAACAAAAATAACCATGTTAATTTGTCTCTGCCTCTTTTCTGTGGTTATTTTTCTGGCAGGCTATACAAGAACCTACCCGAAGTGAAAGCGAAACACGAAAAAATGAGAAGACAAGCATTCTATCGTACAAACAGACTACGAGCTCAACTTTATGACAAAGTATGTTAACTCGTTTGTTGTTGTTTTTTTTACGTGGGATGCCGTAGGCATACCACGTCTTAAAACCAGTCGAATGTTTTTTTTTGGTAGTCACAAATGTGCATACCCCACGGATATTCTCCGATCGAGTGAATCCTATTCTATGCCCTTCAGTATTTCCAAAATCCCTTACGGCGATTAGAACACCCATACTTGCCCCGGCTGTCTAGCGTTAGAGCACTCGACTACGGTGACGGAAGTTCTGATATTGCGATGTGAGCAAATATTTAGTTTGGAATCCTTTCCGCCCGCGATGATTGACACAGTATTAAACCTCACATCTGAAAGTATTTGATAAAGTGGACAGAAGATTTTTCTTTAAGAACGGCAAGCTTTAAAGGTAAGGAGAATTTTTTACGTTATTTCTAGATCTTGCTTCGTTCTTGTGTGTTCCATTGTTCAGTCTTTCCGACGTAGAAAGAAGATAAGAAAATAGCCTTCAACGGCCAAACGAAATAAAAAATTAGCTATCATCGTCACGGGGACCGCGCACCCCCATACAAGTACTAACCCCATTCGAAGGGGCTTAACTTTAGTTGACACTTGGACTAAGACCATATCAACGATTACGATCTTTGTGGTGAATGTCGAATTTAAAATCTACGACGGCGACGGTCGACGAAAACGTCACCCCACAATATGATTTGGCTCTATCATAAGTCTTTCGCGATGATTCAGTCTCGTTCACGTCCTACAATGTGGGCGAAGTATCCTAAACATAAATTGGTACGAGCGGTTTCAGAGTTAAAATAGAGAATGAAGGATTCTCTGTTGGATGCTTACGTTGTCGTCAAAACCTCAAATTTGGTGATTTCACGTCGTCGTTATGCAGAGGACCGCTAAGATACTTGCTAAAATACTTGCTAAAATCCGATTCTTTATGCTGTTTTAACCGACGATATTACTGTTTTGTGGCGATGTCATATCGTCACCGTTTCTTAAATTCCCTAGAAATTCCGCCCGACGGGGCTCAACTTCAATGAACTTTTGTCCTGGAAAGCTGTCAGAAGCTCAGAGTACACGCTTAAACTTGTGGTCAAAAAGAAGTTGCAAAGGAACTTGAAAATGATCAACATGTCAGCCGTGAAGCCAATGTTTCCCCATTTACTTTTACTTTCGTCAACCTTTCTGGGATTACTATTTTACTGAATCACATTTCTTCTCAGGAGGTATTCAGTAAAGACATCAAAACAATATCGTATACTTTTAGAGCTACATATTACGCAAAGACAACTTGAATGTCCTGAAAAACACAACGCACCCTGTTGACAGTTATGGGAAAAAAAAACATTCAAGTTACTGCACTACCACACGCAATGCGTGCCTATTTTTTATAACATCCCGTAAATATCCCGTTTCCTGATAACCCCTAATAGGGCTTCGTTGTTTCCAGTGAAATTTTAGTAACATTAATAATGAGAGTTTTTACAACAAACAACTTAAGTTAAATTACAGATTTATCTTTCTGGTAATGTCTCGCCATTTTCCGAAGTCCACTGTAACTGGACAATAACTTGTTGTGCATCCCACGGATACGCCTTATAGGCGTCTTGTTTTTCAGAAAAAATAGTATCCTGAAAAGTGTCTTAAAATAAACCTGTTGAAAAACTAGACAGGCTAATGCATTTTTTCCCAGGAGGCCCTTTTCACAACTTGTGAACCGTTAAACTGAAACTATCTAGTTCAGTGCCTTCTTTAGAACAAAGCTTTCCTGCGCAACGCACAATATCAAATCTGAAAATTGTATAAAATACTGAATTATATTTCCAGTAGTTTCTGAAATGTTCTTAACATCTTCTCTTCTTTATTCATTCATTCTCTTATTCATCCATTCACTGCCTCCTCCCTCTGCCCCCCCTCTACGTTCACCCACCCCTTATTTTATATTTTATTCTTTCAGAGAGTACGTACCCGCCTCAAAGGAGCCGGAAAGTGATAATGACTGATCGCAGAAATTGTAATCAAAGCCCTCTTCGATGACCTTTATTTATTTTGTTTTTAATTTCAGTATGAACATGTCGTATCGTCTAAGTTTATGGCACGTAACACTTGTAGAAATGGTAAATAATAAACCTTAAAGTTTTGTCAGTAGAACAGCCTCCTGTTGAACCTTTTGGGCAAAAAGTAAGGGAATACGCAATGACTGCACAAAACTCGTACACCTACAAAACTACACGTAGAGTGAGAAAAACAACTTCCTCAGTTGTTTCGTGAAGAGCGCAAAATAACTATAAAACCGAATGGGTGGATTTCCCGTGATGAGGAAGATGATTGTGAGAGTGAAGGCGACCAAAATAAGGGGGATTCATTGCTGGAAAGCGCGTTTGCGAAAATAGGGACTTTTAAGATTTACGACGGCGACGTCCACGAAAACGTCACTTCAAAATTTAACTTTGAATGTCGCGGTTTTTCCACTTCGTTCACGTCGTAAAATGTTAGCGAATCATCCTAAAAATAAATTGGTACGAGAGCTTTCATAGAACGAGTTTCAATCTAGTGTCGTAAAACCAAAACCAAAACCAAAGTAATAGGCTAGTTTCGAATTGTGCAGCAACAAAAGAACAGAGTCGAGGTTCAGGGGAATAATTTGCATTTTCCTTTGTTCTGAACAATACAAAATGCTAATTATTCCCCTGAACCTCGACTCTGTTTTTTTGTTGCTGCACAATTCGAAACTAGCCTATTACTTTGGCCAATCAAAAAGGACGGAGACAATCCAGTAAACCAATCAAGACTCGAAGTAATTCACATAGCCGACACAAAGCGCGGGAAAATGTGCACGCGCAAGCCACGATTGGTTTTGGTTTCACTTCTGATTTGTTGAAAATGTGGCGCGAGAACTTTGAACCAATCACCTACCAAAGCAATGCGCGAATTACTTTCGACACTCAATCGAAAACCGCTCTAGTAAAAATAAACAATTAAATTTGGTGATTTCACGTCATTGTTATTTAGAGTACCGCAAGAACATGTGCTAAAATGCGTGCTGCACGTGCAGCACGATTATTTTTCTTTTTTTAACCAGTGATATTCTTGCTTTGTGGCGTTGTCGTTGTAGTGTGCGTCGCCGTTTTTTCGCAAACCCCCTAATTTGCGATGCCATTGTCGCGGCGCGCTGCTTTCGTGAACAAAAATAGCTCTGGGCCCGGTTGTTCAAAAGCCGATTAAAGCTAATTCCATATTAAAAAAAAACAAAAAGGAGTTCATTTCTCCACTCCCAAATGCTGTTCAACGCTGATATTCGGCAAAACTTTACATTAGAAAAAGTCAATCTTGAAAAACAAAACTTCACCGATTATGTTAATCGGCTTTCGAACAACCGGACACTGGATAACAAACCACCGCCTGGTTTGTTACTCGCAATGAGACGATAGGGTGATGATAATAATAATAATACTCGCTTTCTTCAAACGCTATCATCTTTACTAAACACTCTAACCAGTACAATATTAATTTAGACAATCTAAAAAGTATTAAAATTGTTTTTTTACAAAGTTCAACTCTGTTTTCAGTAAATGCACAGGTGCAACAATTTTGTTCAGGTTTGATCGACATCTAACGTTAAATCCACTACGTTCATGGTAGTCTTGGTCGAGTTACAGCCACGCAAACCAGCGACGAACGTGGATGGCTTAGGAACATTCGTTGATGAGTCTCGCTTTGTCTGTGTATCTGCATCCCTGAAAATGGCACAAAAGCAGGTGATTAACACAACAAGAATCCTCCGAGGTGAAACAAATTGTGCACGAGGAATCCGCGCACAAGTCGTACGCGTGTGCACACCACAATCCAACGTTAAAACGTTTTTGACAGAAAAAGCGGTGAATTGTCTTTCTTTTTCGCCCATCTCTCCAAATGGTTTTTTTTTTTATTGATTTGGGACGACGGATGATGGTAATCGGATGAGGCAATTTGGAAATCTCTAAAACAAGATTGCTTTAACGGCGCAAGCAAATTGTAGCTATGCAGTTTACAATCACTTGCTTCAATAACAAGTACAATTTTCACAGGTGCCCCAGAACAAAATGAGAATGATGCACACACAAGGTCTGTGTTTCTTCTCTTTTGGAACAGTGCGTGTGTTTTTGTTTAATTAACGTTCCACAGAGACATGGAGGTTACACGACGATAATAGAACGTAAACGAAATGGAAAAGCGATCCTCGCATCCTCGAACCCAAAGGCGAAATACGAGCAACAGTTTTGCTAAACTTGTCGCGCAAATTGTAGGGTGGTAGAACGTGCAACATCGCTCTACAATTTGCACGGTGTTTCGCGACAAGTTTGTCAATAATGTTGCTCGTATTTCCCAGCCTTACCTGGACAATTTACGCAATTGTGTCTTGTAGACACCTGAAAATTTCAGGTGTCAAATGATTCAAATTCAAGTACTAGAACCTCTTACCATTAGCAAAACACATTACAAGGATTGAAAAATTTTGTTCTGTTATTTAAAGGATGAAGACTCCGAATCTGTCAGGCCGGAGTTAAGGTGGCTCAAACTAGTTTCAATACTTTGAAGAGACACTCTTGGCATTACAACACTGTATCACGGAAGATGCAGTCATTTTTATGACGCAATAAGTTACCTTGGCAACAAAAAGGCCCAGCAAAGACACCCTATATTTTGGCTTTAGTTGCTCATATTTCAGAAACGAACTCGGTGACCCCCATTTTTTTATCGCTGGAAAGTGATCAGAAGGCCAGGGTGAAACTTAATGCAAAGTTTGAAAAAGACTCTGTTCTGCAGAATCAGAGGCACCTTAAAAAAATCACAGAGTTAAGGTGGCTCTGAATCCGCTGCACAAAACTTTTTCAAACTTTGCAGATAGTTTCATCTTGGCCTTCTTACAACTTTCCAGCAATAAAAAATGGGGGTCACCGTGCTGACATTTGAGATATGAGAAACTAAAGACAAAAGAAAGGGTGTTTTTACAAGGCTTTCCCGTTGCCACGGTGACTTATTACGTCACAACAATGACCGCGTCTTCTTTAGCAATAATTGGTGTTTCCTATGGTACTATAACATTGCTAATACGAGAAACAGAATTGTAGT
>NC_090874.1:8640125-8650125 GCF_036669935.1 Montipora foliosa | reverse complement strand
TAGCTACAACTGTAAAATGGTCTATTCTGAGAATCGAACCCGAGCCACATTAAATGACGTTGACTAACTAGAATTACCCTAGCATTCTAGGCCTATGAAGAAAAGGAGAGCTATTTCTCATGACGAAAAGAAAAAAAACCTTTCACTCCTATATCGACCCCCATTGACGAGTAAAATCGTCTGACGTTAGACAGAATAAAGTATCAAGTGAAGCCATGATCCTCGCAGTTATGAACGGGATATTTAGCAATAGATCGTTTTCACTGTCACGCAATAAAAAAAATAAATCAAAAACTATCCAGTGCAAAACGCTAAGAAATTGTTATCTTATAGAAGATAAAGAAATAAGACACTTGTCCAAGTTTTAGGCCTCTGCGTTTCCCCAAACTTCAGATATTCGTCGAAATGTTTCGCAGAAATTTACAGAGCCCAGTATGAAAACGCCATATTGGTGTACCTCAGTGGTACACCAATATGGCGGCCGGAAAATAGTGTAAACATCTGGAACTGACTTTGGCTATCTAGGCGACTGATTATCACTACTGAAAAAACAAGCATTTACATAAGCACTTTTCCTAATGCTCTAACTTCTAAAAGGGCTCAAAATCATGAGATAAGTATATATTTTTCAAACAAACTTGATCGTAGCTTTGTGTCACGCACCTACATAATCCGGAAATTCAAAATGCTCTGGTTTCCAAACGAAGCACGCTATTGAGCTGTGAAATTGTCAACAGATATAGATATGCCGCCTCTTATGCCTGATGAGGATAAAAACTTTGGTGGATCTTTAGTTTTAGATTTTGGAAGGTGATGACGTCACGTGAAAACGATCTATTGCGTAGAACATTTGAACCCACAAATGACCAGCTCCCAACATCAGTGCTTCATAGCTCAGTTGGTTATAGCGTCGCACCGACATCGCGAGGTCACGGATTCCAACCCCGTCGAATTCCTGAATTTTTCAGGCTTCTGAACGAAATTGCTAAAATTGCGAGGATGACAGCTTCACTTGATGTCACATCCGCAGTTCAATATATGATTCATTTCATTTATCACTTCGTTCGTAGAGTGAAGTATATAAGTATCAGTCTTGGTAGGGAAAGGGTCAGAGACATGTATCTTATCCGCTTATTATCTTTTTAGAAAGATAGAACTCAAGGATTTAATTTTTTCTATAAATCACGACATGAAATCGGTGCGATGTTAGTATACTGAAAGTACGGCGAAATTAGATGATACGAAACATTCAAGAGGCGGGCTTACACGATATTGGATAGGAAGTTTGTCAAAGTTCTGTGTGGTCTCGTGAAACAGCAGCTCAATCCGCTCATTGTCGATTTCTTTCCTAGTGATTCTGTGTTCATCTGAGGACGTCTAAGGAAAAAAAAACACTTCAGAAGTAAGGGAACTAGCCAAGCAACAAACCCCTTTTCAAGCTGGGGACCCCAAGGGGAGGATAGATATCGAGATTGACGGTTTGCTAAGAAACAAGAAGTTGTCAACTGATGAAACGATCACATGCATTTGTATTTAAGGGCCTCTTCATATGAGCCCGGCTTCCGAGATCTCGCCTCGCCTCAAAGGTCTTTGTAAAAATTTCGATGTGATCATATGAGACTCCGAGGGCGGGCTCGCTCAGTTGCCGAGATCTCGGTTTTCCAACCAGGATCTCGGTAAGCGGGATGGAAATTTTGCCATATGAACACTTCAGCCCGGTTACCGGGAGGAAAACAATGCATTTTCTTCGATAATGAAGCTTGGAATAGTTTCATTTGATAGTTGACGTAAAGTCGAAAGAAATTTGACGTTGTTTAAACAAAGAAAATCGATAAATTCTCGCCAGGCTTGTTCGTTAGATTTCACGCCTGGATGGTCGAGTCACAAATTTTTCGGAAAGCGGGTTGAAAGCGGGGCTGAAAGCGGGGCTGAAAGTCGCCACATGAACAGAAACCAATTTCATCTTCAACAGGGATCATGTGAAGAGCCCCTAGAAAAGGTTTTGTCACCTTGTATGGACTTTTTATATGAACTTCTGGTTTCGTGGTTTCACTGGTTTCATTATTTTCGGGGGTTTCATTGGATAAATTGTCAATTTTCTCTAAACAATACATACGGTTCATTCCAATTCTATTTGTGGAATGTTCATAGACTTTCCATGCCGAATGTCCTGGATTGGCGGATCTAAAACACAGGTCAGTGTACATGTAACTCTGTGACTGATTAATGAACATTTACAACGAAAGTGTCTCTTAGCCCTAAATACCCTACCAAAAAAATAGTTTCAGATCTAGGGGGAACTTTTGGGAAGAGGACAAAACGCGGAGCCCTACTCCATGGAGTACCCTTTGGACTACCCAAATGGAGTACCCTAAAAATACTATTTCGAATGCATACTCTTGATCCATGAGTAAGCAGCTTACTTAAGCCTCAACACCCATTTTAAACAGCATTGTGCAACAGTATTTAAGTCTATTTTAAAAAGGTTAGCTTTCGATTATTGTTGTGATGGCCGATTACTTCATGTAAGCACTATTTGAGATGCTGATCAAGAGTATGCATTCGAAATAATATTTTTAGGGTACTCCATTTGGGTAGTCCATAGGGTACTCCATGGAGTAGGGCTCCGCGTTTTGTCTTCTCCCGAACTTTTGGCTTAGTTGTTCACAAGTTGAGCAGGAACTTCTTGGAAGTCTTACCTTGACCCCTGTTTTAGACCCGCCTGTCTTGGAATTATCGCGAAAGAATTTCAGAAAAGGCGTTGTACTTGCTAAAGTTCGCTGTTGCTTTAGCCTGGACTGCCTACGACCTGCGGCCTCGACCCACCCCTCAGACCACGGGCTCAGTTTTTCACTAATGAAGAACATATTTATACCTCTTCCAGCCGCTGATCATCAGTCTTAATTTCTATTCCTTCCAAGTACGGTTGAAGAACTTCTTCCGTAAATTCTTCTTTATGAACCTGTAAACAAATTTTAAAAGTACTTCGCGTAGAGTTTCGCACCAATGCCTGCCAAATGGCCTGTTATGCATGAAAACTCAGTTTTTTTAACTATTACAAAAGATTTACCTTAGTAAATGGCTCCAGACTTGCCAGAATGTTGCTAAGAACACTCAAAAGAACCATCTCGTCCTGAAAACCTGTCCACAAATGCGCGAGTGTAATGAACTGAGGCTAAAACAAGAGAGGAACAAAATATGTCACGAGGTTTCAAAATAATGAGATAATACAGATGTCGCAGATGAAGCATTTTAAAGAACATTTTCTTTGAAAGTACATTCATGCAAATCTGCTTTATACATGTAGCGCTGTGTTGTACATCATATCACTGACAGCCAGAGATTATGTTCTCCCAATTAGGCCACCAAAGCAAAAACAGCCATAAGTCAAAAGGACTTTGCCGAGTGCTGGGACATGTAGATGTGGATGTTCTTTGCAAACAATGTGTAGGTTCTTTAAAGTCCCACATGGTTTTTGAAGTGGCTGGCTCAGTTGATTGAGCATCGAACTACTGTGTAGGAGGTTGTGAGTTCCACTCCAGCCGGAGCAACACTCAGGGTCCTAAAATAACTGCAGAGGAGCATTAATGCTGCCTTTCTTGTAATTACACAAATGGTTAAACTTTCAAGTCTTCTCGGATAAGGACTGTAAATCGTAGGCCACTTAATTCTTACAAGGTTTGTTCATAAACCTCTGTGGGACATTAAAAATCCCACACACTATTCGATAAGAGCAGGGCAAGGAAGCCCGATGTTGTGGTTTGGCCTGAATTTTCCAGTGACGTCTCAAAGAGCTTATGTGGTGTATAAGGCCACGAAAACAAAAATAGCCATACTCAGTCAAAGGGACTTTTTGGAGTGCTGGTACATGTAGATGTAGATGCAGAACAAGTGTATTCTTGATAAGGAATTAACAGTTTAATTATCATTGCGGTACTCATACGAGAAAACTAAACAAAAATTAAACTGTTTGTAGATGTCATATGATTAAAAGCAGCATTCCCTTCTCAATCATTTAGGGACCTTGAGTGTCGATCCCGGTGGGGTTTGAAGAGGCGACTTGACACTGACTTGAGTTCCCACAAAACCCCGTGGTATTCCACCTACAAGAAACAAGCTATGTACCCCAAAGGGAGGTGTACTCTGAAATTAGTGTTGCTTTCCTTCAATTGCCTCATTTAATGTCTCATCCATCGATCCTCCTTCTTGAAGTTTTGGTAACTCTTACTACGGTTTATAATTTAACATTTAAAGCATCCTCACATAAACTTGCGCAGTAGGAACAGCTGTTTTGGATTGCACTGTGTTCTTCAACGTTTCCATTCTTGCAGCGAATTGTGACTCCAGGCCCTCAACTTGCTGGGCACAGCCCATCACATCGTTCTATTCAATGATATTTCAAGATTTAATAGACAAATAATCGCATGATCTTGACGTCACTATTAAGATTGGAAAGTAAAGAATTAAAGCTCACCAGTAGAATGGACAAAAATGCTTCGTGTTGTCGCGTGTTGATCAAAGCTTCCTTCAGTCCATTTAATGACAGACCGTCTAGTGGCTTCTGGTCGGTGACAGCATTTTCAATCAAGGCTGTGAATGACAAATGTAACAATTCCATGTGTTTAAAGGCTGCCGCTACTGGTTAACTAAGTGAAAGTGAGAAGCGTAAATGATTTAATTTTCCTTTTTAGAAGAGGTAGGACATTTCAGTCATAACTAAACGAAGAAATCTTTATTTTTTATGTTTTATGTTTGAAAAATAACAGCGAAATTTCAAACACTTGATGGTGCATAACATTTTTGCAAGAACATTTCCCAAGTTGCATGCACATGATGAGTACAAGAGAATCAAAATTGCCGAGGGATATTGTTCTCCAGCTGTTTTTATTCTATGACAGATAATGCACACCCGTAAATGTCATATTATTAAAAAGCAGTTAAGAAATGAGTTACTATGTAAAATCTATCATTGCAGTTAACTTGAGCAGTTGTAAAGAAGCCCTAGAAAAATACAAGATTGGACGGGACAAGCCTGGATTTTTTATGTAGCAGAGTTGATCAAAAATAAAAGCACTATGTTAGGGTAATCAAAACCATCCACACATTATAAGCTTTAATAATATTATTGCTAAATAATATATTTATTAATTAACCCAAGATTGGCATTCTTTTTCCTCACTAAAAAACCCTGACTAAGAACTTGTTATGATGGAATATTTCAAGCAAAGCTATGATCCTCACAGTTATCAACGCAATTTAAACAATTGCGTAGAGAAGCCTGAAAAATTCAGGACTTCATCGGGGTTTGAGCCCATGACCTCGCGATACCAGTGTGACGCTCTAACCAAGTGAGCTATGGAGCCACTGACGTTGGGAGCTGCTCTGTTTCTCTTACGTCATAAGTGCAGACAATAGACTTTATATATGTAGAATAGACGTCATACCTACAGACAATAGTTTTATGCATGCAGAAGTGACATCACCTTAAACACACTAACCAGCCGATTGATCAATTTTGTTATGGTGGAATTCAGCTCAGGAATAAGCGTATTTAATTAAAAACAATTATTGGATTCGGTTTTCGCATGATAACGATAACTATCAAGGCCTCAGTTTGTGTTATCCGATAACACAAACTTTGGCCTTGATAATTATCGCTATCATTCCCAACCTCATCCAATAATTATTGTTAATTAACTTACCTGTATATGTGAATGCCAGTTTGGTTGTGTTTTGAATTTCAGTCTGAACATTTTGTGTAGTCGCAGGAATAGCTTCACTGAGTATAGCAGGCACTAAATGAAAAAGTGAATCACCAAGAGCTTGTCAATTGGATAATGTTCTATCGAGATTGAATGTTTCAACTATGACAGGTTCGAGTTGATGAGGTTGTAATTTCCTATTAAAAACTTTTGTTGGCCATTTTTGGTTATACTCCTGAGAAGAGCGAAAATCAGACTTCTCTGTGAAGACAAGTTGTGGGAGATGGCAAAAACAACACTCATCACAGATAACCATTTTTGACTATTTCAACCTGGTTTCTTGCTGGTTAAAGATGTTCATCCAAATGAACAAGAAACCACTTTTTCCTAATAGGATGCAATTATAAACTCGATGAACCAAGCCAAACTAAAGAGGTTGATACCACATTTACAGCCCCACAAAATTCTAATCAACCACTGTATTTCATGTATCAATCATATACATTAGAGTTAGCAAATGGGATTAACATAGTTTAATGTACAATCCACCTGTGTTAGTTCCCATTTTCAACAGTCATTAGAAAGATGATTTAGTAGTAAAAACAAAACAGTTTAATGAAAGTTGAACTTCAGAGTCCACAATCGCCCTCAATGTGCTGGATACAAGATTGTGTACCATTCCAACTTCAAAAGATGAAAACGCTTTAATAAAATAATTTTTGGAAATTATTAGAGAAAACTATTTTAAAAAAAACATAGTCTAAAGTGAAAATAACAAATGACACTTTTGTTCCACGTGTATGTTAAGTTTTGCTACTTACAGTCATCGATTCCTTCACCTCCTTTGCCACATTCACGATTGAAAAGTCGAATTCCTGTCACAATGAGTGTGAGTTCATTTAGCTGCCTTTCTTTGTCACGTTTTGTCAGTGACATGAACGTTCCAAGCTCTGTTTGAGGAAATACACTCTGTAGAGCAGCTGTAGGGAAAAAAACATATTTCCTTCAAGCAATGTTTCAAACACTTCATCGTTTTCTTCCTTTTCTTCTTGTCTTTTTTTTCTCCCTCCTTCTCTCCCTTCCTCCCTCCCTCCATCCCTTCCTCCCTTCCTCTTTTCCCTGACCTTCCTTTAGTTACTTCCTTCTTCCCTCCCATTCTTCCTTCCTTCTTTCCTTCCTTTCTTCCTTCTGTCATCCATGCCACCCTCATTTTCTCCCTCCCTCCCTCCCTCCATCCCTTCCTCCCTTCCTCATTTCCCTCACCTTCCTTTAGTTACTTCCTCCTTCCCTCCCATTCTTCCTTCCTTCTTTCCTTCCTTTCTTCCTTCTGTCATCCATGCCACACTCATTTTCTCCCTCCCTCCCTCCCTCCATCCCTTCCTCCTTTCCCTCACCTTCCTTTAGTTACTTCCTTCTTCCCTCCCATTCTTCCTTCCTTCTTTCCTTCCTTTCTTCCTTCTGTCATCCATGCCACCCTCATTTTCTCCCTCCCTCCCTCCCTCCCTCCCTCCATCCCTTCCTCCTTTCCCTCACCTTCCTTTAGTTACTTCCTTCTTCCCTCCCATTCTTCCTTCCTTCTTTCCTTTCTTCCTTCTGTCATCCATGCCACCCTCATTTTCTCCCTCCCTCCCTCCATCCCTTCCTCCCTTCCTCCTTTCCCTCACCTTCCTTTAGTTACTTCCTTCTTCCCTCCCATTCTTCCTTCCTTCTTTCCTTCCTTTCTTCCTTCTGTCATCCATGCCACCCTCATTTTCTCCCTCCCTCCCTCCCTTCCTTTCTCCCTCCTGCCCAACCATTCCACCAACCAACCCACCTATTAAGGTTAGAGAGTAAGGACACTGTGACATTCACAAACCTGTGGCTTCTCTTACAACTGCAATGTCAGTGGGTGAGCCCAATCCAGAGCGTAACAACACACATGACACTATTCTTCTATAGAGACCTAAAACATAACAAAATTCGGTAAGTTTCAATACATCATGACCACTTTAAACTCATTCACACCTCAAACGCCCTAGGACGCCCCCATGGACGAGCAAAATCGTCTGGCATTAGATAGAGTCCTTCTCAAGGGTCAATGGGTTAATAAGATAAGGTAACTCAAGAAACCTGGAGATGAAAGGAAGGTCTTGAAAAGATATGTTGCACAGCTCAGATATCATTATCTGGACCTTATACTATGGGGAGGGGGGGGGGGGTACAAAAGAGTCTGAATAATGGAAGACTCAAATGACAAATACACAAAAAATAAAGAACTGAGCTGGCTTAGAGGAAACTAATGCAAGACATATATTAAGTATCTATAGGCAGTTATCCAAAATACCCCAATTTAAAGCAACAGGATCAAGCTAAATAACTGCACAGATATTTGGAGCATCCAGACTCTTAGTGCCACCCGGTTACTTCCACCAATTATAACTTCATTAAAAATTTTAAATCTGCCGCTTGGGCATTTGGAAATTAAAGCACAAATTTCTCAGCTTGACAGCACTTGACACAAATATGTTTTCATGTTAGGTCATACAGTATATGAGCTGCTAACTGAGATTGAGTGAACCAATCAGACAGAAAGCTAGACACGCAATATCTGATTCAGGTTCAAGTTACCTATTTCAACTAAGGTGAATGCGCGAGACACAGCAGGTTCAAGTCGCAGTCAGCAAACATATCGTGGGGCATGCGGTTGGAAGAGTCCCGTCCAAGGTTGTGGATGGTGGTTGGATAAAAGCGAGTATCGAGCCATGGCAGCGGTCTCTTTTCCCGTACAATGCAAAAAGAAAAGAGAGCCAAGGGTGATAAAGAGAATGAAGTGGGACTTTAAGGGACAGACTTGGCATAAACTGCATTTGAATTGATACCAGACCTCTTTTGGTCAAAGTCAACTGTACCCAGGGTCGCTTCGAGATCAAAAGCCCGACAGGGGGGATAGTGTCAGGCATCAAATCCAGTGCCTATAATTTGCCTGCACTCCCCCCGTGGGATTTACATTGATAGGAGCATTAGAGCCACGTTTACTGCAAGGACTGCTTTGTTAACAATTGGTAGCAGTAAATTGAAAGCAGCAATGTAGCAAAAAGTACATCCACAAGTTTTGGCCAGACAGGAAACAGCCCATCGGAAAGAGCTTCAGCGAGAGCTTGAAGTCAAGTTCAACATTGCTTATAACATAGTGAAAGAAGAAATCCCGTTCACAAGATCAAAGTAAAATACAAAAAAACTGAAAATGACGTGATAATTTCTTAATTTCTGCTTTTCTGTTGGAACAGGTGATCCCAGTATTTAAACTGTGCTCCTAACATTTTCTGCTGTGTACCTAGAAATATACAAGTGGTAGCACAAGTGCTCCCAAAGCCAAAAATGAGCCCTGCTTATGATGGCTATTAATCCCTAAAAGCCTCCTTTAGCTCATTGGTAGTGCATCTGGCAAATATAATAACATTTTTGGAGGGTCACAATTTCAACTTCTATTCTTCAGGGAGCATTTGGATTTTTTTCTGAATACCCCCCAATTAAAACCACTCAGTTTTCCAAGCATTTTTCTTCAATGGCAGTACTAGCATCAAGTTCATACCCTCAAGTTCATCTCTTGTCCTAGCACGGCTATCAGTGATCTCTCTGACAACTGGCTGGAGACGCTGGTCAAGAACGCGTCTGTGTTCATCCAAGAAATCAGCTACAAATTCAAGTAAACCAACTATAAATAAAGTTAAATTTGCTTCTGGTTCCTTTTCAAATGCCACAAGAAAATGTTCCACCATCTATTGGAATGGCTGTACTTCTCATGATAATACTTCCACTTGCATTTGTTCCCCTTTTCTAAATTACGTACTTTTAGCCCTTTTCGTCTACTCAAACATTGGCAAAAAATTAAGCCACGGTATGAATACATCCTTAAATTTTACCAGATAAACATTCAGTGTGGCAACATTGATTCACATCTGCTCAGTCACATAAATCAGTTACCAATGAAAACAGGTTTCTCTCCGCAAAAAAAATGTTTTCACGGGAAATATTTTTCCTGCTGCATTTGCTGATATCTGCACATTTAGACTTTATTTGTTCTTACCTCGACTGGTGTAATTCATGTCAAAGTAGACCTGCATTTTTACTGTATCCAAAGAGGAAGACTGAGTATCCAGCAATCTGTCCACACAAAGCTGACAAAGAAAGTTTACACAATATTCTAGGGGCGCTTCTCCCCCAAGTAAAGCATAGGTCTAGTGTACCATTATGATAATGATTATAACAAACTAAAGAAATCAAGATATTACAGAAGATTTGTAGTATCTGCATGACTT
>NC_090874.1:8620125-8625125 GCF_036669935.1 Montipora foliosa | reverse complement strand
TTTAGTCGATTACGTCGAATTTAACTCCGTTCGCCTTCAATATTCCCGGTCTCCACTCGGACAGGCTGAAGATCATCCCAGAAGATCTCTGACGACCGGGGCGATTGAGACGACCTCGATCTTCCGGATAGAACTCAGAACTTTTCGAACAACCTGTGAAGCTTACGGAGCTGGCTGATTGAAACTTTATCAAAAAGGCGACAGCGAAAAAACCTCCAAACACGTACTTTAAATAATAATAATAATAATAATAATAATAATAATAATAATAATAATAATAATAATAATAATAATGAACTTTATTTTCGTGTCAACTGTATTGATCGGACACCTCAAGGAAATGAAATCAATCCATATCAAATCGTTGGTTGGTTTTTGAGGAGACGGGGAAAACCGGAGTACCTACAAGAAGAGAAAAGTCTCGGAGCAGAGTCCTTGCATTTAAAGAGCCAAAGCCATAGCTTTTGGGGGCTAGACACATGCATTTCACGTTTTGATGCGTAAATTTATTGGTTGCCCCTGCGCACGAAAAACTCTTTTAAAGGCGATTTTAATGTTTTTTGCAGCACGTTCCTTTCGTTAGTCGCAAAAGTATTTACGGTGACGTCTATGTTGCCCTAGACCGTTTCGAAAGAAGATGCGCGCGGAATCCACTAGCAAATCCACTTCGCGTACGAAAAGTCACGATACGCTCGCCAAAACACTTTCTCCTGGGATTATTGTGAGGTCGACTTGTGGCAAGTCTAACGTTGCCCCTGTCAACGACATTAGGAAAGTATTTAAGAAACGACGACGGCTACCGCAACGAAAACGTCTCTTCAAAAAAGAAGTTATCCTTTAACAGGGTTGGTACAGACGGATTTGAAGCGAAAAGAGAGAATGAAAGTTTTCTATTGATTGCATGCATTGTCGTCACGACCTTAAGGCGCCCACGAACGAGGAAGCAATGTTGCGGAAACAGTTGTCGAGGAAGCAAAATTTGTTTCCCGTGGATCCCCCCAACCCCCCCCCCCCCCCTCCCATACTGGTTACGGGCCTGTGAAGTAACGTTAAGTTACGATTAATCCTATAAGACTATAGAAAGTATCTAGTATTGATGTATAGTGTTGGCAACTGAACAAAAGAGACGGAAGGCTCTGCCGGACGAGAGTGCCGCAGTTGGAAAACAAATGGAGCCCTCCACAAATGTCTTCGCTCTCCTGTCGCGAATCTTGCTTTCTTGTGCATTTCTTCGAGTCGATGCACTCAATTTCGCCAGCATTGACTCTGGTGGTGATAATTTCAAGCTTCAATGGGCGTACAACAATGAGAGGTTGATCTTCAACATGACTTGTAAAACAACAGGCTGGTGCGCGGTTGGTTTCACCACAACCGCTGACGGAAGACGAATGCTGAACTACGATATAGCTCTTGGTGGTGTGGCATCAAATGCAGGATACCTTAATGTAAGTAAGCGATTAGAGTGACAGTTTATCGCTTATTTCTTTCTCTTTTTTTTTTTGCGCAAGTTGTTTGACTGTCGATCCGAACTCCTTTGACTTGATTCGACTCAAAAAGGAGTGTTAAAAAAAATTAGGGAATTTCATGAATGAGAAGTGAAGATCACTTCGGCGCGTGCAGCGGCAACACCACAAAGCAAGAATATTATTTGGTTAAAAGAAAGTAAAATTTTCGTGCTGCACGTGCGGCAAGCATTTAAGTGCATTTCTTTCCGGACTCCACAAACAACAACGTGAAACTAAATTTCGGGTTTTGACGACGACGTAATTATACAACAATGAACTTTTCATTTTTCTACCTTTATTTTTGCATCGTTTGTTCCAACCCAGTTATATGGTAGCTGGCTCTTAAGCCTGCTTTCCATATGATCATCCTGATCGCCCCAATCGTTTCAAATAATGTTAAGAGGCGATCGGGACGATTTTATGCAAACACAACCCAGAGACGATCGCTGACGACGCGGGCGATTGAGACGACCTCGATCTTCTGGATAGAACTCAGAACTTTTCCAGCAACCTGTGAAGCTTACGGAGCTGGCTGATTGAAACTTTATCAAAAAGGCGACAGCGAAAAAACCTCCAAACGCGTACTTTAAATAATAATAATAATAATAATGAACTTTATTTTCGTGACAACTGTATTGATCGGACACCTCAAGGAAATGATATCAATCCATATCAAATCGTTGGTTGGTTTTTGAGGAGACGGGGAAAACCGGAGTACCTACAAGAAGAGAAAAGTCTCGGAGCAGAGTCCTTGCATTTAAAGAGCCAAAGCCATAGCTTTTGGAGGCTAGACACGTGCATTCCACGTTTTGATGCGTAAATGATTTATTGGTTGCCCCTGCGCATGAAAAACTCTTTTAAAGGCGATTTTAATGTTTTTTGCAGCACGTTCCTTTCGTTAGTCGCAAAAGTATTTACTGTGACGTCTATGTTGCCCTAGACTTTCGAAAGTAGATGCGCGCGGAATCCACTCGCAAATCCACTTCGCGTACGAAAAGTCACGATACGCTCGCCAAAACACTTTCTCCTGGGATTATTGAGAGGTCGACTTGTGGCAAGTCTAACGTTGCCCCTGTCAACGACATTAGGAAAGTATTTAAGAAACGACGACGGCTACCGCAACGAAAACGTCTCTTCAAAATAGAAGTTATCCTATAACAGGGTTGGTACAGACGGATTTGAAGCGAAAAGAGAGAATGAGGAGATTTTCTATTGAATGCGTGCATTGTCGTCACGACCTTAAGGCGCCCACGAATGAGGAAGCAATGTTGCGGAAACATTGTTGCGGAAACAAACATTTCCCGTTTACGGCCCCAGGAAACAGTTGTCGAGGAAGCAAAATTTGCTTCCTGGGAAGCAAAACTGTTTCTCAGAAACATGTTGCTTCCTCAGCAAATGTTTCCTCGTTTGCGCGTCGAGGAAACATTTCGGGAAACAGTTTCCCCAACAATGTTTTCTGGTTTGTCAGGGGCACCCAACGGGAATATAGTTCAAAACCACTTAAACATAGCATTGTTTAACGTATTTAAATCGTAGATATAGGCATATTTTTATCCCCTAAAAATTTTTCATCTGTTCGGATTTCCTAGCTGAAAGTCTAGTGGTCCGAAAATTTTAGGGATCAAAACTTACTTTTTCGAAAATTTTAGCCTGAAAAAAGGCTCCCGAAAATTCTAGGTGACCTTTTTGAGGTAAAAATCCGTTAAAATGGGCAATTATACCATTTTTTAGATGTTCGAAAATCCTAGGACAGGCAGGCAAGCAATAAATTTTACAACAAATGTTCACCGCGATGTTGCTTCAGTCAATAAGAAAGAGAATTGTACAAATCTGCGTGCCGCACGTGTAGAACGATTAATTTTCGTCTTTAGCCAATAATAATAATATTGTTTCATGGCATTGGTTACGGTGGCAATAGGGAAATTAACACTACTGTCAAATCAAGTTGTATTGTTCATTGTTCCTACAGGGATTCAAAACACCAGAGCGTTGACACTAGAGTAGTGTCAACACTAGTGTTACACCTATCAAATGTGACAGCAACCATGATTGTCTCTGACATAGCCGACTGTCTCTTTTGAACTCCCTATTTAGAAACCATGCTAACAAATCAATTAAATTTCGATAGTCTTGACTACAAATCGCTGTCTTTTACGCACAGGGATACCGAAGCACGGGATTTACAGTGCCACGAAACGACCCGACATCAAACTACAATTTGATACGAGCCACAGAAGAAAACGGATTTACTAATGTGCAATTTTATTGGATTCCGGCCACAGAAGGCGACGACAAAGATGTTCAGATTGGGGTAAAGCCTCGTTTTCGCTAGCAAGTTTTCTTTGACATGTTTCCTTGGCAGTGTAAATGGCTAGCATACTAGTTTTTGAACAAGGACAATTGTCAAGGAAAAACTTGTCAAGGAAAACGTGCTAGTGTAAATGAGGCTTAAGACTTTACATTTCTTCTTTATATTTAATTTGTGATAATATACATGAAAAATTACTTCGTTCTCAATGGCCAAAAAGAGAACAGCTCCCATGTTTCAAATGCACGTCATTAAGTGTACAGTTAAATGACGTTTGAACGAGATTCTTGTAAAAGGTTGAATTTGACAAACGTAATCTGTTTCAACCCATGAACTTCATAGGCGCACGCTGTCAAAGTTTCCCTTGTTTTGATTTTCTGTCCTCATTGTTTTCAAGTACATGTATTATCATGAGAAAATATGGATTTATCAAACGTGTTGATAAAGGTAAAATTACCACCGTGAACGATTTGGAAAGCTGACGTTTCGAGCGTTAGCCCTTCGTCAAAGTGAACGGAGGAATTGTGGGTGTTATTAGTTTTTATGCGGGTCAGGGCGGTGGAGGAGCTTTTCCATTGGTGGAAATATGGCAACATGAATTTGTGACTACATTAATGGAATGAGAGGCATTCATTGATTTCGCGAGGATAGAGTGTCTCAGGACCGAATTGATCTGTTAAAATCATTGACCACTTTACATGCATCTCCGCAAATGTCATCTATTGTATAACCTGCACACTATGTAAGGACACCTACACAGGCGAAACAGGGAGAAGATTGGCGGACCGCTTTCGCGAACACAGATGCATCAAAACCAGTTGCGCGCCATTTTAATCTTCCTAATCATTCCCACCACAACATGACAATTTGCGACCTATCCTTACACGACGAGAACACACAAAGCCGCAAGAATCTGGAACAAAAATTCAACTTTCAACTAGGTACACTCTATCCTCACGGAATCAGTGAACGCCTCTCATTCCATTAATTTATTCACAAATCCACCAATGGCAAAGCTCCCCCATACCCGCATAAAAACCAACAACACCCACAATTCCTTCATTCGCTCTGATAAAGGGCTAACTCTCGAAACGTCGCCATTCCAAATCCTTCACGGTGGTAATTCGACCTTTATCAACATGTCTCATAAAACCAAATTTTCCTGTTTCTTTCTCCCGCCGATGCAG
>NC_090874.1:8612625-8615125 GCF_036669935.1 Montipora foliosa | reverse complement strand
GCTCATGTTAATATAGATTCATTTCATTCATCGAATCTTTCAAGGAAACAAATGAGCCCTCTTCCAACATCAAAGCAATACAAAGCCAGCAAAGTCGGATGAGCTTTGAGCGAAAATCAAAAAATCCGCCAAGATTGAGTTTAAGGTCATTCCCCTGAAATAGAACTGACGGTAGATTTTCGTTCAAACTTTGCCTATTGGTTGTTCATATAAAGGAATTTAAATTTTGTTATAAAAAAGAGGGGTCCCCACATTTGCTTAGGAGCAGGTGCACCTTGAAATACCCCATAATTCCTTAAAATATGAGCTTCAGAATCGTTATTATTTGAATCGTTCATGCCATGTCTTATGAGAGGAGAAAAAAATAGGGAGAAAGCAAAACAAGAAATATAACTATAGATATACTGTATCAACTTCAAGGAATAATTAAATATGTTTCATCATAAAAACACTCATTTACAATCAACCCTGATTCAACTTGTTACTAGCATGCAGCGATCTCGAGGTCACCATATCTGTTCAATAAGTTTACTTTTCCGCTGATTATTTATTTTTGTGTAATAGAAATTTGTTTATATTCCTGTTATTGGAAGAAGGTGATTACTAGTCTCAGAAAAAGAGAGAAAAACTACAGGTCACCATACTCGTTTACGGGAAAATGACGATTTATCTCTCTCACGACCCAAGCCGTAAAGAAAACTCCGCCATTTTCTGTATGTGTGTGCGCTAATAAAATAAATCGTGCGCAGTAAGGATGCACAATGCATACAGGGGAATGACCTTAAAGAGATGTCATGGTAGTCGTCATGGTAACGGTAACTAAAATTGAGCCCGCGAAGAACTGGTAGCTACTAGGAAAAAGGTACTTTCGGTCAGCTTGGAATAAACAACAAGCGAAGTACATGCGCAATACGTTGTTCAGAAAAAATATACAACATGGAGGAACATGCTGGTGGCCAAAGAAATGATTTTACCTCTGCGATTCCGTGTGATAGCGATTTAGAAACGGAAATTGTCATTCGTAGAGAGCTCATAGATACACGTTTTAGCCCGCACGAGGAAAGCAAGGAAAGATCGATGGAAAAATTAAAAATGGGTCTTGAAAATGAATTGAAGAAACTGGATAACACAGATGATTTGGACAAGGATGGTCAGATTGAGCCTGTAGAGGACAAACATAATTTTACAAGAGAGAAGGAATGTGAAGTAAATGAAGTTGTACGAAGAATGGATTTTACCGATTTCGATTCTACTCCCAGTGGAACTTTTAAAAATGATCGTCTTCCAAAGACGTTTAATACACATGTCGACAAATCACCTGGGATGGAATTCAGATGTAGGCATTCCAACGGGGAAAAGTCTATTTCTCAAGGTGATGAGACTGTATTTCTTCAAACCAGTGATCATCTCTTAGAGATGAACTCAGTGGATCGTGAGGAAAAGTCTTACAAGAAAGATGATGAAGGTCCTGTCATAAAAGAAGAAGCTTCAGAGCAAAGACTGTATGGTGGTACTGGTGTGAAGAGTAAGTCTTTTCTATCAAGAAAATCTGATGCTGTTGTGCTTTTCATGACCCACACTCAATCACAACAATCGCAGGGGGCAAGATAGTGGTGAGAGCTCTGGACATCCGTGCAAATGCTCTCTTTTTTTCTAATTCCACTTTGATCACATATTCAGTTCCACCAGTTCCGTTTGTCAAAGGACCTTTTCATGGTTCTGATGCCATATTGGCTGGGAGGCAAACACGGCTTAAATTACAGTGAATGTATGGGAATCTTGCAGACTTTGAACCATTATCAATCCTTTAAGGTCTGACGATTGTGGATAGCGAGAACACCTCTAAAACAGCACTTCTATTGAGATTATTTTTGTGAAGTACAATGACCAGAATCAAGCTATAACGATCGTAAACATTTGTAAATGTCCTATAAACCATTGTAAACAAAATTATGCAAATTCCCCCTAAATTTGAAGCGACATGGGAAGATTTCTAATATCTAATTTTCAGACATTGCACCTTGTACAATCATCTAATTTTCCATTGAGTGAATGATATTAATGAAATGACTAAAACGATTTTAAAATTTTTGAAATCTGCCTTTTTGCAGTAGAGTTGCAGAGGTTTGAATTCGGCCAAAATCCCATACATTCACTATAATTTAAGCTGTGTTTGCCCCCCAACCAAAAGGGCATCAGAAACTGTGAAAAAGTCTATAGCCAACTCTTGGCATCCTTCCAGCTGGGTTTCTTTAAAATAGATGGCCCCCACAATATTGCGTTCTAAAAATAAAAAGGCACTTCATTTTACTTCTTAACATGTTACATGTATAACTCTGCATTGTGGTCATTCATAGTCTTTTTGTTACTATTATAGGAACTAATTAGCAACAACTTAATGCTTGTGCTGTAACATTAATAATAATAATAATAATAGTAATAATAATAATAATAATAATAATAATAAAAATGAACGATTATGGTGCTTGTAGGAATTTGC
>NC_090874.1:8602625-8607625 GCF_036669935.1 Montipora foliosa | reverse complement strand
CACATGAAACCACAGCAGTGTGAAAAACATAATTTGTAGTACTTCAGTGAACTGAAGCTAAATATTGAACATTATTAAAACTGAACTACGGATATCACATTTCCAGCATTTTCATTGGCTCGCCGGACACAGGTTATTAGCTCATATACCTGCACTACCAAATATGGTCAATGAACACAGCAGCAAATACACAGTTTTGCAGCTCCGAGAAAAAATGGCCAAATAATTTCAACATAAAAGAGTTGTGATGTTGGGGTTTTTAATAAAACAATTATTATTCTACTCGGGCTTGCTGGATATGAAAAGATCAATATAAACTCGGCGCTACGCGCCTCGTTGGTTATATGTATCATTTCATATCCAGCGCGCCCTCGTAGAATCATTGTTAATTATAAAGTACATTAAGTTCCTCCTTTGTAAGTTTATGTGTTCATGGTAATCCACCATTTAAAATGCGTTAAAGCCATACACCTGGTTTTTTTTCCCTCTTCAGGTTTCTCGTTTCTTCACTTCTTATTTCCTCCCTTGCCTTGCCTTCTCTTTTATTTGCACCCCTTTGTCTTCCTTCTTTTCTCTCATTTTGTTATTCTTTCTTATTAATAATTTTTTATTTCCAGTGTTTTATTCTAGTTATAAATTTTATGAACAAGGCTAACGACAAAGGAGATTAAATGGAGAAGGCATAAAATGAACAATATAGAGAATTAATTAATTACAGATGACAGTATAATTTATGCCCTGTACATTGAATTTAATGTTTTGAGATATTGAACTCTTCTGATCGGTCAGATTCTGTTTTCTCATTTTCTCTTCTTTTCCCTTTTCTCAATCTCCTCCATTTTGCTCCACTTGACTTCTCAGGACTTTTTTTACACCTTTTATTAATTTTATTGTCCTTCCAGGGGTTGCAATAAAATGTGAAGTTGGCATCTGGTTTGAGTTGAGTAACTGACAGTAGCAAAGAGGGCCCTGACACAGGGGTGGATCTAGAGGGGGAGGGGGGGGGGGTAATAGGGTAGCTAGCCACCCCCCATTTTAGCTCCCTTTTTCTCTATTTATCTGACTCTAATCATATTGTATTTTTATTTTTGCTGGAACAGATACTGTTTACCTGACGTGAGTGTTTTTAATAATGCAGGACATAAAAAAAGTCAATATGGCAGCCTAAACTATCTGGACTTTTGTCAGAGTACATACTTTGATTCTTTCAATTCACCCCGCTTAAAATAATTTATTCCTAGATCCGCCATTGTGACAACTTCTTTCTCTAGGGGGGTGTCTGTGGACATAACACTTTCAATTGAAAAGAATGCTCCCAAATGCCACATTTCAAATTCAAAATTGATGATCATGTTTCTAAAGACAACTTCATGTTGTCATTGTCCAAATTAGTTTTAATCTTTGATTTTTTCAATTCATCAAAAAAGGAGCCATCTTCTTTGAGTGAAGTGGCTGTCATGCTTTTTGCCAGCTGTCAGTACTTATTGAAAGCACTCAGTCAGTCCTTCTATATGCCACTTTAAAAAATACCATAATTTATAATGATACTCTTTGTTTGCCCTCCAAAATTTTGCATAAGCATCAATTTGTTTTCAGTTTCAACAATGGTCCCAAGAGAAAATAAAAACAATGCTTACATGTATGTAAACTTTTGGAGGACAAACAAAGAATATTGTGGTGTTTTTGAAAGTGGCATATTGACCCCAGCTGCAATCATGACAACGTTTCTTTTCTGCTCTGTGACAGATAGCTGACAGGTTATGTTCCTCTTTTGGCCAAGACATCTTAGATGCTCTGTTTTGGACAGCAACTGAACCAAAGGATCGAAGAAGAGAACACATTGGAATTATTCCTCATTTTGTAATGGCTGTGGTTTATGTGTGTATCCTTCAAAAGTTGTTGCCAATGCCAAAATGCTATTTTCTTCCAAGCTTACATTAACATTGATTAAGAAGTCATGCACACTCAATACAGTTTTGTGTTTACTGTCAAAGTATCATGAATACAGTTCCAGGGCCCTGATAAAAGAAAAATTAACAACAATTTTAAGTGGCTCAAATGAGAACCTTGACTCTTGCAACAAATTACATCTGATCATTGGAACGCTGGGTTGCATTTTAATTCAGTTTTTCAAATATTTTAGGGGCCCTCATTTGGAATTTTATATGTCCTGTTATGGTACCCTTTGAGCAGAGCCTCTCTAAAACTCGCCAGAGGGCAAGCAAGAGAGGCTCTGAAGGAATCGTATCAAGTCTTTTAAGTTGTCACATTCCAAGTTTCTGGGCTAATCACTCCGGTCAACCGGTTAGCAGTGGGCACATCGTATTTTTGACAAGGCAAAGGTCAAAATCTAGCCTTCAGTACAAAAATCAATATGGCGTCTAGGGGTGCGATTGAGACTTGGCCTGGGTTTTAAACTGTATCCAAGCAATGGCTTGAGCATACTCAATAAAGACTTAACACAATTTCTGCAGAGTACTTTTTTTCTTTTCGAGTTAAGAAAGGCTCTGCTGGCAGGGTGATGTTACGGTTGCCGCAGTATAGTTTGGGAAGTCTATTTGGACAGACATTATTCCTTTGCGGGAAACAGCAGAGGCAACTCTAGCATCTTACCAAATCAAAAATAGCAACACATTGGAAATATAAGAAAGGAAATATGACAAAATAAAATAATATTTTTACCCTTAAGATGTTGAAATAGACCCTCTTTGAAAGATATTCAAAGGTCTTCAGTTTCAATAATTACCGTTACTTGGAGAGATCCATAAAATTTAACGTTTTGCAAGGATCTCATAGTGGTTCTTGTAAAAATACATGTCGAGGCTAGACTAGCATAACGTGTCATGAAACTCAACATGGTAGCACACTGGAACTTTAAGGAAAGAAAATAAGAGAGAAGAGTTGCTCAATTGCATTGTTTTCTTTTTTTTCAACAAAATATCATAAGAATAGTAATTTTATTAATAATGCCAGTTGAAGGTCTTTTTTAAGTCTAGAACTACACATGTACATGTACTTGCATTGACCTATGAGGATCTTCCATAGATCTATAAAGATTTTTGCAATGCTTCCAGTGAAAAATAATTTGTGCAATTTGTGACAAGATATCAGTTTCTGTCAAATGTCATCTTATGCACAAATAACTTACATGTATGAAAAAACAACAGAATTCCCTTGAAAACATCACGTGGTCTGAAATGGGAAAACAAGACATACATGTGCAAGGTAAAGAGGTTGATTGAAGATAAAAGGCTGCATTTACCCTCACCAAAAAATAACACTAACCCTTAGAGCAACTTTCATATGACATTGAAAAAGTATTCGCAATATTTGTTACACAGACCAATGTGTTTGAGAAGACTAAAACAAGGCTTCTCCTTATTCCCTCCAAGGAAACTCCTAATGCAGGCAGTAAACATTTCGATTGGCCAATCACATTTCTGCATTTCAAATGACGTCAAAGTGAAACTTTCCAGAAAGCTCCAAAGAGAGATGACGTTGTTTGCACTAAGCCAATAAAAATTGGAAGTCGTTTGTTTTTGTTTGATAAGGCAACTGAATGTTTTGCATTTTTGTTTTAATGTGTTTAGTTTTTATGTTAATTTTTCAAGGTCATATGAAAGTCGCTCTATTGCTAGAAACAGGTAGCAAATGCTTAGCAATAATTTAAAGGAAACACTTTGTGTTGGATGTCAAAATTGGGCATGGCATCTAATTAGCTGCAATTCTGGCCATAAGTGAATTTTTTTCCAGAGAAGCCAATATCCTGCAAATTTAATCATCTGTGTGTTGTTGTAGTGTATTAGTTCCTTAACCCTCTCAGTTCTTCATTCTGTGCTAGTATTATTTCAGGCCATCTGTCTCAATGTTGCAGTAAACTCTCATAACAAGTCATTACTAGTCATCATGGTTTCCAACCAGGTGAGATAAGCCTGAAGTATTCTTAAGTGCAGTGTGGTTTGTCATAAAATTATACTCACAGAGCAATGAAAATAAACTATAACGTTTACCATTATTGCTCTCCTGTTGTAGTTTGTGGAACTAAAAGGGAGCGTTTTCAAGAAATTTGAGAGAAATAACTTATTCCAAATGTCTTGTAGTGGTATGTACAGAACTCTTATTAATTTTTATTTTATTTATTTATTTATTTTTTTACAAGTAGACAGAGCTTTGATACAATACAATACAATACAATACATACTTAATTGACCGCTCCCCATAGGGGCTTTTCAGGGCCAATGAAACACAATCAACGAAACAACAGAACACAACAACTACAACTGTTAAGAATCCCAACTGGCCGGAGGCATACCAGTCGGCTATTTACAAGTGCAGCTGGGAAGTTGAACCAGGGACTACCAGGAACAAATTCAACGAGGGATTAGAGCGGGTCTTGAACCCGGGATCTCCGGATCTCAAGGCAAGCGCCCTAACCACTGGGCCACACTGCCTCCATTTGATCCCAATTTGATTTCCTTTTTTTCTGGTTGTAGATATTAGAGAAAGATTTCACTATATTATTTTGATATCAATTGTTGCTCTGAGGAATTTAACAGAATTCAACTGGAATCTTGGTAAGTAAAGGTGGGAAAAAGGCCTTTGACAGAACACCAAGTGGCACCTTTTAATTAAAGATGATGATAAATGAAGACGATATTTGTCTTTGTAGATCATCTATATGTTATCTGCCCTTATCTTTTTGCTGTATTGTCCTCTGAGTACTTTGTGGATTGGATCAAACACGCTTTTATCACAAAGTTCAATAATATCCCAGTAGAGGTATGTGGGTCTGTGTTTTAATCCTGTTATCCAGTGTTGTTGTACTATTGCTTTGTGAAGATGACAAGCAGTACGTGTTTTTCCTACCACACCACATCACACTCATACCAAAATAAATGAAAGGTTACACTAAATTTTGTCATCTTCAGGTTTACTGTGAGTACAGGGCACTTCTAGCTGAGGATGCCACTTCAAGTCGTCAAAAAAAGGTAAAAAATAGA
>NC_090874.1:8598588-8602525 GCF_036669935.1 Montipora foliosa | reverse complement strand
TTCTGGACGGTAATTTACCGCCTTTCAAAAGTGTTAATTTTGAATTTTTTGCCTGCATTGAGAGACATATAAACCAGAACGCTCTCATGAAAACACCTGAAAACTTCAAGAGCATGTGACAAAAACATGCTGGTATGCCACCAAAAACTTAAAGTTGTCAATTTCGGACAGAACTGCCAACATTCCCATTGGTCAAAGTTGGACACATAACCAGTCAAACCGTTAATGTTTGAAAAATAAAAACTTTTGTGCAAAAGTTGTCACACTTCAAGGACGAACGCAAATGGTAGTTACTGTATCGTCATCAGGAGCTGATACGAATGTCATCAAAAGAGTCTTTTGTATGATACATGTGCCCAATAATTAATTTTGCTAAAAAAAGGCAAAAAATGTGTCCATTTAAAGTAATCAGCATCCTTTTTTAGATAAGATCGTGAATAGGTGTCAGTATATAAGGTTGACAAATCCATCACGGTTTCAAAGGACAGTGGATTGTGCCCACGCTTCCAAATAGCGGTATTGATAGTACACTGTACAATCATATACTACCACTGGCAGGTGGAGATAATATTATTCTAGAATTATTCACGCAATTTTGTGGTAACTGTTACATACATGTGCTTTAGGCAAGCATGGGGCTCTGATGTTTTCCTTATTGGACAAGAAAAACCACCCTTTGATGGTCCTTGGTTGTATTTCAAAACTTGAACTTTTGGAATTACGGGTCATTGTCTTGACAAAAATTAATATTAACACAATTGTCACTTACTTGCCTGTCTCTTGGTACCACAAACTCGCCAAGATCCATGAGGGACTCTGGGTTGAAACTGTCTCTGGTAAAAAAAAAAATAAAAAAGGGTGGGTAAAAACGTATAAAAAAATAAAAATTTTCAGTATATATACTTATTATTAATTCCAAAACACAGCAAAATGACGTCAATGGGTAATACAATTTAACCAAATTGAGGACAAAGAGCCAGCGATCTGAGCCAATCTTGCGTGATAGTAAAGCATATCCGCACGCATAAACAAATGACAAAGCCACAGACACTGCCTGCTGGCGCTGAACACCTTAAAAAAATACCTTTGCAACCCTGGTTCAAACCCAGGCCGTTGCATGAAAATCCCACATCAGCTCAGCTTTAGTCAAATCCCAAATCCCAGTCTCTTGACCCTCCCTTATTACATCCAGGTATGGTGCTAACCAGTGTTAAATACCATGGAAAACAATGGTTAGTGACACCCAGGCTTTGAGCAACCCACCCTGAAATGGACTACAGACAATTCCATCACAACGTGTCCTGAAAAATCAAGGCTGCTGCCTAAGAAAATTTTCCGGAGCCCTTCCGGCTTCCAACATTAAAAGTTAGCAGTCCGAGTCATTTTTCAAGAGCCCAGAATTAATTAATTAAAAGTGAAGAATTGAATCACCTTGTGATAACTTAGGCACCCGTTCGGGCTACTTGTTCAGAAATTTGGTCACCCCTGCCGCTCGCAAATAAGGTGTCCCAGGCAACCACGGAACCGTTAGGCAGCAGCCTCGCAAATGCTGCTCCTCAAAGTAAGGATAAACAGCTCACTCAAAGCTAAAAATAACGCTAACCTTTACCCTTACCCTACTGTTGGAAATAGATAGCAAAATCTTAGACTTTAAGGCACACTTCATGTTGGATGTCAAAATGGGGCATGCATCTAATTAGGTGCAATAATTAACAACTATTCACCAAAGTGGAGGTGTCTAGTGTTGGATATTTACGGAGCTCTGAAGCGGAAAGGTAAATATCAACCACTAGCCACCACCACTGAGGTGAATAGTTGTTTTTGTATAAACTAAAACAATGAGATAACACAGCCATAAAAGATGATTTAACTCATTTATTCCTGCAAAGATTACAACATTTTCAGGAGCAAATTCCATGCGAATTGCTCGGAGGTGAATGGCAAAGGATATCCGGAGTTTGAGTAACCAATCAGCGCACCTGCCCGTACGAAAATTTGTGGCCGGAATGAGCGAGATTCGGGCCAGATTCGGGCCATAAAGCTGTTTTTAAGGCAAGAACTGAGCGAGACAAAGCGAGACAACCATTTTGTCGCGCTTGTGCACTGAGCCAGACATTAGTTTGGTTCGATTATCGCCGATAGTGTGGCGTGCTTGAGCGAGAAACAGTGAAACCCCAGTTTATTCATTTACGCCGCAGTAACGAGACATTTGTCACACAGTATTATCGGCGAAACTCAGGCTGCCCACTTGTTATTCGATACATAAGTGCTCCCTACTTGTTATTCGATAAGAAAAGATTAGTAGAAATAGATCAGGGAGTACTCAAAAATGCAAATCAGTTACTTAACTCTGGCTGTCATTCTAATGTATTACATTATTTGCTGCATTTCTGTACGTGTAGTCCGTCCCCGGGTAAAAGGTGAGCAAACCATTTTTTACCGCTCTGAATTTTGAGCTAAAATACGTATATGGCTGGATATTTTTTCCAAGTGATACATTTAGCGTGATACCCACCCGCGTTCAAATAGCTTAGCACGTTCAGGAGAAGCAATCTACATGTACATGTAGCTACCTCAAGACAGCATTATCCTGTTTGCCCAAAACGGAGGATAATCTTTTAATGATAGGAATTGCTTGTCGCTGGACGGAAAACCTTTAATAGGGAAGAGCAATGTTTGAGTTTTGGCTATCGATAATTAAATATTTGTAACCGCTTTTGGCGCGCGTTTCAGTTTAACGTAACTGTGCATTTCACCAAACATCTGAATCTCTACAGAGATGCAGAGCTTTTTCTTCCCATTTAGGACAGTAATCAACCAGATCAAAACAGCATTTATTTGCTCTAATTAATATTGCTGGAAACAATTTTCTCTTTTATGAAATAGATTTTAAACAATGTATGAAGATTTTAAATAAATGAGAAACTAGAAACGACCTCGCTATCTGATCACAGATCACTGTGGAAACCTGGCTACTAACATGCCTACCTTATTATGGACACTTTGAATGACTTCAGTCGCATTTTGTTCTATGCTAAAAGTGGTACATTCTTTTTATTTAAGTTACCTTAAACTGAAACATGTTTCTGTCTTACATGACTGTCCACGCAATTATGACAAGGGTCATGTTTACTGCAGTTGGTCTAAGTCGAGGATCGTTCGCTTACTTATTGGCATAGAAACTAAAGATAGTATCTTTCGAATAAGGATAAACTCAGTCTGTTAACCCTTTGGTTGTAACCACTAAAAATGTGATACAAGAATTATTTTGTCGATACACATTTGTTATTTTGCTTCCAGTATCAAAACAAGTCCACAATGTTGCCGTAATTCACGCAAACAAAAAACAGTGGTACTGTCTATTGGGGTGGGGGGAGTGGCAGGCAGGGGATTTTCTAGTTTATAATTTATAATGGCACTATTAAAGTAGGCATAGTTTCAATTATGGCCTATTTTGTTTCTGTTTATACTGATTTCAATGTTTCTTATAAATAATGCGTCAAAGTACCGGGATAGCGCGATGTACCCTCCCCCTGACAGATGATACTTCATATCCTCATTGTAATAAGCTGACAAATAAGCTTGTGAGTCAGATAAATACGGAGAAACTTACAGAAAATCATCTTATGTCTTACATGTAAAACTATTCAGTCCCCTATCAGGCATCATAATAAAATTGACCATCTACGGGCATCCGTTTACTGTTTGCGTGACTTAAGGCTAAATTGTGGACTTGTTTTGAAATTGAAATGTGTGCTGACAGAAGAATGCGTGTATCACATTTTTAGTGGTTACAACCAAAACATGGACTCTTGCTATAACCAAAGGGTTAACAGACAGAGTTTCTCGTTCTCCGAAAGACCCTATCTTTAGTTTCCGTGCCAATAAATGCCACTTTTTTTTCTGTCGTGCAAGGTCGCACAACATTCAAGCTTCT